>NC_066865.1:18543408-19143408 GCF_025177605.1 Cucumis melo | reverse complement strand
TCAGGCTTTTACCGTCAGATCCACCGCTCTGGTAGGAGCGATCAGGCGCTTTCGTCGTTTGGAGAGGTAACTCAGTCGTCAGTAATCCAACGTCTACTAGGGGACGATCGAGCTTTTATCGTCAGATCCACCGTCTCGGTAGGAGCAATCGGGCGCCTTCGTCGTTTAAAGAGGTGACTTCACTGTCAGCGATCCAACTTCTACTAGGAAACGATTGAGCTTTTGCCGTCAGATCCACCGCCCTGGTAGGAGTGATCAGACACCTTTGTTGTTTGAAGAGGTGACTCCGCTGTCAGTAATTCAACTTCTACTGGGAGACGATCGGACTTTTGCTGTCAGATCTACCGTCCTGGTAGGAGCGATCAGATGCCTTCGTCGTTTAGAGAGATGGAGGCAAAACCATACCCTCGACGTCTTCTTGGAGAAGCGAAGGCGAAGATGCACCATTGTCGTCCTCTCAAGGCTACAACATATTAGAAATGAGGTACAATTTTTTTTTGCCTCGACATTTCTCTTAGAGGAGGCAAAACCACCTCTGCATCAATGAAGCCTAAAGTCTTCAAACTTGCTTGAAAAGGCAATGATGAAGGGTGTTTTTTTTTTTTGCTTGCTTGAAGAAAACAAAACTTTTGAATTTAAATATGAGAAAGCGTCGATGAAGCCTTCGAGCTTGAATATGAGAAAGTGTTGATTAAGCATTCAAGCTTGAATATGAGAAAGTGTTGATGAAGCCTTCAAACTTGAATATGAGAATACATCGATGAAACCTTCAATCTTGTATATGGAAAAGTAACAGTGCAATCCTCAAAGTCGGTGGAGCAGCATTTGAATAAGCTTTGATGAAATCTTTGAACTTGAATTTAAAGAAGTATCAACAAAGTTTCAGAATTTGATTATGAGGAACTTGATTTAAACTTGAAGATGGAGTGTTGAACTTCAGGGGAGTGATGCCCCCTATAAACATCTAATTTTGTAGTATTTTGCTCAAAGTGCAACATCTCTTTGATTTGGTATAATGCCCACAATAGGGCATCTTCAACTTTAGGTTGATATTCTTTAATGAGAATGAATACCATAAATTGCCTAGTGCCATGCTTTATGTGGTCATGACACTGCTTTTGTTTTCTGTTCTTCTAAACTGAGTTTTTTTTTTTTTTTTTACTGGAGTGAACTTAAAGTTTCCTTTAAGCTGCATACGTACCCTTTATAATATAGGGATCAAGTCGTAACGTAGTTCAATTTTTTTTTTTGGCCATTCACCTTTTAAGCTCATGTGGGCTATGAGCATCATACAGTTTAGGCTTTTGCGATAAGGAGCTTTACATGTTTAGTAGCTCATATTTTCATCAAGGATTTGTTCACCTTCTTCGTTTGTAGAATTTGTGAATATAATAAGTTTCGGCTTCACTGTTAAGGAACCTTCTGTACTTATGTCAACAGATAACTTCCTCTTCATGCGTGATGGGACACAATTGTGGATCTTACCGTCATTATTGTTTTCTTGAAGAAATAGTTTTGCCTTCAAACTTTTCATCTTTCTTTGTTGTTGATCGTTTTTCATCTTTAGACGACCAAAAGCAGATGTTGAAGGTCGGTCTTTCTTTAATGTGGAGATACTTAGCCTTTTGAAAGCTGAAGTTCGAGTAGAAGTAGATGTTGGACATTAATTTTCTTCTTCTTTCGTGGCCATACTCGGTCTTTGAAAGACCGAAGATCGAGTAGTTGAAGGCTTGATATGATCAAAGATAGAAGTCCTTTGCTTAATTTCATTTGAATTGTCGATTTCTTCAAAAGATGCATAATTGTTGTCGACTTTTGCTATGCTGACAGCATGACATGTAATAACTTATAATACTTCCTCTAGATAATCATCAAGGAAGCTTCTTGGGAGAAATTCTGTGAAATTTATCGGCCGTCGAGGTTGGAGGAAGTCCTCGTCTTTTCTTTTGATAGGTTTAGGCTTCCATATCTTGTTTCTTTTCGTCTTTTATTTATGAGAGATGCTTCCTTTTGCATGCTTTTGATGGGAGTGTGACTTCGTTTGAATGAAATTTGTTTATCTCTCTTCTTGACGAGTCACGGCTATCCATCCTTCGCCATCATCTTTAATAGGCTCTTCTTTGTTTTAAGAGTTAATCGTTGTGATCTTTTGTTGGAATCGAACAAGTATAGATTCGAAAGTCCCAAATTGAATCAAACTTTTCCTTTCATCATAAAGCAGCATTGATGTCAGAACACTTGAAGTCATATTGACTGCAACATGATTCGTTTGAGTTACTTCATCAATATCCAGTTCAATCTTATTTTCACGAGCCAACTTTAGAATTAACTCTTTCAACACAAAGCACTTTCAATAGGTTGACTAATGATTCGATGATACTTGCAGTAGTTAGGATCATCTACTATTCTTGCTTGCTTTGGTTGTTTACATTCTGACAACTGAATAAGTTGTTTCTCTATCAATTGCTCTAACATATCTGCAACATCAGAGTTAGAAAAGGGATAATTTTTTTTTTGTCTTTCTCTAAAAGTTGGGCGTCGCTTTTCATCGCCATAATGATTTCTTTCATGTTTTGTTTCTTTTCTTTTAGAGAAAAATTTCAATGGACTCTCTTGAACAACCATAGACTCGTTTAGGACACTATTTGCAATTTTTTTAGTGTGATTGATTTCATTCTTGTCACTCCTCGTTCTTTGAACTAAGAAATCTTTTGCTCCTCATTGGCGATACTCAACTCCATATCATGGGTGCGAGTTACCAATTTTTCAAACGTGCGAGGTTTTATTCCTTGTAAAAGATAGACAAGTTTCCAGTGCATACCTTGGGTGCACATCTCCACTGCAGACAGTTCTGTGAGCTTGTCTTTGCAATTCAAGCTTAGAGCTCTCCATCAGTTTATGTAGATGACTGGCTCTTTCTTTTGATGTTTGGTGTTCGTTAACTCCTTCATGCTAACGATACGTCTGGTGTTATAGAAACGGTTGAGGAACTCCTTTTCTAACTGTTCCCAGCTGTCAATGACTTTCGGCTCTAGATCAGTATACCACTCGAAAGCATTTCCTTTTAAGCTTTGAACGAACTATCTGACTAGTTGGTCTCTTCTTGATCTTGTATTTTTGCATGTTTCGATGAAGTGGGTAATGTGTTGTTTTGGGTTTCCCTTTCCATCGAACTATTGGAATTTTAGAGGTTGGTACCCAAGCGGCATTCTCAATTTGTCAATTCTCTTGGTGTATGGCTTAGAGCACATGAAAGAGGTTTGCGGGGGGTCCTCCATACTGAGCTCTAATGAAATTTGCGATCATATCCTATAGCTGTTGGACTGATAGGGAGGGGACAGACATAGACTGTTGCGTTTGGTTTTCCTGCAACACAACTTTTCCTTTATCATTAGCTTTGACAGCAGGAGTTTTACTCAACTCAACAGTTTCACAAGCCTTCATTTGATCTTTCAAGGCGGCGATTTCATGATCTTGCTCCTCAACAACTTTCATTAGGAAATTTATTTTCTTCTCCATCTCTACCATGGTTGCCTCAACTATCACATCTGCCATCATGATAGATACTACTTGAAGGTGTGATTCTTTGTCTAATAGATTAGAAGCAGGCGTAGAGTTGTTGAATAAAGGATTCTCTCTGATGATGATCCTGCCTTTAAAAGATTCTATCAGTTGTTCCAAACTTTTTTTCTTGAGGACAGAACCTTGTTCTTGTTCTTACATGTTTCTCTTTAAGTGACTTTGGGTGACAAGTCCAGTGTAAGAGTCACTTGTAGCAGAAGATTTGGATGCAATCTTCTTTGATGCCATTGATTTTCTTGTAGATTTGGATGACGAGAGAGATGAGAGGTAGAGATGTCCCATTGGATGTGCCAATTTGTTCACACGAGATTTCGAAAGAAATTTGGTTCGTGGAGTTAAACTTGTGTTGATGTTGTATTTATGTTGATTTGATGCGATATATACGATATGGTTCGATCTCTAAAATTTGATCATCTGATTCTCTCTCGGCTGGAGATGCTTACACTTGATTTGAAGAAGCGAAACACGTAATATTCTTGGAGTTGGAGTCTTGAAAGAAAGCTCGTATCTTCAAAGGAGCTTCAATCTTCGAGGGTGGTCGAGTTGAGGAGTCTTATAGATGTCTTGGAAGAATTCTCTCCAGAACTTCTGGAGTAAAAATTTTCCCACCCCTCAAATGAAAAGAATTTCTCTATTTATAGAGTTCCCTAGTGGGCTTTTATGGACTTAAGTCTGGTCTGGTTAATGGATCATACCAATAGGCTCAATCACATGTATTTGGGTCATATTTAATTTTGGGTTAAATTAAGATTATTTTTTAGCTTAATTGAATTTTAGTCCAAATAAATAATATTTAATTGAACCAAAATAATTATTTTGATCCTATTTAATTTTGGGTTAAATTAAGATTATTTTTTAGCTTAATTGAATTTTAGTCCAAATAAATAATATTTAATTGAACCAAAATAATTATTTTGATCCTATTTAATTTTGGGTTAAATTAAGATTATTTTTTAGCTTAATTGAATTTTAGTCCAAATAAATAATATTTAATTGAACCAAAATAATTATTTTGATCCTATTTAATTTTGGGTTAAATTAAGATTATTTTTTAGCTTAATTGAATTTTAGTCCAAATAAATAATATTTAATTGAACCAAAATAATTATTTTGATCCAATTGTCATAATAAAGACATGTGACATCGTTTGAGTTGTCCGATTTGTCTTTAAATTTAATTTGGGACACATGCCAATTTTTAGTTAATTCCAAATACAATTATTTTAGTAAATGACGTGACAATTTGTAATTGGTTCCAAAATTTCTTATTCAACAACTATAATTCAGTTACATTAAATTAGCAAAAAGAAATAAAAAGACAATACATAAAACGAAAAGCAAAACGTTATGAAATTTGGGAGGGGACAAAAATCTATCTTTGAACGAATAAAATCAAACAAAATTGACACAAGAAATGGATATGTTATATATGTTAGTTTTTCTTTTCTTTTTTCTTTTTTTTTTGTTTTTGTGTTTGTATATGTATGTCATCTTTCCTTGATTTTGATGTATCTTTTTTTTTTTTAATTTATAACCCTCAAACATATTGAACCATAACTGTATTGAATAAATAAAACCATCATAAACTTATAATATTTGCTATCAATGTATATATAGGTTTTATTACAACTCCATTACTTTTCATTCTTTAGTTTTTAAGAAATTCCCAAGTTAATTAGATAAGATGTACATATTACAACTTACATAATTGTATTATCAATCTTGAGATTAGAGAATTTAATTCCTTATCTCATGTATTAATTCATTAAAAGAACTTGAAAATATTTATAAAATATAGCAAAACATTAAATTATATTAATAATAGATATTGATGGACACCAGTAAAGTCTATCAATATCTATTAAATGTATTGATAGACAATGATAAAAGTCTATGAATGTCTATTATCGATAGAATCTGAAAGTTTGTTATGTTTTTTTAAATAGTTTGGTTCATTATGCTATATTTGAAAATGTTTCATTAATTACATGTACAAAATAAATTGTTCAAGTGAATTATCGTATATGAGTTTTTTTTTTTGTTGAATATGATCAATATTTCTCCTATAGTAATTATAGATTTATATAGGTAAGATTTCGGATAAACTAACATACTTATGTTTGATAAATTTTTATATACTTTTCAAAAAAAATTCTAAAACATCTTGCTTAAAAAATTCTTACCGCCGTTTCCAATTTTTTTTTTTTTTATATAAAAGAATTTAATAAATTCTTAATCTTTTTATTGTGTGTTATGTATATACAAAATCATTGAATTTTCAATCTTATGTTCTTTTTCCAATGTACATGTAATTGAAAATTTTAAACATAAAAATGAAATTTACATTCATAGAACAAAAGTTATAAATTAAAGGTTTTATATAAAATAGAAACAGAAAAGCTAAGGCATTAAACTTATAATTTAACACCAATGAAATTTGGTAAATTAGGACTAAATTTCAATAGAGTGGACATGCTCGTTTTGCAATTCTGTAATATGCTCGACATTTGTAGAACATTTTCGGATATTCTAGAATGCTCAAACATAGTGTATTGTTCAGATGGTTGAAATAGTGGTTTTCAGTTTTTGGTCATCCCCATTTTACATTTTTGTTTTATAAAGAAAATCATAAATTAGGATATTTGAGAAAAATAAAAATATATAAGTTCAAATTAATTATATATTGATAAACAACATTCTTTCCTAAATCTTAAATTTAACACATTTTCAAAGAAAAATGATATGAAACAACCACGATGATCAAAATATTCTCAAATATCTACAAAATGGAAGGTAATATTTGGGGGGTGAATTTTAATTAAAATTAGTAAGGAGAGGTAGAGCAGGGCACGTTGGGTTATCAGACCTGACCTTACCTAACAAAAAAAAAAAATTTTGTCAGTCTCTCTCTTTCTATGACTCTCTCTCTCACTCATAAGTCATAATTCATATTAGTGACAATAATAGTACAGCAGAGACACACAAAATTTCAAGGAAAACAAGAATGAAAATTCCTTACACCATACACAAAAACAAACAATCTGAAACAAACAAACAGACAAATTACAAATCATACACACACACACACCATTTTTCTTACTCTTAATTTCATTTTCTTTTCTTCATTTATTTGCTTTCATTATAATATCAATCACCTTTTTCATTTTTAAATATATAAATATAAATATATATATATAGTATATACTCGCAAAAGTTTGCAATATAACATTATTTTAGGTCATTGACCACGTATTTGTGAGTCTCGAATCTTTTTTTGGAATTTTAAAATTTACAAATACTTATAAAAGAACGGATGATATTGTGATTTTTATTTTTATTTTTTTGAGAGAAGAATTGTAGATAAGGAAAACAACAACTACAACCCACTACTCTTGATATTCCTTTAATCAAGAATAAGGAAGAATGCTATCTAAAAAAGTCTTTTTTTTTTAATAAAGAAAAACATCTTTCCGAGAAAGCCAAAGCAACAATTGTAGTAGACCAAATTTGTTCTTCTCTATAAGAATAGTATGAAAAAGATGCATTGTATTGACAATGTTTTCTATGAAAAGAATATCCTCGACGAGAATCTCAATTTCAAACAAAGAAATCTCGTCTTTATTAAAGAACTTCGTAAAAATGAAATTCAACTTGTAAGCAAGTAAGGTGGGTTTTTTTTTTCTTTGTATGTGATGATTAATTGAGAGGGATTTAATATATGATTGATATTGATGAGTAGTGGGAGTGTATGATAAAAGGAGAAGGGAATAGATGCCAAGTTTGGTTCACTTCTTTGGATACCAACAAAGGAATTCAGACAAAATCTCTCTCTTTCTCTCTCCATTTCTTAAAAAAGAAAAAAAAAAAACTTTGTTTTAATCAGTTCTCTCTGTCTAAAACTCTTTTATTTTTATTTTTGTATATATCATTTATTTCTGTGTCATAAGCTTCACTTTTATATTTTGTTGTTTTCAAAATTCAAAGAAAAATACAACCTCTCTTCCTCCCCCATTCATTCATTTATGTCCTTTCACCTAATTTCTCTGCTACACCCTTTCCTTTTTCCATTAGGGTATGTGATTAATTAATGGACCAACAAGAGACTCTCTTATTATTACAAACACTCCTCCTTTCATTCTATTAGTTTTTTTCAACACTCTCACTCATTTGTAATCTTAAAATAGGAAGAATATCCAACAAATAAAAACTAGAACACTACAAGAGTTTATGCATATAACACACTCTTTTCTAAACCACGTATTATGATATATCATCGTAATCACCAATTGATCACCCCAAAGCTTAAGCTAGTAGGTAAATGTAAACTTAATTATATTATCCAATAGAGATAGTCTTACATTTATCAATAATTTCAAAATATGTCAATGATAGATACTAATGCAAACACTGAAAGACTTTTATCAATGTTAATCAATGTCACTAATAGACATGAATAGAAATCGAAAATTGACTTAAAAAAAACCCTTCTACATTATGGGATGATTATTATTAATTGTAATGAAATATTTAGTATCATAAAGTTAGGTGATTATTATTAATTGTAATGAAATATTTAGTATTGTAAAGTTAGGTAAGTAGGTGTAATTAAAGAACTTGATATGGGGATTAATTAATGAAGTTTTGATTAAGACAAAAAAGTGAAAAGTGTAAATGTGTTTTTATTATAATTAATTAAAGTTGTTTAAAATTAGTATTAAAGAGTGGGTTTATTAGATTTGGAATCCAACACACTTGGGAACCATGATTATGTCCTATGTGCTTTCCTTTTTTTTTTAGAAGACAACTTGTGTGCCCCCCCAACTTCTTTCCAACTCAACAAAATTAAAGTTTATACTTTTATGTATTATATATATATTTTTTAATTTATAGTAATTAAACAATTACTTTATATATATATATATATATATATATATATATATATATATATATAAATATAATCTACCCTTGAAGTCAAACTCATTTATTATATATATACACAATATCATATTATAAGACCATATTTCTCTCCCTCCATTTTATCTTTTTGATGAAAGTGTGTTTTGGTTTGTGTCTCCATGACAGCTAAAAAGAACACACACACACACATATATATATATATATCTAAAGTTCAAATCACTTTTTTTACTGATTCAATAAGAAAGGAAGAAAGAAAAAGATAATTTTGTTGCATTGTGAACTTTATTCTAAAGTTTATTTTCTTCCACATACTTATTTTCTATAAGCAATAATTGCAAATGCTATTAATTTCTCAACTCCTCTTACTTCTTTTTCTTTACAATTTCTCTTTTAGTACAAAAAAAATGTGGGCACATGAGTATCTTTTTTGACTTGTAAGAATAATTGGAAGGAAATAAATTATCACTTTGTTCCGCCATTGTTTTTGTATTTTTTTCTTTTACCATTCTTTTAATAAAGAGTTAAATTTTTAGTTAGATTTCAAACTTTGTTTTTTTAGTTTTCAAAATTTGATTTAGTTTTTGAAATTTTTGTTAAAAAGTAAATAACATAACAATTTAGAAGAAGCTGAAAAGGAAACTTGTATAATTATCAAATGGAACTTGTATTAACGGATTTTTCTAAAACAATTTGATGTAGAGAGATTCAAACCTACTCTAATCTTTTGATCGATAGTGTAGAATACGGTTCTTATAAGATTCCTTTTTATTTTATTTATTTTTTAGGTCTTCTAAGTTGAAGATGGTAAATTGTATTAATTGTTGGACTAGGTTCATATTAGGATATAATTAGGAGTATTATGTATTAATTGTTGATGTTTCCTTTGAACGACAAAGTTTTGTTCAAGTCGACCAAGGATAAAATTGATTAAGAACGTCTTTAGAATTAAAATAACTCTTGTGAAAGCTAATCGAAATTGCTCAAGAGACACACCACATCATGTTTCAACCATGGGAAAAAAACGGGGAACATAATTATCAGAACTTCACTTTTCGATTTCATCATTATCGTCTTAAAGAACATTTGATCTTAGGGCTATACTAGTTGTATTTTTGGGTTATCCTACTAAAATGAAGAATCACAAATTGTATGTGACATTGAGCATCAACCGATTTTTTAAATCTCGCGATATCATTTTTTATGGAACTCTTGTATATTCTTTTCATTCCATTGTTATAGAGAAATTACGTGCATACATAAAATAAACAATATATGTTTTAACCGTATATTTGACTCTTTAGTACATTAAATATTATAATACTCCTCGTATTCTAATAGTTTTTTTTTTCTTGTAATTTTCTCACATAATTAAATTTTTGTTTAGAATTATATTGGAACCTTAATTATCATATATTACGTTTATAATTAGCCTAAAAGCAAGGGGAAAAAAATGAGGTGTTTGATTTTCTTTTGACTTTGTGTTTGGTACTCAATTATGGTAAACTTCCTTCTTTTTTGGGTGAACATATATAAACAGTTTGGGGGAAAAAATTAATAATTAATCTCTCATCTAATACCACTTGATTGTTATTATTTGGTTAATAAAAGTGTAATTATTAAGCAACCTTTTAATTTCTATAACATAATGTGATTGTGGAAATAATTAGTTCATTAACTATGGCCAATCAAATTGAATATTACTTTTTCAGATTATTTTACTAAATCATACTTATATATTTTTAATTAATCTTTGGAAATTTAACAATTTTAAGACGTTTATCTATGAAGATATATTACTGTATTCGTTAAAATAAACATAACTAAGAGAATAAGTATTAATTCATCTTTTCTACGTCAAAAATTCAATTTATCGTATCTAATGAAACGTGCTCCACTCTAATATGAAAAGTGCTGCATTTATGCTCTCTAAGTACTTTTTTTTTTCTTCTACAAAGGTAATTTGTAATTGTGTGAAATAAAAAAAAAAAAAAATCTTTTAATTTTAACTCTACATGCATCTACAGGAAATAAGATTGCCAACCATCATCAATCAATAAAGTCTTGCATGTGATAATTTGCACAGTAATGTTTGAATTATTAATTGTAATGCATATTTGAGTTGAACTCAAAAATAATAATATTAAGTATATAATTTTGAAATTAAATTATATTTTGATCTTGAGTATTTTTTTATAATTTACTTAGTTTTTTAATCTCCCTAATTTCAAATATTTTGATTATTTAACTTTACAAAAATAATAGTTTTTGGTTATTTGTGATCAATTTAAATTATGTATATTGGATATGATATTGGTTTTTGTTTGACATCATTTGAGGGTGGTGTGTATTATAAATCACATGTATATTTAATTTTGATATGAATCCAAACTTCAGAAAAGGTGTGATCTATACAAAATTGTTAACTAATAAAATCCAAATAAAATATTTAGAAAAGTTTAAAGTACCAAACAAAAGAAACTTTTAGAAAGATAAAATAAAGCAAAGTATATATAAAAGTTAAGAGGAGACTAAGATTAAGAATATTCTAAACCTAATATTTACTCAATACTTTTTGAAATTAAAGTTCATATCCATTTTCAATTTCTAAATTAAACTTTTGGTTCATAAACTTTTCTTTTCCTTCTTTTTTTATTCCATACACAAACTGTATTTTCAAATCTTGTTGCTATTTTGCCACTTATTATATTTTCACTCCTTAAGTTACATCATCACACATGCATCCAACATATTTGAAGCAATATTGTCCAATATATATATATATATATATATATATATATATATATATATATATATATATATATATATACTTACCAATCACACACAATTACACATCAAAAAGTAATGATATGAGTTTGACCAAAATGAAATTAACTTGTTTTTATACTAAAATATACCTCTTCAAATTTTGAAGACTAAAATATTGTGAATGATTTTCTTTTTTAAAGAATGGTCCTAAACCAAAAACGCACGTAACAAAACTTCAATTACTATCGAATAGTAATAATAAGTTCACCACGTGACACTATGTGAAGACCTATAAAATTGATAAAAAGAGGATTAATAAATAGTTCCTACCAAGTAGTGCAAAATATTACTAAAATTGTGAAAAATCAAACTAAAGACTAAAGGGATGTTTGAGTCCCCAACTTTGAGTGAGTAGAGGAGTGAACTATTATAGTCCACTTAATGTTTGAGGTTCCCATTATAATAATTGATATTTGAAATTAATAGGTTCACATTAGTGATGTACCTAAAAAAAAGTGTCATATGACAAAATTTTATTGGATAATTGCTTGTGACGTTATACAAAGATAGATGCAACTTAGCACTCAAGTCTTTTTTTATTTCCAACTCAACAACCTAAAGCTCAAAGTATTTGCATATATAATACAAAATATAAAAGAATTTATAAATGTAGCAAAATTTAAATTTAGATATACCAAATTATTACTAATAGAAGCCTATTAGTGATGGACTATATATATGTTATAATTTACTTACAATGAATCGTGATAGACTAAGATAGACCACTATTCGTGACTATCTGTATCATGATAGATGCAACTAATAGTTCATCTTGGTCTATCGATAGTCTATCAGAAATAGGTTATAATATTTTATGATATATGTATACGCATATGTGATTATTGTTGATGTCCTAATTTGAGGAAAGAGAAAAAAAATTAGAAAGAAAGAGAGAGAGGAAAAAAGGGAATTGAAAAAGAAAAAGAAAAAGGGGCCCTAAAACATTAGAAGGTAATGTGATCGGGGGTGGTCAGGCAGCCCCATCTCTCTTCCCCCAATTATCTCCTTCTTTTTATCATATTATTAATTCATCCCTTTTCACTTCCATATAGCATTACCATATACACAAAAAAATTCCCTCTCTTTACATATATAATCTCTTCCCCTCCCTCCCTTTTTCTTCCCATTCTTCATCTTCTTCTCTTCTTCTTCATCATATGATTAATTATCTAAATGTTGAAACCTTCTTCTTCTTCTTCTTCCACACCCCTTCTTCCTCCTCCTCCTCCTCCTCCTCCCCCCAATTCCGACCAATATTCCATCACCACCAAACGAAAACGAAGACCCGCCGGCACTCCAGGTAATAACAAATAATATATTATTTAAACCATTATTTCAAATATTCGAATCAATTAATTAAACTATATTAAGTTAAATTAGATCCGGATGCGGAAGTGGTTTCTTTGTCCCCAAAGACGCTACTTGAATCGGATCGGTACGTATGTGAGATATGCAATCAAGGGTTTCAAAGAGATCAGAATCTACAGATGCATCGACGGCGCCACAAGGTGCCGTGGAAGTTGGTGAAGAGGGCGGAGGCGGAGAGTAGTAGTAGTAATGTTGTTGTGAAGAAAAAGGTGTTTGTTTGTCCAGAGCCTACGTGTCTACATCATCACCCTTGCCATGCGCTTGGTGATCTAGTTGGGATTAAGAAACACTTCCGGAGAAAGCATAGTAACCAAAAACAGTGGGTTTGTGACAAATGCTCTAAGGCTTACGCTGTTCATTCTGATTTCAAAGCTCACCTCAAAACTTGTGGCACTCGTGGCCACTCTTGTGATTGTGGTCGTGTCTTTTCCAGGTCCTCTCTCTCTCTTC
Organism: Cucumis melo; assembly: GCF_025177605.1. Taxonomy (NCBI): domain Eukaryota; kingdom Viridiplantae; phylum Streptophyta; class Magnoliopsida; order Cucurbitales; family Cucurbitaceae; genus Cucumis; species Cucumis melo. The sequence goes on along the minus strand of NC_066865.1, from coordinate 19,130,266 downwards.
AATTTCAAACTTATTTCCTAAAGTTAAGATAATTAACATGACTATCCATATTCAAAGTAGAAGGTTTAGTTTGATTCCTCATATTCACAATCGCTATAAATGGAAAGGTTGACAAGTCCGTAATTTTGTTGCTTCCTCATCGTTAATTGGAGCTTTGTTATCTCTTCCAGTGAATAGGTTCAAAACTTGATTTGATATAATATCAAATTTAATGGATAAACTAATCAGTTTGTGGTTGAGTTGACAGGTGATTTTGGATGACTCTCAATATAAAGGATTAAAATACATTTTCCTTTTTGTTCGTGTAAAACCTATCAATTATTATATTGTTTTAGGCTTGGAATTACTTTGATTTTCTTCTCTTTATATAAATGGAGGAATTAATATTGAAGGAATAAGGTAGTGGAAGTTTGATAATATAGTTTATTTATTCATTGTACTATTACATAGTATTTTTCCCATTTATGTAATAAGCAAAATTTCCCTTCTTGGTTTACTCTTTTTAGAGTGGAGAGTTTCATAGAGCATCAAGACACTTGCAATCTTCGCCATATGAGGTCCGATCAGTTGCAGTCGGCGGTGGTACGACCACCACCACCACCACCACTGTTATTGCAACCCTATAACTCACGAGCAGTATCTTACACCGGCGCCTCCACCAGCAACGATCATGCATTTCAAATGGCTAGTACTCCATTACGAGGGTTTCCAATTTTATCATCAAACTCAGATCGAAACATCAACATTAATTTACCCGATCGCCATGATCTCGAGCTCCATCTCTCTTCTCCAAGCTCAGCTTTTCTGAAGCTCTCAATTGGGTCGTCCAACAAGGAGCCAAGTGATGACCGTCAACTCGAGCTGGCGATCGCAGAGAAGGCATATGCGGATGAAGCAAGACGAGAGGCAAAACGACAGATCGAAATTGCCGAGGTCGAGTTTGCAAATGCAAAAATGATAAGACAGCAAGCTCAAGCGGAATTGGAGAAAGCAAGGATCTTGAAGGAAGAAGCTAGCCGGAAAATGAGCTCCACCATTATGGAAATCACTTGCCAAACTTGCCGGTTGCATTTTCACGTCAGCTCCGCCATGCCAGAGGAGACCTCACTCGCCATCAGCTACATGTCATCTGCTACGACAGAAGGTGATGGAGAGTAAATATATATTTAAACAGTCTTAAACAATGTGAACTGACAATTTTTTGAAGACAGTCATTTGATCGAAAGTCTCAGAAGTATTTTCGTTAAGGCAATCTTTCTAATAGCCATTTAGCTTATGGCTTGATCGAATTTTTGATCCGTAATCACATTGTTCTAGACTCTTTAATTTAAACAATATATATATGTCATGACTTTTCGAGACGAAACAAGTATTGGAGTTATTAATTTTTGAGGATTTGTGACATATGAAAGATGATGAATCGTCTCGTAAAATATGACACAAAGGTTGAACAATTGAATCAAGAGATAGGGACGTAGATTGGATTAAAATATGTGTAGGGTTTGGTTTTGTTGTTTGTGTGTATTTGTATTTGTATTTGTATTTTATTTTTTTTGTTGGGTTTCTTTTTAGACTCATGATTTTGTTGAATTATTGTATATGTGATATGATTATTGCAGTGTCTCGAGGGACGAAAAACTTGAGGTGTTAGGTTTTAATAATTTATGTTGGTTTTTAGCTGCAAAGAAAAATCCCATTATTTGAATTCTTCAAAAGTACAATAATAATATCAAAAGAATCACTCATTATTGTGTGTGAAGAAGAAACATTTCTTTACAGTACCCTTTTTCCATTACTATTTAATGTATTAACAGATGGTAAAGAATTTTTCATCCTTTCTCTATTTTTACCACAGTAAAACCTAGCTAACTTTCTTGAACTTCTTAATAGAAAGAAAGCCTAGCCCAAATAGTTGAAGGTAAAAAAAAATATGTTCTTCTTCAATTATCTGCATGTCTTAAATTAATCACCAATACATCATTTAATTACAAACTTCAAAAATATTTCCCTTTTCACTCCCTTGTAAGGTCGTCTCTACTACAATTTTATATAAACATATCTTCTTCTTCTATGTATATATATTTGAAGTGAGTAGACCACGGGAAAACATTAAAAGATTAATCAAAAATCACTTTTTTTTTCCGAAATTATTCGAGGAGGTTTCGATCGTGATAACGTACATGTGACTTACAATTTTGTACGGTTTAATGTATAATATAAAATAGTAAAGATACCATCTTTAAATTTGTAATGATTATTAGAGGATGTGATCCTTTTAATCCATATTCAAATGTGCTATTATTACACGTCTATAAACAAACACATAATTAGTAGTAGTCGAAATTTTTTTTTGTCATCCTCTAACTTGGGAGCACCCTTATATATCCACTCGAAGAGCTTAGATTTGGGAATACATCAAGGATATTTTATTCTAAACTCACACACGAAAATTAGAACTCAAGCCCTTAACAATAACGGATTCGTTCTTGAGGGTATTGAAAAGAGGATACTAAAAATAAATAGAGGAAAAGTGAGTGTGTTATTCCAAAAGGATAGATGATTGGACCCATATCATAAATGTAGGAAATGAATGAGTGTCTGAAGTATATGTAAACAGATATATGTATACATATATATTACTTGTTTTGGGGACCATTCTAAGTGTGTATTAAAAGGAATGAAGCTTTCAAACAAACAAAAAATAAAGGAAAAAGTTCTTGTGACCTTCTTTGTATGTTTATGTGTGATTTTTTTTTTAAAAAAGATAGATGTATATTATTATTATTATTATTATTATTATTATAAATATAATATGTGAGGCAATATATTTGATTTAATAAAGAAAAAAAGGAAAGAGAAATGTGTGAGGTCGTTTTCAATGCATTTGTGTTCCTTTGTAAAACGTAAATGCTTATTAAAAAAAAAAACCCACCATGTTTTTCAGTGCCACAGTTGCTTTTCCTCATGCTCAGGCAGTCGTCCCTCTCACTCTTCAAAACAAGAAAAAAAACACATCCATATGAATCCATGAGAAAGGGCACACACAGAGTATTTTTTTTTAAATAAAAATATAAGAACAATAATCTTATTGGTATTTTCCTTTTAAAAATGTTGCATATTTGGTTTTCGAATTTTGAATTAACTAGTTCTTGTAATCTTATTTCTTATCTTTAAAATTTGTATTTTATTTGCTTGTTGGGATTCTAAGTTTCAAATTTTTATATTTTTAATCTTCATTTTTAACGTCAATACTTAATTTTTAATTGATTGATGTCAGTGTTGTTTATTTGATTTAAGATAATTAGGCAATGGGATAATTTAAATTTTAATTTTAATAGTGATTACTTGCATTTTTTTTAATTTATTAATAAACATTAACACAAAAAAAAAAAAAAAAAATAAGTGTTTAGTAAAAACTTGAGGTTAAAAGTGTAAATCTTAAAATATAGATATGAAATTAAAACTTAAATACCAAGTTGCAATTTGTGATCGATTTTGTCCGCCTAAATATGGATAATTTAAACTGGGTCACACTCTAAAGACTAGTTTTAATGGTAAGTACGTACATAGAGTATAAATATTTTTTCAAGAAAGTGTTTCCAATTAGAGGTAACCAATGGGGGAGGGGGATTTGTAATGAAGATAGCAAATAAAGCAAAGAGAAAAATTGAGAAGATGTTCAATGACTTAAGAATCCTACCTAGGTTGGGTATGAATGGAATATTCCTACTTCAATTTGTTTAATCAAATTATCACCGGTCCTTAATAATGTTAAATTCCAACCAATTTAACAAGAGAACCTAACCAAATTTTCTTGAACTACAATTTTGGTACTATTCAACTGAATGAAAAGCATACATGTTGGATTTATCCTAATCACATTAAAATCTATGAAATGTTGGGTGACTAATCCACCAAGCTAATTATTTTATGTGGATTCAATTTTAAATTGGTTAGCTCACTGCTTATCTAATTGAATCGTAAGTAACTCAATTCATTGCCTCTAAAAAAATCTATACAATCAAGTGTCACATATATTAATTCTAAGCCTTAAACATATATCACGCAAGGAAAGAATAATATGTCTTGATCTAGATAAAACATAATGGAATCCGCCATACATCAAAATCATGATTCAAAAGCTCACAAGCAATAAAATAAGGAAAGAATCCTAAAGACTCAAGCTAGAAAATGTTACCTTAGCTTCTTATCCACATGCTGGATGATGAGGGTGTTTGAGTGCATAAAACTAGACTAAATGACTCAAGAAAAAAAAAAAAAATAGAGAGAGATCGAACAAAAGATCGGCTGGAATTGTAGATGAGTTTACCTAGACATGGGGAAAACTCATCTATAAAAATCGTCAAGGGGTCGTGTCGGGCCAGTGCTAGGGACAACTTCGCAAAGTTGACGGTTTGATATGTTCGAGAAAACTTCGTAGCGTTGTTACACTCTAACACAACGTCGAAGCGCCGTGTGCTTTCTGCTAAATAAGGATGACACTACTGCCTTTGTCAATATAGCTCTTTTTTGCACATTAACTTTGTTTTCACCTATTAATAATGCTCTAATTAATTTGACATCAACGCCAAATTTCTACCCTTGCTTAACTCATCACCCACAAAATAGCTAAATAAAAACATAAGACCATAGAATAATCCCGAATTAAGTAAGGTTTGATAATACATTTTCGGTGATATCAAAATGTAGGACTAAATTGAAATCAAACCTAGACTTAAAAACTAAACATCTGACAATTTGAAACCTAGAGACCAAATAAAAACCAAATCTTAAACCTAATATTCAAAAATGTATTTCTTTATATGATATATATATATATATATATATATATATATATATATATATATTTGAGAATATGATAAGATTGCTATTAAAAAAAATAATATTAATCTACACTATCAATTTAGCATTTTAGAGAACGTTTGAAATAGTTAGATTTGATATCTAAAGACGTAGATATAGTTTTAAAGAGTTGTCACCTGAAAATGAATGATACAATACAAGTTTAGCCTTTCAACTCTCTTAGTTAAAAGTATGCACTAAGTTTTTTATTTTCAATTGTGTTTAATAGTTTTCAAAATTTTAGAAATGTCAATTAATTTTCAATAACTTAATTTATGTCTAATGAGTTTTTGGTATGCGAGCAATTTCATATAAATTCAAATCTATTAAATATAAAGTTGAATTTTGAAGAGAACTTCTTGTTTAAAAAATATCATTAAGAGAGAATTATACAAAATTAAAATTTCATAAACTAAAGTCTATTGATTTCTTAATTAACAAAAAAGAATATTAAAGCAGAGGACTACAACTAATTTAAGGTTTTTAAGCTTCAAAAATTAGGAGAAAGAAAAAAACAATACTCACTCCCTTCAAACTCTACCTGTTGTGACTGTTTAAAACTCCAAAACCTATCAATTTTAAATGTTAATTTGTATTCGAGTCATTTTCAAATGTAACAAAAGTGAATCAAAATATTTGGTAAAAAGTTTAATTTCAGACGTAACAAAATTAAGTCAAAATATTTGTAAAATGATAAAATTTAAGATTTATTATTTGATAAACACTAATAAAGACTTCGATTAGCCTAGTAAGTGATATTGATAGATATTAATACTAATAAAGTCAATCAATATCTATCAAAACTTAAAATTTTGGTATATTTTATAAATATTTCAACAGTTTTATCAATTACATTAATTTTTCTCTTTACGATGTGATCAATTCTAACCATTTATGGGAGATTTGTATATATTTTCACTTGATTTTTAAACACTAGATGGATGTTTCGGTATCTATAAAAAATCAACTCACGATTATCTTAGTAAAATTATTATATGCTTCGAGAGAATTCTAGGGAAGTGACCAGAAAAGTTTTACATCAAAATATTGTTGCTATATATTTAATTTTAGATGAAAAATTCTTTATATATTGTCTAAATTGATTTAGTCATATGTAACCTTATTTAATGTATAACAATCCTTGAACTAAAGAAAATGAATTGAGTTCTCCTCTCTTAAAAATAAAAAAACTACATTATCATATGTATAAAATTTAAAAAGAAAAAAATTGGTGTGGGTAAATAGTAAATAGTGTAATTGTTGGTACTTGAAAGAAAGAAAAAGTAAGAGAAGTTGTGTGTAATTATATATATTGGTTTTTTTTTTCTTCTTCATGATTTTAACTCCAAGCACAGGTAAAAGGAATATATATATATATATATAGGAAACCATTAAAAAGAAAGAAAGAAAAAGAGAATTGAAAAGTGTTTCTCTTTTGAATTTACTTTGCTGGGACCATATGTTTCTTACCTTTTTTCATTTTCACCACATATTAAACTTTCCCTTTACATCATAGTCCTCTAGAATTTTCTTCCTCATCAACTTCCCTTCTTCTTCTTCTTCTTCTTCTTCTTCTTCTTGGACCCTTCATACCCACTAACTTCAAACTTTTTATACATACTTCCTTTTAAATTAATAAATATAACAAATAAACTAATAGTAAATATTAAAATATATGAACCAAATAATAGGATGTTCTTTTATATTGTGATATGATATGAATGCAACTTGTGTGTGGCTCCTACCATTCTTGTATTATTCAAGGGCATGGTTGAAAGATCTTTGTACACATATGTACCCAAAGAAGGATCAAGAGGTGCATGGATGGCATCACAATGAGAGGTTGACGCATCTTTAATTAACATATGTATTATGTCCCGATCCGATAGAAATACATTCATTCAAAATGAAATAAAATTATTCAATACGTCACAGAAAGTTAAAGAAAAGCTCTACACTCATACACAAAGAATTAGAAAAAAGCTCCACACAAGATAGCATAAATGGGAGGCTAGATGCGAAGGTCTTCAAGTTGAGTTAACCAAAGTAAAGATGTCATAATCACAAAAAAGATTTGATTTTGTTTTTCAGAGGATAGGTTGTTAACGATATAATATCATCTCATAAATGGACTATATGTGAACTTTTCTACATTTTGAAAGGTTTTTTTGTTACTTTCAAATCATATTCACTATAGAAAGTTCTTTTTGTTCTTATCGTTTTCTATATTTGAAAGGAATTTTGAAATTGTTAAAATTTACATACCACTTTAAAACCCATCTTTAGAAATTAACAAAACCAATTTATCATAAGTTTATACTTTGAAATAAGATTTTGAATATACTTTTGAAATCGATCATTTTCAATAAATTTTAAAATTATCTTTATAATGATTTTGAACTAAAAAAAAACTTTAACAATTTTATAATTACTCCCAAACACAATCTCATAGGTTTTGGTTATTTAAAAGTCATTATATAGCTAGGGTAGTTAAAGTTAAATATACTTGAAAATTTTGATATCAACTTTGGAGCTATTAAATGAATGATTTTGATTCATAAATTCAGTAGAAAAGTGACGGTGACAATTTTAAAAAAAAAAAAAAAGAAGAAGAAAGTTGTTAATTTGAACTATTTTGTAAAAGTTGAAAGGAAAAACTAAGAAAAGCTCTAAATTAAACTGTGGAAAACATATGCCCTTTAAATTTAATCATGAAGGCATTTAATTGTTGGGCACTACCTATGGTTTTAATTTCCAACTCTTAGGTTAAATGGACATTTTTGCCCTTCCATTGCACCAAAATGAAGGATAAATTGAAAGAAATAGATCAATGGTTATATATATATATATATATTAGGGAGAGAGATTGTTTATGATTAATTTTAATTTTTTTTGCCAAAGGTTTTATTGAGTTGAAGAACAAAAAGCTTGAGATTATGAAATAAACAAAACATAAACCATAAAAAGTAAGGATTAAACAAAAATTCAACCAAACCATGACTAACACTAACATGACTAATCATATTAACTTATTGTCCTATTGAGATAATTGATGAGAAGAGCAATAACTTCCACTAATGCATATCCTTAAGATGGTCGAAAATATAGTTATATGACAAAAAATAAATGGCCAACTTGTCATTTTAGCTTATATAGATTTTTTTTATTATTTTTAAAAAATTAGTACCTACCAATACTTTTACTTCAACGGAATATCTGTTTCAAAAATCAATTTCGAAATTTACGCTAAATTTTAAAATCTAAAAATCTAGATGTGAAACTATATTATAAAGCTATTAGTTTTTTCTTATTAAAAATTTCCCTAGATTTTGTTTTATAAAATAAATAATTATACAAAAAGGAATACATAATGAAATAATTAATTATAATTAAACAAGCACATATAGTACATACATTTGAAAGATAATTAAAACTAATAATATAATTAATCCTTTAGTTTAATGAGTTATATATTCTTTGAAGTTTCATGTTAATGAAAAGGGTTTTATAGATTTGATGTTTGTAATAATGGTGTTTTAGAAATCAATTATTTTGAGGAAGGTTGATTGGGTAGGAGGAAAATCTTCAACCTCATCAATTTTCCATCCTCCTTTTGAAGGAAAATCAATGATGGCTAAAGTAACTTGGAATCATATAAAGCAAATGACATTCAATATTTTCTTCTACCCAACATCTACACTAACTTTTCACCCTATGTATGCATGATGAATAAGGGATTGGTTAGGGGAAACTTTTAAGTAATATAATATTTATTTTGTGTCACAATCCACAACTATTTTAATTATTATAGTCTATTAATTATAGAAAATTTTGTTTTGGATATATATTAATATAGTCTGAGTTTGAGATGTAAATTATTTTAATATGAACAATAGTTTATGTTTTGAGTTGATTTTATTTTACTTTGAATTTAAGTTTTTTTCTACTACTTTTTTTTTTTATCATACCATCGTTAAAATTGAATTCAAAACTTGAAAATTAATAGAATTTTGGCCCTTAATTCAACTATTAATTAGTTTTATAATTTTTAAAATGGGTTTCACTCTTAATAAGTTAATTTTTTTCTTTAAGAAAACTAGATAGATATCTAAAAACAATCATTTTTCTATAGTTTCAGTTTAGAACTGTTGTGTTTAATTTTTGTTTATCTTCAAAAGTCAATTTATAAGATAAAAGGCAGAAGAAAATTAGGTATTGGGAAACCCCGAAGGCACCATGGGAACCTCCATCTATTCGCAAGGACAAGGAATGGAATTGGGACAACTATGGGAACAGAGAACTCAATCCTGCCCATCCACATATCTCTATACCCATTCTAATTTTCCATTTTATTTTGTTACTTCCCAACATTTTCAAATCTCCACCTCTAAAATTTCTCACATACAATTTCATTCTAGATTTTGAATTTCACAAAAAATAATTAAACTTGATGTAAAGTGAGACATTCAAATTTACGATCTGTTGGAGTGTGTGGTTTATAAATTATATATGCTTATGTTGAAGATCACAATTTGGACCTAGATTTAGGTAAGTATAGCAATTTTCATCTTCCATTTAGTTTTACCATTAGTTTTAATAAAACTTAAATCTTAAAATCTTAATAAACTTATTAGCTTAGTTCAAAAATAAAGTATATTCAATAACTTTGCCAAATTTCACAATTTTTTAATAAAAATTAATGTAATCAATTTTGTATCAAATATATCTATGTAATTCGTTAAAATCACATAAAAATTACCTTTTAAATTACTACTTTTTCAAGTTTAATGTTTTGGTTATCACATTATGTATTAGACTAGTTAAAAGTAATGAAAATTATTTGGATTACTAGTTTGAGGATTTTTTTTCTTTTTAAGTATAACTTAGAGGGAGAAGAATTGAACCAGAACCTCTCGTCGTCGGGAAGATAGAGAGAAATTAAAAAGAAAGAAAAATACATATTTTAATAATATAGTATTTCCATTTTGAAGTGCAACCCAAAAAATCTTTTTAGCATTTCAACCTCTATCCTCTAGAAAATGGAGATGGACTTCATTGTGGTCCAACACACTTTGCTTTTGAGAGCCCAATCTTTATCTATTCAGAAGGCCTTTATGTAGGCAGTTTACAATCTCTAGGAGCCCACCATTCACATGGCTTTGGTTTTGTTTTGTTTTGCTTTTGTTTTTGTTTTCTCTCTCTAGTTTTTCTCTTTCAATGTTTTTGGTTGATAAGATTTGTCAAAAACACTATCTTTCTTCAGTTCAATTGAGTTTGGGATTAGTCGGTTTCCATAATTTTAAACACCACATCCAAAGAAATTGAAAAAGAAGTTGAGAACTGAGATTTTCTATTAGTACCTTGAGTTTCCTTTGAAGATTACTGAATATTCTGTTTTATGATCTTAGCTTATTGGGTTTTCGGCTTGGCTTTATATGAAGAACGTTCTTGGTTCAAGTTTCTAGCTAAAGCTGCTTCAATGTTACTGATCACCTTTTTTTGATGAAATGCCTAGCTCAGTATCATTCAACTTTTTCATGTCTGAAAGTTTTGATCTTTTTTCTTTTTGTTATGAAACTGTAATACGATATCTTTTTTTCTATCAATAATCGAGTTGAGACAATGGTTATAGAAAAAGAAGAATAGGATACAAGTAACTCTTCACAGCTGAAAAACAAATGTTACAAAGCTTATCTTGGTAAAGGCTAGATCAGATTTAGTAAACAGAAAACCTGATTCAAGCACTGTTGCTGCTTCCATTGGTTGATCCGGGCATCAACTCTCGCAGCATTGTCACCACCTGCAACATGTTAGGCCTTTTGGAAGGAAACTCTTCTACACACCGAAGAGTTATCTCCAAATACCTAACCATTTCTTTAACCTCTTCTGCTTCTGATTCATCACTTGTTTTGGTTACTGACAGCAACTCCGGATCAATCACTTCCATTTGTTTTCCATCGTTTACTTTCATTTTGACCCATCCCACCAAGTTGGTGTCCCCAAAATCCTCCTTATCGGTTGGTCGTTTCCCTGTCAAAAGTTCTAAGAGGACGACGCCGAATGAATAAACGTCGCCTTTTGCTGTGCATCTGAAGCTTTGGTAGTATTCAGGAGGGACATAACCAGGAGTGCCTGCAAGTGTGCTTACACTCAGATGGGTGTCAAGAGCACTTATCAGCCTTGCCATTCCAAAATCCGAAACTCTTGCTTCTAAGTCATGGTCCAGGAGTACATTGCTGGACTTCATGTCTCTGTGTATTATGTGTGGAATGCAGTTGTGGTGTAGGAAACAAAGTCCTTTAGCAGCACCTCTGGCAATCTTTTTCCTTTCATCCCATGTTAGAATTCTTCGATCCTGCATCTTTGCTCTTCCATGAAGCATCTCTTCTAGGCTACCAAACTCCATAAACTCATACACTAGAAGCCTCTCCTCACCTATTTTACAGTAACCCAAAAGAGGTACTAAGTTTCCATGTTTGATCTTTCCTAAAGTTTCCATCTCCGCCATGAATTCACGATCTCCTTGGCAACTAAGACGTATCAATTTCTTGATTGCAACACTCGATCCATCCTTTAGTGTTGCTTTAAATACTTCACCGAACCCGCCACTCCCTATGAGACTTTCTGCTGAGAAGCCGTTAGTAGCTTCAATCAGTTGGGAGAACTTGAGCTTCCTTAGTTGTCTTTGGAAAGTTGCCACATTGATACTCAGGGGTTCTTTCTCTTTGTCAATTTTCCATGTAGTAGGGGCATGTATTGCTTGTAAACTATTAAGCATCTTCACTTCCTCTGCTTCTTTTCGTCTTGCACGCATGGCAATGGCCCATACAATCAAAATGCAGACACAGGCAATGGAAATTAGAACACCTAAAACAATACTGTTAACCCATGACCCGACTTCTGGCTTTGTTCTTCCTTTGCTAGCATCTCCATTAGGACTTGTCTGCTGGTCATCACTCTGGCATTCAGGCAAAGGAACTCCACAAAGTCCTGGATTGTTTGCATACTGACTTGCCGGCAGTGTACTAAGTTGTCCCCTTGATGGAATTCTCCCGGTTAGTTCATTGTAAGATAGATCAATTTGCACTAAGAATGATAAGTTTGAGAATGAATCTGGAATGTGACCCTGCAGTCTATTATGTGAGGCATCAAACACTCCTAAGTTCTTTAAGCGGCCAAAGGATTCCGGAATCTCCCCAGAAAGTTGGTTATGTGACAATTCGAGAACCTGCAAAGCAACCATATCTCCAAACTCTTCTGGTATTCTCCCACGAAGCTCATTGTAAGAAAGATCCAAATACTCCAAAGTTTGGTACTTCGTAAACAAACTGAGGACTGGACCGGAGTACAATCTAGTGAAATCACAGGTCTTTAATGTTGGTTCCTGCTGTAGTCTTTCAGGTCTGATTCCAGAAAACTCTAACAAGCCCCCAACTCCTTTACACGAATTCCCTACATTTCGAACGAACACTAGAGTGTTTCCAGAAAGAATCCCATTCAAGGATTTGGCTCCAAGCTGCCTCCCGAGTCTAGGTGGAATTTCTCCTGTAAGCTTGTTGCTGTTCAAATCCAACCAAACCAAAGTGCTGCAGTTTGCCAACTCCCCTGGTATCTGACCACTTAAGCTATTGTTCCCAAGTTGCAGAACAGCCAACCTTGACAAAAGACCAAACTCTTTTGGGACTTCGCCGGTGAGTTCATTACTCGTGAGCGAAATCCATTCAAGGTTGCTACAATCGAACAATTCAGTGGGAATTTCCCCACTTAAACGATTGTTATTTAGTATAACATCTTTCAAGCTTCTACACTTCCCCAATTCTGGTGGGATTTTCCCTTCTAAGCTATTAAACCATGCTATCAGCTGTTCAAGATTCTGAAGCCTTCCAAGCTCTGCAGGTATTGACCCGTTCAGATAGTTTAAACTAAAATCAATTGTCTTTAACTGTGTACATAGTGAGAGTTCAGGTGGGATTCCTCCTATGATGAGATTGTCTGGCATTTTCAGTTCTTGAAGTGACTCAGCACCTGGGCATATACCTGGTGGAATCAAACCAGAAATTCTATTGGAACTTAAGTCTACAAGCTGAAGTTTCTTGCAGTGAGATATGGATGAAGGCAATGGTCCAGAGATTTTGTTATTACTCAATAACAAGCTTTGTAAAGAGACAAGATTCTTGAAGATGGAATCTGGTAAAGGACCAGATATGTTGTTGTTTGAAAGATCCATAATTTGAAGCCAAGAGCAAGCAGAGAAGGAAGCAGGAATTACACCAGATATGTTGTTGTAACAAAGCTTTAGTTCTTGAAGTGAATTGCAAGCATTTCTCCAATCAGAAGGGAGCCAACCTGTGAGCTGATTACGAGATATATCAACCCTTTGTAAACTACTGAGTTCCCCTAAAGATCTTGGGATTTCCCCGCTGAGTAAATTGTCAGCCAAACCAAGTGTCTGCAGATTCGTGCAGTTTGAAATGGAACTCGGAATCGAACCGATGATTCGATTTGCTGAAAGATCAACCCGCAACAAAGAGTTGCAAGAATTCTCATCAATTCTCAATCCTGAGATCAACCCAGTTAGATTATTGTAAGAGATATCAAGATCTTGAAGCTTATTAGCATTCAAAAGAAGATTTTCAGGCAGATAGCTTGTCAAATTGTTGAATGAAAGATCCACAAACACAAGGTTTGGACACTTTGAGAAAAGATTCTCAGGCACACTACCTACAACTTTGGCAAGAGAAAGCTCAAGTTGTTGCAAATTATAAGGAAGCTGAAGCAAAGTAGTTGAGTTTATAGTGAAAGAATTTGTAGATAAATTCAAAGCCAACAACTTATCCATAGAAGACAGAGGATCAAAATAAACATTCCCTGTAAGACTACAGCCACTCAAATCAAGAGCAATCACTCGTTTAGATTGACATGAAACTCCATACCATGAACATGGATTGTTTTCAAGCTTCCAATTGGACAACACTCCATTGGGGTCCTTGTCAATCAAATTCTTGAACTTAAGAAGAGCTGCAACATCAGTTTTTATTGAAGTCGCACCCTCTTGTTCTGCTGAAGAAGCCAAAGCAGCAAATAAGATAAAGATCACTGGAAAAGCAAGAGAAGGAAGAGAAAACTGAAAGAAGTTTCTTTCCATTGGATTAAGAACCAAAATATTTCTTTTCTTCTGTGGAAAATTCAACAAAGAGCTGAGAAACATTGCAACAGAAAGGAAGAAGGATAAAAGTTAAAGGTAGTAGTGAAGATTTAGAAAAATATGTTTTGTGGTGAGCATGATGAGAAGGAGAGGGAAGCTTTAGAAAAAAGAAGCAAGCTGTTTGCTTTAGTCATTTATGAGTGATTTTTTGCAAAATGTAAAGGAGGGAAAAGTGGAAATGGAATATAAAAAATAAGGGAAAGAAGTTAGAAGAAAGTTGGTGATTGAATTTTCCTGATACAACTTCTGTAGTACAGCAAATGAAACAACCGTATCCTATATGAAGAGATATGTAGAAATAGACAGAAAGAAAAGGGTCGAGTTTACTTTTGGTCAAAAGGAATCGGACCCACCCACCCCACAAACAAAGGGTCTATCTTAAATTCTCAATCTTAGGATCGGCGCCTGCTTTAATAGACACAGTTGTTTTTCGCAATAAAAGAGACACAAACAGATGAGTGAATGATCCAAGATGTCAATTGTGTCAGTAAGGCGTGACTGTTAGAAGGGAATGTTTTAAGAAATCTTAAAGAAAGGGAATAGAAACTGGGAAAGTGGAGGCATATGGAATTTGGTGCTCCAAATTGGCCTATATCACAGCATCTTGTTATCTCGTGAGTGAACTATGTAAATCTTTTTAGTTATTTATTTCTTGCTTGTGGATTTTGTTTGTCATAAAACACAATTTTCATCAACAATACTGCATGGCCATATTATTCCAAGTAAAATTACTCTGTATATAAAAGTATCAAAGATTAAAAATTGGTGTATTTGTAGGGAAACCCTTGGAATCATGTGATATTTCATTTTGAGCCCACAAAAGCCTATGGCCCCAAGGCTACTTCATATCATCACTGTAGGTTCAATGACTTTTTATTTTTTATTTTTTAATATTGAAGAAGGATGTGAAGAAAAGGAAAGGGAAACAATGGGGTTTAAAGAAGAAAATGGTGGTGCAGTGTGGGACCAAATGCTGAAAATTTGGGAGAATCAATGATACAGTTCAATTGGTGAAAAAAATTCTCGCTAAAAAGAAAATTAAAAGAAAAAAAAAAGTAAAGAAATCACATTAAAAAAAGAAAACAAAGGAAGAAAAGGCCCCACCAAGGAACAACATGAATGCAGCTAGTGGTAATGGTATGGGGGTGGTAATGATGCTTTCAATTGCTCCATTGGCTTAGTTTTTATTTATTTATTTATTTTCCTTTCTTTTCCCTTTATGAGCAATTCTCTTCTAACTTCTAACTAATGAAGAGATGCCATATTTCACCATTTCCTCATGATGTGAATGCACTTTTTTTTACCAAAAAAAAAAAAAAAAAAAAGGCAATTTACCCGTAAAAACAATGAGAGACTAAAATATATCATAAAGTAAATTAATCACCTTCTTTCAAAAGTTGTAATATTATCTTTTAACTTTTCGTAAATGTTTCAAAAATACACTCAAAGTAGAAAAGAAAGTCGTTAAGATTTCAGATGAAAAATATGGCCTAGAATAATATAGCAATGACTGAGAATTGTGTATTGATCCATAATTTTGTTTTAGATAATTCAAGTAATAATTTAAACCTAAATTTTAAAATTTGTTCTATTCGAATTGTAGGGTTAAAAAATGTATGAAAGAACAATGGTAATATTGCAACATTTTAGAAAATATGAATATTTTTTCTACTTGACAAAAAAATATTTAAGTTGAATTGGTCTACATACTCTAAAACCAAGCTTCCTACTATAACTTTAAGGGCATGAATCAATCAAATTCATTATAGACATGAATGAAAAAAGCTGAGAAGAATGCAATTATATATGGTTGATGATAATAGAAGTTATAGGACAATGGTCCTAGGCAAGGGCAAGAATGAGTTCCTGATCCTCTTGCTTTGATTCTTGAAAAATACATAATTAATTAGTGTAAATGTTGAGATGTGGTTGAAGAAGGTAGGGGAGTGATATGATAAATGGTGATTGGGATATTGACCATGAAACAGAGTGGTAGAAATGGGTACGTAATTATTGGATATAAGATCTCAGTATCCAAGATGAAGATGGTGGCCCTTTTATTAATCATTTTGGCTTTGGGTCCATAATTTCAACTTTTTATTTCCTTTTCTTTGGGGATACAAACTGGATACTAATTCCCATTGCATTTATATAAATTCACATTGTATATGTATTGGATGAAAATTTTGGAAGGAATTATGAAACGTTTATTACAAATTAACTTTTTGACTGTTAAACGTTACAAAATTAATTTTTTGACCGTTAAGAATTAAATTGACCGTTTACAAAATTAATTTGTGACCGTTGTGAATATGACCGTTGGTAATCCGCCCACACTATAAATAAATCCCTCACTCTCATTCTCAAAACACACAACAAACAATTTTCTTTCAAATTCTCATTCTCTTAAAAATTTTCCGAGCTGTTCTTTTTTGAGTGTTTCAGTTTCACTTAGTTTTTGTGCAAAACTAATTGACGAAAAAGGGCTATTTTATCCTGGGGACGACGAGACATAATTCTGTTTGCACGATTCAGAGCAGAGCCGCGAAACGTCTTAAAGAGAGCGTGTTTCGCGACTCAACCTTTCACTAATTTAGTTTCTGTTTTGCAGTCCTTGTTCCTTTTAACAATCCGTTCAGTTTTTGCCTCGTTTCTTTCATCATTATTTTCCGGACTTGGACGATTTTTTGCATTGAAGATTGAAGTGCAACAACAATTTTAAGACGTTTCTTTTCTGCTGTGATGGCCAGACAAATCCAATCCGACTTGATGTCTTCTGATCTCAACCTTCCATTCCGTTTTGAAGGAGCATACTTCAAAAGGTGGAAACAAAAGATGTTATTTTTCCTCACGCTGAAGAAGGTGACCACTACTTGTACTGTTGAAAAGCCGAAGGTTTCAGAAAAAGATCCTACAAAAGAACAACTAAAGAATCTCGCCACCTGGACAGAAACTGACTTCATCTGTAAGAACCTAATTCTTAATGGTCTTACTGATGAACTATATGATTATTATAGTACCATGACTACTACAAAAGAAGTGTGGGGTGCACTACAAAAGAAGTACGATACTGAGGAAGCAGGATCGAAGAAGTACGTTGTCAGCCGATACCTGAGATATCAAATGACTGACGACAAATCCGTGGAGGCACAATCACATGAAATCCAGAAAATAGCCTACGAGATTATCAGTGAAGGTATGCCACTCGATGATCAATTTCAAGTTGCTGTTATTATTGATAAATTACCTCAATTATGGAAGGATTTCAAGAACACCCTAAGGCACAAAACCAAGGAGTTCTCGCTGGAAAGTCTAATCACGAGGCTAAGGATAGAGGAGAAAGCAAGGAAGCATGATAAAAAAGAAGAGGTGAACGCTATCCGCAGAAAGAAGCCCACTCCAGTTCTAAAATCGGACCTATAGTCGAAAAGAAACAAGATGAAACGAGGATCCAACAAACAAAATAACTCACAGTCCAGAAGTACGGTACAAATTGTTTGTTATAATTGTAATAAGCCTGGTCATTTACCTAGAAATTGTAGAAACAGGAGTCATCCTGCTGTGCAGGCGAACCTGATAGAAGATGAATTAGTAGCTATGATATCTGAAGTTAATGTGATTGGGGGGTCTGAAGGTTGGTGGCTAGACACCGGTGCATCCCGCCATGTCTGCCATGACCTTAGTCTTTTTAGAAAATATAATGAAGTTAAGGATAAGAATATCCTTCTAGGAGATCATCACACAACCAAGGTGGTCGGTATTGGAGAAGTAGAACTGAAATTCACATCCGCCAAGACGCTTGTGCTGAAGAAAGTTTTGCATACTTTAGAAATTAGAAAGAATTTGGGATTTTGAGAAATGTGCATATTGTAGTCAAGCTAAGATAATTAAAACCTCGCATAAGTCTGTAACTAGAGTAAAAGAGCCTTTAGAATTAATTCATTCTGACTTATGTGAATTTGATGACACTTTAACTTAGAAAAAGTAAAAGGTATGTAATTACCTTTATAGATGACTGTTCTGACTACACTTTTATTTATCTGCTTAAAAATAAAAGTGATGCCTATGAAATATTCAAAGTGTTTGTAATTGAAATAGAGAACCAGTTTAACAAAAGAATTAAGAGACTTCGTAATGATAGAGGAACTGAATATGATTCAATTGCATTTAATGAGTTTTATAACTCAAAAGGAATAATACATGAAACTACTGCACCTTATTTTTCTAAAATGAATGGAAAAGCAGAAATAAAGAATAAAACTCTAACTGAGCTAGTAGTTACTATCTTACTTGAGTCAGGAGCAACACCATCTTGGTGGGGTGAAATAATTAAGACTGTTAATTATGTTCTTAATAGGATTCCTAAATCAAGCAGTAAAACTTCACCACACGAAGTCTTTAAACATAAAACACCAAAATTGTCTTATCTTAGAACTTAGGGCTGTCTAGCTGTTAAAATACCTGATCCAAAAATAAGGAAATTAGCAAGTAGAGCCTATGAATGTGTCTTCATAGGATACGCTGAAAATGGTAAAGCCTATAGATTCTATGACTTAGAAAACAAAGTAATCATAGAATCGAATGACATAGATTTTTTTTAGGATAGATTTCCTTTTAAATCTAGAAATAGTGGGGGTCTATATAGTCAAACAAGTGGGGGCTCAAGTTCCAGTAGTCTACCTTCAATTAGGATCCAAATCGAAGACAAGGAAGTAGATCCTGAACCTAGAAGAAGCAAGAGAGCTAGAATAGTAAAAGACTTTGGAGAAGACTTCGAAATGTACAACGTAGAAGATCTAAAAGATCTAACAAAAGCATTATCCTCAGTAGATGCCAATTTATGGCAAGAAGCTATTAGTGATGAAATGGATTCTCTTAAATCCAATAGAACTTGGCACCTAGTTGACTTACCCCCTGGATGTAAAGCTGTAGGTTGCAAATGGGTTTTAAGGAAGAAACTCAAACCTGATGGATCAGTAGATAAGTATAAGGCTAGATTAGTAGCAAAAGGATTTAGGGAGAGGAAAAACATAGACTTCTTTGATACTTTTTTCCCGATCACTAGAATCACCTCTATTAGAGTGTTGATATCTATAGTTGCCCTGAAAAATTTCTTAATCCATCAGATGGATGTTAAAACTGCTTTCCTAAATGGTGATTTAGAAGAAGAGATTTACATGGAACAACCTGAAAGTTTCATAGTTCACGGCTAAGTATCCAAAGTTTGCAAACTAGATAAATCCCTTTATGACCTAAAACAAGCTCTCAAACAATGGCACGAAAAGTTTGACAACTTACTCATGTCAAAAGGATTTAAAGTAAATGAAAGTGACAAATGTATCTACTATAAGACTGAAGGTAGGCTATGTATTATTAGATGCCTATAAGTAGATGACATGTTAATCTTTAAATTAAACTTGCATGTCATAAATGATGTAAAATCTATGTTGAGTGCAAATATTGACATGAAAGACCTAGGTAAAGCTGATGTAATCTTAGGCATCAAAATTACAAGAAGTGAAAATGAAATTTCTTTAGATCAATCTCATTAATAGAAAAGATTCTAAAGAAGTACAACTATTTCGATGGTAAACCAGCTTGTACACTTTATGACTCTAGTGTAAAATTATTCAAGAACACTGGTGACAATATTAACCAATCCGAGTACACTAGTATCATAGGTAGTTTGAGGTATGCTGCTGATTGCAGTAGACCAGACATAGCTACGCTGTAGGATTACTATGTAGGTTTACCTGTAGACCCAGTGTAGAACATTGGAATGCGATAGAAAGAATAATGAGATACCTTAAGAAAACCCAAAACCTAGGATTACATTATAACAAGTTTCCTACTGTACTTGAAGGTTACATCGATGCTGATTGAAACTCTCTCTCAAATGACTCAAAGGCTACAAGTGGCTATATTTTTAATATAATAGGAGGAGCTATAGCTTGGAAATCCAAGAAACAGACAATTTTAGCCCAGTCAATGATGGAGTCAGAGATGATAGCACTAGTTGCTACTAGTGAAGAAGCAAGCTGGCTTCAAAGCTTGCTATCAGAAATTCCCACATGGAAAAGACCGATACCATCCATACTAATCTATTGTAATAATACTGCAGCTATTGCAAAAGTTCAAAACTGTTACTATAATGGTAAGAGACGACAGATACGTCGTAAGCATAGTACCATTAGAGAATTGCTCACTATTGGTGCAGTAATAGTGGATTATGTACGGTCTGACGATAACTTGGCTGATCCTTTGACGAAAAGACTCGCTAGAGAAAAGGTTTTTAAAACCTTAGAAAGAATGGGACTCAAGCCTATTAAAACTTGAATGACTATGAGGTAAACCCAACTTGAAAGACTGAAGATCCTAAGAAACAAGTTCAATGGGTAATAACTGATCACAAGTAAGATGATGAGAATCATGCTAAATATTTAAAAGTCCAATTCTTATGTTTTAGTGATCAACATGACATTCTGAAGTGTATGATGAGGCTGAACTTTGTTCTTAATGAAATCTATACTTGATATCAAGTAGGGTACCTAGCTACAGGTGTACTCTTGATAGATTCACTTTAGTGAATGTGGAAGTGAGGGCCGCTTTCTATGGAATTCTGGACAGATTCCTAGAGCATTCACTAAATTGGGATATACGTGCAAGGCCATAAAACACGGGTTATTTTAGAACTTCACTCAAATAATGCTGTGTGTGCGATAACGTTAGAAGTAAAGTTCAAAACTATGAGTTACTTTACAATATTCTAAACTATTGTCACTACGTAAAGGTTCAGATCATCATACACCTTTACTTAAGCACAACATTATAGAGACAAACACTGCTCGATGAAAATGTTTTTAAAAAGTTTTCAAGTGGGGGACTGATAGTAAAAGTTTTTTAAGTGGCGGATTATTGGATGAAAAAATTGTAAGGAATTATGAAACGTCTATTACAAATTAATTTTTTGACCGTTAAGCGTTACAAAATTAATTTTTTGATCGTTAAGAATTAAATTAAACGTTTACAAAATTAATTTGTGATCGTTGTGAATATGACTGTTGGTAATCCGCCCACACTATAAATAGATCCTTCACTCTTATTCTCAAAACACACAACAAACAATCTTCTCTCAAATTCTCATTCTCTTAAAAGTTTTTCGAGCTGTTCTTTTTTGAATGTTTCGATTCCAATTAGTTTCTGTACAAAACTAAATGATGAAAAAGGGTTGTTTTATTCTGGGGACGATGAGACATAATTCTGTTTACACGATTCAGAGCAGGGTCGCGAAACGTCTTAAAGAGAGCGTGTTCCGTGACTGCCTTTCATTAATCTAGTTTCTGTTTTTCTATCCTTGTTCCTTTTAACAATCCGTTCAGTTGTTGCCTTATTTCTTTCATCATTATTTGCCAGACTTGGATGATTTTTTGCATTGAAGACCGAAATGCAACAACAATATGTGAAAAAGGACTTCGTTTCCAAAAGTAAAAAACAGTGCATTTACTAATTGTTTTTTTATTTTTTATTTTGGTTCTCTTTTTAATTCTAATTTACCCCTATTGTAGATACTTGAAAATATACTATATATTAAACTATATATTAAAAGAAAAAATTACATTACTTAGTTAATGAACTTTCAACTTTGTATCTATAAGATTTTTATTTATTGATACAGGGTGAATTGAGCCTAGCAATGAGATCTCAAACCCCATAGGGGAAGGGGCTATCAGGAGGCTAGACAACCAAACTACAAAACTATTATGATGAGGGCAGCCTTCAACGACTTTCCAAAATCCAAATAGTGATGACCAGGTCAGTTATACTTGGAAAGAAGCCAAGACGAAGGCTACGTTGTGTAACACGTGGTAAAGGGTAACATTAACTTAACCCTGGAAGAAAAAGGCCAAGACTTAGAACACCAAACTTGCTCACTCCTAAAGGTCTCGTAAGACGGTGTCCCATTGATTGAGTCATTTACAAGAAGATCAAACCACCTGGATCATCTATGAGATCAGTCAACAAATCGATCAATCGAATCAAGAAAAGAGTCTCTGACCATGAAAGTTTGAATTTGGAAATTCTAATAGATGAATAGACTAGAACAACTAAAGAAAGCAGCACATCACTAAGGCATATGGAGCTAGCCATAAAATTATTGAAAAAAGACAATGTCTCATTCAATAATATCATAACAAAAGAGTTTCTCGAGCCTTCAAGCTCCTCACCACCAAAGAATATGATGGGAGCACTGAATCGATTGAGATATGCTCAAATGTACCATTCAACCATGGAGCTACATATGGTGTTGAAAGCCATATACAATTGTGCCTTCCATATATTGTAACGACCTAACTTCTTATACTAAGCTGAAGTCATTACTAATTAAAAAATAAATAAAATTTCTTAAATTAACAATCGAAAACAAAACAAAACAAAACCCGAAATACTTCTTAAAACCATAAACAAATGTATGTAAAGATAAAATAAAATCCTAACTCGAACCCTATTTAGTTTTAAAGAAAAATAAATAAAATAAAATAAAATAAAATAGAAAATGCATCTGATCAAATGACATAAGGCAGAAGCAAAAATGATCCCTATGGTTCACCACGATCACTTCATATCATTCGCCAGCTTCCCTCTGCCCTTACCTCTACCTATGCCTGTAAAATTAAACAAGAAAGAATGATTATAAAATTATACTCAATTAGGGACCCACTACTAGTCCCGCTAAGTGCCTGTTAACTTCCTATTAGAGTCCTGTAAAGTGGTACCCCTAAACTGGCAGTTCCCGAACACGTGCAAATCTGTGATCCTTTAGGAACATATATGGTCTTCGGTGAACCCAAAGGAACACCTAAGACAAATTAGTCTTTAATGCACCCGTAGGAAACACTAATACAATCGGACTGTGAGTGACCTCGTCGAATCACTCATAATCATGTCTATGTCTATGTCATAATGGACTGGTAATCCCGTCGGACTACACATTCGTAAAAGGTATTGATCTTGAGGGACACCCATGCAGGTACGACTCTAATAGCTAAAGCTAACATCACAACCTAACTATAACATGTAACATAACATACATCATCATAAACATGACATAAGTATCGATCATATCATTTTTAATTAAACATTATCATCAAAGATATAACACAGTCGTCATCATCTATATACTACCAGTAATAAACATGTTAACAGCCATCACCATCAATCACCCCTATAATGACAGTCATTATCAATAGCATCAAGTTATGCATTTTAGCTATCATTAATGCATAACCATAAATACATGTGATCTCTTAAATTCAGTTCGAAGGTCTAATAGTAAAATCTCTTACCTGGAGATTAGTTAAAACCGAAGGTAATCCTAACAACAAGGTCAAGCTTCCCAAGGGGAAAATCCTAAACAATAAGGGTAAATAACTAAATTTAATAATTTAACTCGCAGTTGATTAAGGATCCAAAAATCCAGTTTATTTAACTTACCAAAAATCGAGGCCGAAATCGATTTACACTTAGTTGGACAAAATCCCAGCTCGATTTCCAGTTAAATCTAAGAATTTAATTCAACATTCAAAATTTTACTAATTAGAGTCCAAAAATCAATCTTTGTTGGGAACTAACCAAAACCCAATCAAAACTTACCAAAAATAGGTAAAAGAAACCAAAAATAACCTTGGTGGCTCAAACGGCTTGGCTGGGGAAAATTGGTTAGGCGGCTCATGGCTTCGCGGCTGGAAGTGGCTCATATGACTTGTGTACGGCTGAAGGGAAGGACAGCTCGACAGCTGGAAGACGTAGCTCGGACGGTTGAGGCGTGGCCCGGGTGGAGCGTAACTCGCGACGGATGGATCGACGAGTAAACAACGGCTACCAATGGCCAACGAAGATAGCCTGGGTTCGTGACGATCTTCGATGCAGGCCGAATGGGATTCCAATGATAGCGCATGTGATGACTGATGGAGACAGCTCGGCTATGCGACGAATCGTGATGAAAACAGACAACCTACAGATGTGGTGGCTTGCATGATTTGACAGTTGTTTGATGATCGATGGACAAACGAAAGACGGAGACAGAGACGGCTCGGGTGAGGGTCAGGCGATCGGCTAACTTACGAAAGAAAAGAAAAAGAACGGCGATGAGGGCAGTCTGACGGCAGTGGCGAGGAGCTACGGTCTTTTAGGGTTAGGGTTTTCCTTTTCTTTTCTCAATGAAGGAGATGACATAACTCCATATGGCAAATTTAAACAAAATAATAATAATAATATTATTATTATTATTTAATTTTTAACTATCCTTTTTCTTTTCCTTCTTTCCCCAAATAACCAACCAAATCTTCTCTTACTTCATTTAAAACCCACGAAATCCCCCTTTTTAAATCAAATATTCTCTCTCTTTCCAATCCCATCACTTTATTTTCCCAAAAAATACTAACCCTAAATAATTACATTATCTTTATAATATAATTATTTTATCCTCAAATCACTTATTTATACCCTTAAATCATTATATTATCCTTATAATATAATTATTTAACTTCACAGTCAATTAATTATACAATCAATGTACAATTAATCAAATTTCCACAAATACAACAATTGGATATTTTTTCTGAAATATCTAATAAGTTCCAACTTCTACTAATTAAATATTTCAACAATTAAATAACACCCAAAAATTCAAAGATTAAACTTAAGATAATTACAAATAAATTACCTTAAATTTAGGGCGTTACATATATACCCAATTTATGGTTGAACACGAAGCCTTGCAATCATTTACGCAATTGTTTTTAGTGCAATAGTGCTAAAACAAGGAACTGTGAGATTTCATCATCACTAGTAGAAAAAGAGCCTACAATGACAGTTAAATGCTGTCATTAAAGGTTTTCGTGACAGTTTTTTACAGTCATTGATGCGGCAGTCATAGAAAGTATTTTATGACAGTTCTATAAAACTGTCACGAAATGTGGTTTTCATGACATAGAATAAACGTCACGAATTAAATATTTTATGACAGATTATAACTGTCATTATTTATTTTCAATGATAGTTAATAACTATCATTGTTTATATTTTATGACAACTGATAACTGTCATAGTTTACATTTTATGACAGAGAATAACTGTCATTGTTAATATTGTATGACAGATATTAAATGTCATTATTTATCATTTATGACACTTTTTAACTGTCATCATTTTATTACCATGACTTTAATTAACTATCAAGAAAATTTTTTCGATGACAGTTTTATTTTTCAATTTAAATGCATAGTTGTGTTTTTAGTAACTGTTTTGAACTGCCCTATTTTTTATTGAATCCAGTATTTCTTGTCGCCCTGCCATTACACATAGCATTACACAGACTAATACAATCACACATGGAAAGAAACAATGAACGCTTTAATATAAAGAAACATACACTTTCTAATATTGCTTTAATTGTTGGTATAGATGTATTTTGGTACGAACAAACTATTTAAATGACTACATTTAAACAAAAGAATTTCCTACCAAACCTACAAAAAAGTCTATACATCAATGAAGTGGCGTAAATATGGCTTCATTGGTCCAATGGATTGTGGCAAAACCTAGTAATAAGAGAAAAGGAAAAAAATGATTCAAGAAGACAACACATTCACCCACATAAACACATCACATTCACTTCAACAACAGACTTCAACAACATAGCACATACACACTTCAAGAATAATAACTTCTAAGCTTGGCAGTGAATTATTCTTTTCTATAACTTTTAAGCTTGGTATTGGAAATGTAGAGGGTATTCAAATGGAAAGCCTTACATATACGGGTCGCAAAATTATGCTACTGTTTAAGTACATAATGTACAAAATTCATTCATATGAAAAAGACGAAAAACGTAATCGCAAACACCAAATTCAGCCCACAAACTTAGCTAAATTCATTACGAAACTTCACAAAAATGCCAAAACCAACAACGAATAACAACATTCAAAGAAAAAAAATGCTTACAAGCATATCAATGGCTAAAAGCAAAAAAGTTGATCAAACGATGCACTAGCACAAAGTACAAAAGGAGAGAAAAACAACATTTTGAATGAAAATGGATTCTGAAGTGCTGGGATTTGAAGTAGAAGGCTGAGAATAACTTTTAGCGCCTAGCAAACAAAACAGAGTGTCTCATTTTAGCAAAAAGTGTATTCAAGTTACAGATACTAAATCAATGGAGATTTTAATCAACAACATATGCAAATATATAATTTGATGAACTTCAAAAACTGCATTTTACTAAGTTCTAAGATAACCTTACCTCATTGATATTGAACATGGCAGCTGTATTTTCCTCCAGTACTGTATTTTCCATGGCAGCTCGAACACAAAAACATGTGACAAAATATGTGACAAAATATATGACAAAATATGTGACAAAATGTAACACTGTAATAACATATCTTAGATTATGTTATCATCAAGGCAAGCAGTAGCTATTGGTCGCATAGATGAGAAATCCTTCCACAACTCTATCAAGAATTATTATGACCATCTTAAAGTTATAAGACAAGATTGTTACTTAATGTTATAGATAAGGTTGTGACAGTGAACTTAAAGCTAGGCTTGAACCAATTACAATTAGTAACTAGATTGGTTATCTTCGCCTCTGTCATTTAGAAACTTCAAAGGAACTACACGTTTACGGTGGTGTGTTCGAGCTACAAGCTCTTGCCCCACGTAGCACCCTTTGTCAAAACTTATTGCATTTAGGCCTACCAGGTTGTATTCAAGAGGGATTACCTAAACTGTAAAAGGATAGAAAAAGATTCAAACCAAGAAATTTGATATTCATAAGCTACTTGATGCAACTTAGCAGCAGAAAACTAATCAAACCACAAAGTGTAACAGAAAGACTCCATTAAATACAATGAAGACATGAAAATGAACCTTTTTGAATCTCATTTAAACCTTCGACATGACATTGTAATCGGGAACAAAAATTACCTGGCGAAAGTAGGCATGACAGTTATGAGCTGTCCTACATTTTGTAATACGAAACTAGTCAGAACTTTCAATTGAAAAGGCACCAAATGGGCCGGAACAGCCTAAAGGACGAAGGAAAATATTATTACTTCTCCTAAAAAGAAAATGTAGTTACATAAAAGCCCTCCACTATTTAAAAAAAAAGAAGAAAAAAATGAAGTTGTATTTGGCAGTCCAATTAGATGCCATGAACTGTGCAAGAGACGTCATGAAAATAATAGACACTTCTCTGATTGATGTATTAAGGTCGAATCCAATATGAATTACTTTACCACCGGAGTTAAACTAAAACAAATTTACTATTATAAACCTAGATGCGACTCAGACAAATAAAGTCCAGTTTTTTGACTGCAGAAACTACCTGTATTCCCAGATTATGATCTATGCCATGTATTTTTATTAGGGATGAAAACCAACAAAAAGACATGGTATACATGAAACCCATATCTTAGTGATTGTAGAAAGCAGTATGCTAAATTTATAACGACTATTTATGTGCCTAATCGTACCTTCAACAAGTCACCAATTTCAGGATCATTATTTACTGTAGCCTATAATACAGACATACACACAAAAACTCACAAAGAAATTTTAACAAATATCTGCGAGGCAAAATTTTACGAATCTCAATCATATCCATAAACTTACGATTTGACAGCTTACGGTGAAATCACATTCTTGGTGGAGCTTGGGGCGGAGACACGGGCGAAAAATCTCGAACTTGTAGAGTCACGTTTGGCCGATACAGAGCCACAAGCGGTGAAACTTGGGGCGAAGTCACAAACTAGTGGCCATGGAGGAATCTGAAGCGTTCAACCCCTTTGCACGACTAATTGCTTTAACTCAAATCTTCACAATTTACTCCACAAACACAAAATACCCAATAATTTTGGATAGAGAGGGATAGAGAGGGAAAGAGAGAAGGGGAGCCAGGGATTTTGGAGCTAATCGGAGAGATAGAGAGAGATTACCAAATCGGAGATTTTAGGTCTAGTCGGAGGGAGAGATAAGGAGGAAGTACCACGCAGATCGGCAAGTAACTTTGGTCCTATGCGGCGAGAGTTGGTAGCGGTGTGTTTAGTTGGTCGGCGCTTAGTCGCAGTAGTCGCTGGTGTTGGTGGTGGAGAGATAGAGAGAGATTGCGCCGAAAGGGAAGGTCCTCGAGAGAAATTTCAAGAAGAGGATGCTCTCCTACCTTTTCACGCAAACTCCAATTCCCCTTCTCTTTTATTTCTTTCTTTTCTTTCAATTTAAATAAATATTTATTATTTTATTATTTATATTTAATGACATTTAAATGTTGTCATAGATTTATGACACTAAAAAACTGTCATAAATTCTTTAAATCCGAAAAATTCAGTCTTTTCCCGCCAAAAATGCGAATTTTTGATATTTATGACAATTTTTTCTTCTCTCCTTTCATTTTAGCCTGTAGTGAAATGTCATGGTATACCAATTTTCTAGTAGTGCATGCATTTCAAAGTTGAGGCACTAAAAATGGAAGAGTGCTCCAAGGACACTATTGCTCAGCGCTTGTTGTTATAGCCTCCTCCATTCATTGAGCTTCAACCTCCTAAGCTAAAATCTTGTCTTGGGCTTAGAAGCATATCTCAACAACTAAGCCCATTAAGGCAAGTGGGTCATAAAGGAGGAAAAATTGTCACACCGAGTTAAAGAGCACTAACAACCTAATGATTCCACGCTATATGACTTTCACGTTCCCATCCAAACTGAAAAAGAACAATGATGTGGGGCACAAGTTGTACACCTTTCTGAATTGGCCTATTCACGAGATCTTGGGTTGCAATGGAGGAATATAGGATTCTCCTATGCCAAAAAAAAAAGAAGTCCAACTTGTGTCGTAGGGATTAGAACAAATACTGTAACGATCACAGGCACAACATGGCTAGTTGTGTTACCCTTAAAGATCAAATTGAATCTCTCGCCTAATGTTTGGATCCTAAAGAAATACATCGAAGAGGTCATGCGCCTAAAAGAAATTTTGGCAATCTTTTAAAGATTGGCCAAAGGACTTATTGGGCGAAAAGAAAGGTTGGCCCTCAATAGGCTCGTAAAGAATAGCCCGAAGGAATTTTGCTATTCAAGACAAGAAAGTTGAGTCGGTTGATCGAATTCATCGAAGAAAGAGACATTGGTCCACCTCTAACTGCACAACGTGCCCTGATAATCTCTCTCACCATAGGAACAACTTTGTTGAGGCAAGTCTTTATTGATGGGGAAAGCTTAACTAACGCCTTGCCCCTATCTACACACAGACAACTTGGTTGAACAAGAAACAACTTGAAAGGGTCATCGATCGCACTAATTGAACTCTCTAGAGAATATGTATCACCTCAAGGACGATTGACCTTTTTGTAAAATTCAAGGAAGGTAACTAAGAACCAATATTTAAGGTCACATTTACTAAAATCATTAAGGCCAGGAATACCTACTAGAAACATAATAAATCAAACGTAATATGAAAATAAGTCACATTTAATTATGTTTGATGTTGTTTTACTAGTGTTTCATAGTTGTAATGAGATGAGAGCTCCACTTCCAAGTTTGTAATCAAAACCCACAACCTTGCAGTCTAATTTAGCAACGAAGGGTGGTCAATTTGATTGACTGAAAATTATGTGAGATTCTTGTTACCATTATGATATGATTACTATTGCAATGAAAAAAATGATGAAAAGCAATGGAAGAATTATGAAAATGTCAAAAGCATTGTTATCGATACTGATTGACCCTAAATAATAACCGTAAAGGTAAGATGACATATTACATTTGCAAAATATTTAGGTAAATGTTGTTAGAAAACATTCCAGACTAAGAAATGTGAGTTCAGAAGAATAATCACCACGTTAGGATTAGAGAAATGTGAAAAATAGGCCAACATGCAAGGGGAGGAAAATACTGAGATGCAAGAGGGAGTTAGATTGAGTGACCCAATCACCTACCTCAACCTTGGAGGTCGAGGTGAGGGAAACTCCCCTCGATCGGCTCTTGAGAGCCAACCGGAAGTGGGAGGTAATCTTTGTCCCTTATGGCTAGTCCAAATCAACTTTTCCTACTTTTAGGTTTGGAAGCCCATATCACCCACAATACTATAATAGGAAGACATAGACACATCTAAAGGTAAGATCTTCCTCCCCTTTCTAGGTTAGATTGAATCTTTGTTAAATATTAATTTAAGTATGGGAGGTTTAGTGCTAGACACTACATCGGTTTTTTTTGTCTTGATAATCGTCTTCCTTTCCAAAGTTATAAATTCATCGTGGAAGGCATGTGAGACATTTATCCATATTTTACCATCAATAATTGTGACAAAAAAAAAAACAATCCAATTATATTTACTTGCAATTGAGATCTATTACAACTACTTCATCAATGGATTCTTATTACGATTGAGCCACTTTTCATTATAGATTGGTAAATGTGCCAGAAAATAACAAATACGACAAGATCGAATAGATAATTAGTATTTCAAAAGTAAAGTTAATTGTTATATTTTCTAAAAAAAGGCTACAAATTATAAGGAGTTTAGAATTGTAATGTAGACTTTTGAATATCATTTTAGTTAAAACATCGGCCTAACATCAGTTTTAAAATTGATGTAAAATATGATTACCTTATAGTAAGTGACATCATTATTAGCAAAAGTGATATACATATATATATATATATATATATATATATATTATTTCTTTTTTATTACAGTAAATAAAATAAAAATAAAAAAGGCCTACTTTGAGAAAAAAGTGTTGAATAATGGGAAGCAATAAATAGGGGAAAATATCATTCTTAAAAAAAAATAAATATAAAATAAAATAAAAAGGGGAAAAAAAACGTAATGGATTTGGATAAGATATGTGTTCTAATGTTTTGGGGACTCCAAGGTTTCTCAAAAGAAAGCATAACGCCGTTAGATTCTGACACGTGGTAATGTTGAAAAAATATGTTTAATCGGACGGTGGTGATGATATGTATGTAGTTGTAAGTGTAACCTGACAATTTCTTATGGGAAATTTTTGAGTCTTTTAATGCCATTTAAGTTTTTTTCTTTTTGTTGAAAAATTAAGAGAAAAAAGATGGAAGAAAAGAAAAGAAAAGAAATGTTGTCGTGAATGGCACGCGAAGCTAATGCCCAATTCTTATGGGATTATTTTTTCTCTTTTTGAGAAATTTGTGAAGTGACTTTTCCACACTATCCAAATGATTGGTGATGATCCCTATAGTCAAACACCCCTTTCTTTTTCAAATTATATATACTTTTCCAAGTTTTTATTATACACTCAATAAATACAACATATATTTTATATAATTTCCTAACGCTAACTATTGCACTTGATGGAGATAAAATACTATTATTTACGTAATATTCAATACTAGCCCTACAAAATACTTTAACGGACATGAAATGTATGAGTTCATCATGCACTAATAAGGTTTCCATCAATGGTCTATTAGTTGCAATGTTCAATAAACATGGTCTTCAATGGACTATTTTATGTATACAAAAAACTATTGTTCATTATGATAATCAAGCTACTTATTTCTATATTAGGTAGATAAAAGAAAAAAACTTCTTTTTAGACTAAGGGAGTTGTAAAGAAGTAGTCGACGATCCTGTAGATATCTATTACAAGTAAGGTTTATAAGAATGACACAATTATCCAACTCGAACAATTCATCAATGGAAGATAACTATTAAATACTATAAACTAGTAATTTTAATTTTGTATTTAAAAACACTTTCTTCAAACAATTTTTTTTAGTATATGATTGGTTAAGTTGGTTGTTAGAGATATTAATTTGTTTGAGATAAATGATGGAGCTGGTAGCAGATCAGTTGGTCTGCCGAAGTGATTGTCAGAGTTGGTTGGCAAAGAAGTAGTCTCCGCCAGAGTCAATCATTTAAAGGTTGTTATTTCAAAGTTAGTTGTTTGAGGTGAACATTGATGTCGGTCATCATAGGTGGTTGTCTGTACTAGATAAAGATGACATTTGTTATAATCAAAGGTGGTTGGCGGAATCTAGAGTTGATTATTGCTAGAGTTGGCCATGTGAAGATGGTCATCTTTAATGATCAACTCTGGTGGCAACCTTTAAAAAGTGTGGTATAGCAGTAGTGTTCGCTACAAGAAAGAGGGGGTTTGCCGATGCAGCTCTGTGTCGGCATAATCCCAAAATGCATCAGTAGAAGCTACGCCGACGTCGAAATCGACATTGACAAGGACGTCGAAATCAAGATTGATAAGGATGTCGAAATCGACATCGACAAGGATGTCGTGAGAATGTGTCGTTGTCGCCTCTTTCGACGTGAGAATTAAACGACATCGGCAAAGATTACTACCGATGCACTTTTCGTCAACATGGTCAATATGTTGGGAGTGCGGAACTATGGACGCATGTTAACAGCGTCGCAAATACCTCATTGCCGACATCGTCGTATGCGTTGGCGTTATCTAATACGCAGTGTCATCAGTGCAATCAGATTTAATTTTTTTAATTAACCTAAAATTAATAAAAAATTAATTTATTTCTAACTTTTATTAATTAGTGTAAACTTAATAAAAAATATTAAAATTCTAAATTGTATTAGAATTAACATAAAATTGTAAAAATTATAAAAATACTAAGTCAAATTTATTATTAATTGAAATATTAAAAAAGTACACGTTCTAGGTGATTCGAATATAAATTACATCAATAATCACTACAAGAGAAGGGGGTACTCCCGACGCACAAAAACGTCAGGAAAAGTGAAAAAACGTCGGAAAAGGATATGCCGAAGTTTTCCGCGGCGTCGGGACGAACGTCACGAGAAGTGAGTCGGAAGAGGTATTCCTGATGCGTGACCAACACGGCGTCGAGAATGCGTCTCCCGACGTCATTTTTGCTGACAAATTCTACAACGTCGGGAATACCTCTCTCGACGCCGTTTTTGCCAACGAAATCACCGACGTCGGGAAGTCCTCTCGCAACGTCCTTTTTGCCGACTCATATCGTAGTGTCGGGAATGATTTCTTTCGATGTTTTTGTGCATCTTGTTTCTGATGTTCGGGTTTAGGGTTTAGGGTTTAGGGTTTAGGCTGCGTAGGGAATTCCTTTTTATATGTATTTTTTTTAAGATGTAATTTTTAATTTTTTTTCCCAAAAATATTTTGCTCAAACAAGTTCTCTATTTTTGTGAAATAACGACATTCAGATTGCTCAAATATTTTTTCCGACGTTTTAGATTAAATTAAAACAAATTCAGTATAAATTAATAAATTAAGAAATACAAACACAAATTTAAAAAATGATTTAATATTCATAATACGAATAAGTTAAAAAAACATAATTAATAGCGTTCATAATAAAAAAAATGTAGTTCTCATAATACAAAAAACCGCAAACAAAGTCGTACGTCTCATAACGAGGCTCGTACGTGCCATTGTACACCTTGGGTCCTATAATGATACAAAAGTAGGTAAGTTTAGTACATATATCCATATGTTCATTGTATACTATCATTGCAAAAACTTAAGAATAATGGAGACATATATACGTACCGCAAAGCTAGGAATCATGGGGTGGTCCTTGCTGTGCTCGAGTCAAGTCTTTTATCAACTTTTGCATTCGTTCCACTTGTGAAGATAACGCTGCGTGATTTCTATATTGTACTTCAATCCGTTCCAAAGCTTCATTAAGTTTAGATTGTAATTCAATCTTTTTTTGTGTGGATGACGAACAAGATGTTGTGGAACTGCTTGCACTCGTTGTCTTGGGTCCCCAACCAAGACCTTTTAAGTAGCCTGGTCGTCTACCCAACACCTAATTGCATATCTCATCCTCAAAGAGTGGCTGACTACCCTCTAGGGTAGGCTGGGACTAGAGTTCCAACATTTGATTCTGCAACAATTTTATAAACTAAGTTAGGTAATGCAAAAATATATAATTAATAAGGGCATAAGTGTTGGTGCAATAACTTACATGCGTATCCTCTATGGCCTGCGACACGAACGTCCCGGCTCGAATGTGTGTTTCCCGAAATAACTCCACACGGTCGATCGACTCTCCTTTCTTCTCAGCAAGCTTGTGTTGTCGTTGTAGAAACAACTTTGACCCGCTGCTCTGATTGTAAGACTGCTTCTGTCTAGCAGCCTTGTTCGTCCGTGATTGCTCCTACATTAAATCAATTATATCGTTTATTTCTTATACATATTAAAAATTAAAATCATAATTAAGCATGACAAATACCTGGAATGCACGACTCATGTAGTGATCGCAGAGGAAGTGCCAATCCTCATGACGTCCAACCAATATGTTTGGTGGGTTGGCACGAGCCTCCTCGAGGTTGCTGTACTTTTTGAAGTGTCTGTGACAGTCAGCTCGAAACTTTTTAAAGGTGGTGAGCATCTGATGCTCAACAAACCTATTCATTACTTGAACATTGAAATTAAGCACAAAAAACCGCTACACATTAAAAAAATAACACATTAGATTTATTAACTTAGATATATTTAAAATGAAATCATAAATGTGTAGTGGACTTAATTACCTGGAGGTGGTCTTTGACGACCTCAATGTATTCTCTGTCAATGTTCGCCAAATTAAGGCAGCGGACGGGAAATATCTTTCGCAGGCACATGCCAATCGCTTGGCTGAAGTGAAGGGCGTGTGAGGAAATAGATTTCTCCGCACCAAGGGCGATCGTCATCGGAATGCGCCCATGTACTGCAATGTGGTGCTCCATCTCTAAGAGTCGAGACTATGCACGTCTCCTAGGAGTCGGAGTCATAGGTTGCTGAGAATATGACCCTACTCAATAAATCGATAATAACATATAATGTTAGAGAAAAACATGTAATAATCGTAAGTTAAAACGAAAGAAATTCTTATAATCACCCGCATTATTGCCCACCGATGACGACCCTCCCACAAAGTTATCTAACTCGTCTTCAAACTTGAGGAATATAGCGTCCGTCTCCAGAAAATTATGACGTGGGTATGGCGATGACATAATGCCTGTGGACATAGAAAACAAATATTGAATAAGCAAATACGAACACATATCTATAATCAAAATATATAAACTACATAAATATGTGGGTATGTGGTTTGTCACTATAATTCGCCGTCATCGCTTGCATGTGACAAGTGTTCATCCATATCGTCGATGAAGTAGTCAGTGACATGGCGCATAATCGGTCTTTCAACGATCATGGGATCAATGTCAATTCTGCACAGATTGTCAGCCTCGATATGGTCATCCACTTGATGGCTTACAACAACTTCTAGTATGTTAATGTGTTTATTCTCAACATCCTCCACTTCTGGCATGTCCCATATACGCTTATTTTGGATGACTTGCACAACTTTCCAATTGCTACCATTTTTTGGGTCATCGACGTAAAAAACTTGATGTGCTTGAGTCGCAAGAATTACAGGTTCCTCCGCTTACCAAAAATGGGACGTGTTGAGAGATTGTACTCTACTTCAACGTGTGTTTTTTGATTTTCGTTTACATCGGTGTCATACCACCGACACTTAAATAACCATATATTTCTTCCCAACAGATATTATACGTGCAACACTTCCAAGAACACCGTAGAAATTATTGTCGCCACTTCAACTTGCATCGCTTTCACCAATGACCATTACTTCACTGTTTTGAGTAGTACATTGGGAATTAAGTTCAATAGTATGAAATCTTAGACCACCCACAATGCATCCATTGTAACAACGAACGTCAAATAATGGTCCCATCGCAAGTGATAAGAAATCGTCAGATAGATTTACAGACTCACGCAGTTCTAACACCTGAAATGAATATGACAACGATTATAGACATCTCACGTGCTTAAATACGTTACTGCTTACATGTCACACTAAAATTTGTTATATACTTGTGCTCGAAACCATTCAGGGAATGTCCGTTCATGTCTTTTATACAAATCCATAGCATTTTGAGCATGTCGACGTTGGAGCCTCAAATGTTTCCTAATAGGGATGCGGATGAGTTTAATTTTTGTAAGAACAATGTATAACAACTATTTAAGAATTACGAAGATGAGGAATGCTTACTTGCGATACTCCAATATTTCGTCTACATTATTTAGTATGTACCAAAGGAAGAGTTGTTTCTCTTCCTATGATATAGCACGAACACTTGACACACCTAAAGGTCGTACTTTCTGCTTGAAAATTTCAAAGTCACCAATTATCTCGTCCTTTACAATGGTGTCATCATTTCGCTTATCTCTTGTGAATTGAGTCTTTATACCACTTAGGTAACGCAAACAAAAAGTGCTTGATTCATTCGTGACATACGCTTCTGCAATTGACCCCTCAGGACGTACTTTGTTCCTAACATACTGTTTTAATGTGCGTAGACTTCTTTCAATTGGATACATCCAACTATAAGAAACCGGTCTAGTAATCTTCGTTTCATATGGAAAGTGTACAGCAAGGTATACCATAATGCTAAAGAAGGCAGGTGGAAATATTCTTTCCAACTTACAAAGTATGGTTATGATATCTGCTTCCAATCTATCTAGAACACTTACTTTTATCGTTCTGGTGCACAAGTCATGAAAAAAATTACATAATTCGGTTATAGCAATGTACACGTTTTTCTGTAAGAATGCTCGAATACCAATTGGTAGCAGTCGATGTAATAAAACATGACAATCATGCATTTTGAGTCTTGATATTTTCCCCTCTCTTTTATGCACACATCTCAATATATTGAAAACAAATCCATCAGAAAACTTAACTGATTTCAGAAACTTGCAAAACTCTACTCGTTCACTGTTAGTCAACGTGTAGCTCGCATGTGGCTTCATCAATCGGTTACTCACTTCTACAAGAAGTAAGTCCTTTCTTATCTTCAAATCTTGTAGGTCCAATCGAGCATTTGTGGTATCCTTGGTTTTCTCTTCGATGTTCAACAACATACCAACCAAATTGTCACAAACATTCTTCTCGATGTGCATCACGTCAAGTTTAAAAAACTCTACTCGTTCACTGCTAGTCAACGTGTAGCTCGCATGTGGCTTCACCAATCGGTTACTCACTTCTACAAGATGTAAGTCCTTTCTTATCTCAAATCTTGTAGGTCCAACCGAGAATTTGTGGTATCCTTGGTTTTCTCTTCGATGTTCAACAACATACCAACCAAATTGTCACAAACATTCTTCTCAATGTGCATCACGTCAAGTTTGTGGCGTAACAGTAGTCTCGACCAGTAAGGAAGTTCGAAAAAAATACTTCTCTTTATCCAATTAAGAGCTTTCTTTCTTTTCTTATCCTATATTGAAGGATGTTTACTCATAACTGGAAACTCCAACTGATCTAGTTGTTCTAATATTTCATGCCCATTCATCACCACTAGAGGAGCCCTACGCTTTACCTTTCCATCGCGTAGCCTAGATCTACACCACGCGTGGTTTTCTGGAAGATAGCATCTATGTCCCATGAAAGATATTCTACCTCGTATCCTGAAGGATGACGTACTCATTTGACCAAATGGGTTAAACCCATCTAAAGCCAAGCTTAAACGCACGTTCCCTAGATTATAAGCAAAATCAGGATATTTAGAATTAAAGTGCTTCCACCCCTCTACATCAGCTGGATGTCTCAACACATCATCTATTTCAACGCGTTTATCCCTATGCCATCTCATGTCAGCAGACTCTTCCTGCGATACAAACAAGCGTTGTAATCTTGGTACCAAAGGAAAGTGGCTCAATACCTTATGCGAATT
Source organism: Cucumis melo (assembly GCF_025177605.1). Taxonomy (NCBI): domain Eukaryota; kingdom Viridiplantae; phylum Streptophyta; class Magnoliopsida; order Cucurbitales; family Cucurbitaceae; genus Cucumis; species Cucumis melo. Next base: position 19,092,416 of record NC_066865.1, on the reverse strand, counting down.
TTTCCCCTATATTATGATTAGCCTTGTACCTATCCTCGCCACATGTAGGACAATGTTGAAAATCAACAAACTCTTTCCAATACAATACACAGTCATACTTGCACGCATGAATAGTCTCATATCCCAAGCCCAAGTCACGAAGTTTTTGTTTTGCTTTATAAAATGAACTAGGGATAGTACTACTACAGATTGGAAACGCTGCTCTTAAGAGTTCTAACAACATGTCGAACGACTTGTTACTCAAACCATTTAGAACCTTCACATGCATCAACTTAACCAAAAATTTCAATGACGAAAATTCAGAACAACTGGGGTACAACTTATTACGTGCTTCAGTCAATAAGTTCTGAAATATATTGTTTGTTCTATCTTCATCTATATCTACCCTAACATTCATCGACATTTCATCTTCCAAACGACCATCCTCTGTTTCCTCTTCATGTTCAATGAGGAATTGTAAATCATTTAGCATATCAAACATTTTATCTTCTTCATTAAATTGCCTACTACTAGTTTCTTCATCAAAAGGATTACTACTAGTTCCTTCCTCAAAGTTTTATGTACCTCTAAAGCTTAATGACTCTCCATGATACGCCCATTCTGTGTAAGAGGGGGATATTCCAATAGTCAGTAAATGTCGTTCTATACCCTCTAATGAGCTCCAACTTAAATTCAAGCATCTTTTGCATGGACACCTTAATCATCTGTAGACATCAACGTGAAACTTAGCAAATTCTAAATAGGGTTACTCCCTGTCTATACTCAAGGGCGAAATTATTTCTAAGTTTCATCCAACCCTTGTCCATCGTTTAAGTCCCTAAAACATAAATAGGTTTGATTAGAAACATATCTCTCTCTCCCTCTCTTACATCCATAACTTACTGTCTTAAATTTTCACTAAAACTAACTTCAAACTAAAGAGACTGACATAACTGCAGGATAACCAACACAACTTAATTATTAACAACAAAATACTTTAAAAATCTTCGCATCCTACCCACCCCTTCCAACCTTATAAGCCATCCTAAACAGAAATAAATTCAAAATAAACAAGGCTACCATAACTGCAGGATAACCAAGTCAAATCAACACAAACAGGCTACCATAACTACAGGATAGTCAAAACAAATCTTAACACATATTACATTTTCAATTCAAAACATAAACCCCCCTTCAAATTTGAATGCAACCATAACCCCCTTTATTAAAATTTGAATTCAACCATAACCCTCATCCCCTTCAAATTTCAATTTAAATATAACCTCTCTCAAATTTCAATTCAACAATAACAACATTACACACGTTGTATACAAAAATATATTTAACAATAAAAAATCAATTCCAAAACAAAATTTTAAAACAATTTTTTTAAAAAATAAACCCTGAAATAAATCCTAAACCTAAAAATAAACTTATTTAAACTTACCTATATGGTGGCAAACGGCGGCGGACGACGGCAAGGAAGGGCAGCGGCGGCAGACGGTGGCAAGCAACAACGACACACCTTCTTTTCTTTCTTCCTCTCCAATTTTTTCTTTCTTCCTCGTTTTAGTTATGTTTAAAACAGAACCGAAATGAATATATAGAGGATTTCCCAACGCACCTCGAAAACATCGGGAGATCCCACTTATGGCGTCGGGAAAACGTCACTTTTCCCGACGCTCATTAAAAGCGGCGGTAATACCCCTTATTCCTGACGCCTTTTGCAATGCACTATGCGTGGTGTTGGGAATTGGGCTTATTTTCGAAGTCTTTTTCTCGACGTGTTCATTGCGCGTCAGGATAATCTTGTATTTCTCAATGCGTTTTCTGACGCGTTAGGCCGACGTCGGGATTAGCCTTTTCTCCCGACGTCTTACTTTGTGCGTCGGGAGAGCCTCTTATTCTCGACGTCTTTGACTGCATCGAAAAAATCTTGATTTCTTGTAGTGAATACAAAGTAAAAATAAAAACAAACATAATTTAAAGCGTCAACGTGAATTTCTCAACTTCTGCACATTGCCTCAACATCACTGTAGCTAGTATGATTATAGGGACATGAGCAGGATGTGCAAAGAGGAAAATCGAACATTATTATAAGTTGCATCGAAGAAACATGAGGTTGCTTCAAACAGAAAGAATCCTTACTCTGGTGATTCCAGAAAATTGATTTGGAAGATAGGAGCAGAAAATGACAAGATCGAAAACCGAATAAATAAGCCATAGAAAGTTTCTCACTTGTATTACCTAATATGCAAGTAAAGGACTTTCTATGATTTACCTGTTCAGCTTTCAATCTTATCATTTTCTGCTTCTCTCTTCCGAATCAATTTTCTAAACCACCAGAGTTATGGTTCTTTCTGTTTCAAGCAAACTTGTATTTCTCCGAATGTAGCTCATAATAATGTCCAATTATCCTCTTTACACATGCTGCCCATGTCTCTATGATCAAACTAGCTAGCTATAATAATATTCAACTTTCCCTTCCTCTGTTTGAGTTCCTCCATTGCACATAATGATGAAATACACAACAAGTTGATATAAAAAATAGATACACTATACATACAACAAAACATACATTTGTAGGAAATAAATGAACAACCATTAATATACGTTCAAAAGCATCAACATACATATACAAAAGAACAACCATCAACACACATTGAAAAGCATTAACATACATACAACAGAACAACCATCAACATATATTCAAAAGCATCAATATATATTCAAAAGCATCAATATATATTCAAAAGCATCAATATATATTCAAAAGCATCAATATACATTCAACAGCAATGTGCAGAAGTTTACATTCAACAGCAATAGTAATGTGCATCATCAATATACATTCAACAGCGATGTGCATCATCAATATACATTCAACAGCGATGTGCATCATCAATATACATTCAACAGCGATGTGCATCATCAATATACATTCAAAAGCAATGTGCATCAATATGCATTCAACATTAACAAACTCAATGTTCAGATTTGAAATGTCCATACATACAACAACAATGGCCTCAATGTTCAAATTTGAAATATCCTTAAAAGCATGCTAAAGAAGTAAAGAATGATCGGGCAAGGCCAATATATATGTTTATTAAACTGATATGAACATAATGATATAAGAGAAGAGATAAATTTTTTATATTTGAAATTTATCGAAAATGGAAGAACAATGGCGAGGGAGATGCATGATGGGCGACAGATGGACGACACGTGCTGAAGACCGATCAAGAAGCGGATCTCCGATGACATTTGTGTGCGACGAAGACGACAAAACTTGTGAGAATGGAAGAACGAAGAGGATGGAAGGACAGAGGAGAAGACGATCGGATCTTCAAAATTTCCGTTCTGTCTTGAAATATGGAAAACTCCCAATGTCGTTATCTATTCATCGAGAAAAGTTAGATCAATTTTTGGTAAATCACTAATATCGTTGGGAGTAGGTGAATCATTCCCGACGCTCCATGCATGGCGTTGGGGATCTTGCTCTGACACATAATTAATGTTTAAGTTTATCCCAACATCTTGTGTAACTCGTTGAAAATTATATTCCTATTTCCGATGCCATGCATGGAATGTCGGAGATCTTGCTTTGACACATAATAAATGTTCGAGTTTATCCCGACGTCCTGTGTAACCCGTCGGGACTGTGTTCGTATTTTTTAGGCCGTTTGATAAGCATCGAGACCGACTTCTTTTTTTCTGATGTTTTTCGTGACATGTCGTGCAAAGATGATATTAAAATAGTGATGTCGCTGTGTCCCAACGTATGGATCCCGGCGTCGAGAATAGCCGTTTGTCTCGACGTTTCTTCCATTGATGCTTTTTTGTGCGTTGGGAAAACTCTGATTTCTTGTAGTGGTTCGGGTGGTCTTTGTTGGAGTTATTGTCTGATATGGTTGGCAGAGTTTGAATTAAAGTTGATTGCTAGAGTTTGCCACATGAAGCTAGTCATTTATATAAGTGTGGTAGCAGTAGTGTTTGTCACCGATGGCCACACGGGTGAAGTCCTTGAAAACATTGGTTGAGTGAAAGTTGGTGTGAATAAAAATTAATCAATCAAACTCCTGAAACATTTAAAGTTTGCGGGTCAAACATTAAGTTAGTAATGATAATTATTATCACTCAACCCAACTCATGTTGGTGAGCCCCAAGTTTAAAATTAAGATAACACTCATAGTTTGAAATCAAATATAAATTAAACTCGCAATTTAGACTAAAAATGTACTAAATTTAGAACAAAATTAAATTCAAAATTTAGAAATTAAAGAAAATATGTTTATTTTTCTAAATAAACAAAAAAATGAAAGAAATAGGAAGGGTGACTTTTCTAATGATGAGAGTGTTTATTTTGGACTGCACATCTATCAATTAGACTACAAAGTGAGATTGGTTGGTTTAATAAATAGGTCACTTTAATTTCATTTTAGGTTTTGCAGTTATAGATAATTTTGTTCTTAAATAATAATCGTGCTAAAATTATTATTTAAAAAAAGAAAAATTCAATTTAGTTCTATTTGCCACTTCCCTAATTTTTATTCATTAGGTATTAAATTTAAAATAGTTTAAACTTTTAAGTCAATTGATAATGCTATCTCAAAACTACCTAGAAAATAAGAAAACTTGCCGTATATTCTTCCTCAATATATGAAGAAAAGAAAAATGAAGGAGTGAAACTTATAACCAAACTCGGTCCAGATACGACAACTGCGTGTTTGATTGTGCGTAAATGATTTTATCAACATCATTTGAAATGAAATAAATGGTAGATGTTTTTAAAATTATTTTATATTTGTAAATAATATCATATAAGCCTCTATCTTTTATTTAGTGTTGTTGATGCTAAAGAAAAATAGAACAACGGTAAATTTATATTTTTAAGGAGAAGAGTTTAACTACCGTGTGCAAAAATGAAAAAAATTCTCGCTAATATGTGTGGTATCAAGACACCAACATCTGACACTTTATAAGTTAGTAAGAAGTTGAGATGAATATTGTGGTAGTATAAAGTAGTATGAAGTGGTTTTAGCATATATTTGACAAGTGATCTTGATTGTTTATATAGGATTCGTATTATGTAATGGACACCTTGGCTCATAATGACACGTCATTAATCCCAATGAAGCCGTTGAGACTCATTGTGCACCAAACACCCCTACCACATGAAACGACTGCCAACTTGATTTGTTGGCTTAAATTTTTTCATGGGTTTTGTTCTTTATAATTTTGTACCACAACCATTAAGTTCTTAATGAGGTCCTTTTTTAACTTACTATAGTTTCCCTTATGGAGCATCCGAGCTTGCTTTAGGCTATTCATGAGTCTTTTAAATTTCATGATGGGTCCATATGAGCTCACTCTAGTATCCCTCATATATAGATTTTCTAAGCTTCTTCTATTAGGTTTTCTCACAGGTTTTTTGAGTTACCTTTGTATGTTAGACCGAATCTTTTTACGCTCATGGCTACTTAATTTTAGAAAACTAACAGTAGTTTGACCGATGAAAATTGGGGGGAGTTTATAGTAAATTTAAATTGATTGAAGAATAACTTTAAAAGTTGCTTTCAGTTGAATTTAATTATTGAGGAAATATTAGTAATAATTGTGAAAGAATGTTAAGATTAAGATAAAGCCCGTGAATGTTAGATGAGTTGAAATTAATGAAACAATAGTTGGTAAAGAGCACCAAATCAGAAGTTAGATTTTGAAGGTGACAAATTAATACTATTAAATAAGAAAAATTATTCTAATACAACCAAATTTTAGATTCTATTGATGAAAATATTGATAGACATTTATAGATTTTTCTCGGTGTCCAATATTTATGAGTAATAAATTTAAAAATTTTATTATATTTTATAAATATTTTAATTTAATTTTGATATTTTTGAAAATGTATTCATTAAATAACATTTAATTTGATTTAGATTTATATATTAAACAAAAAGGTGAAAAGAAAATTGTATGCTTTTTCATCGTGACTTTCTTGGCCACCATCCATACCCCACTCCAAATTTAAATTTCACAAATTTTCAAACCATTTGAACAAGCATTAATAAAATAATAAAATAGCTAAATACTTTAATATCCACTTCACTAAAAGAAATTTATGGATGAAATAGACTAATATCTAAACAAAAGGGTCATAATAAATATTATTCACATATAATAACAATAATAATATATAGGGAAGTTGCATACACAATGCTTTAAGAGTCAAATGTTACAAAAATAGTAAACAATACTATTCTATATAGACAGAGTAAACAATGAATCAGTATAATTATTATAGAACCCTAATGTTGGTAGATCTTTATTTATTTCTTAGGTTTGATTTAGTTTATGGAAATCTCTCTTTTTTTTTTTTTTGACAACCATTTTTGTTTTCAACGTTAAATTACAAATACAGAGTCTTGGTTATGAAGTTTGCGTCGATTTGGTCATTAATTTCTAAAAGTATTTAATAGGTCTAGAAATTTTTTGATATTTAATAATTTTTAAATTTATGAATCTATTAAAAATAAAAGAAAATGTTTAAAGATTCAACTTAACATAAAATCTTAGTCTTTCAAAACTAAGTTTATAAATATTACTTCCATACCTATAGATTTCTTAGTTTGCTATCTACTTTGTAAAAGTGTTCTAAAGATGAAGCCTAAACTTTGGACAAAAAAAAGGTTTTTATTACTGAAATTTAGCTAAGATTCGAATTTAGTGTTTAGATAGAAAATGTGAAAAGTCATGATCAAGCAATAAGAAAACCAGCATAATTTTAAGAAATTAAAAATGAAATGATTATGATAAAAGAATAGTTTTGATGTTTAGGCATCAAATTATAAATGTTGAGGTTTGTATTTTAAACATTAAATTAAAAATTATATCATTTTAAAAGTAAGACTAATAATTAATTATATCAATTTTGGACGGGTATTCATTAGAATTTAAACTTATATATAAATATATCAATTTGAATTCCTAATTATCTTTTATTTGAAGTAAAAGTTTTACAAGTGTAAATTTAAACCTTCTATTATGTTTTACACACTCTGTAAAAGTTAAAAACTTAATAAAAAGCACCAACTTATATATAAATATATCAATTTGAATTCCTAATTATCTTTTATTTGAACACACTTGTAAAACAAGTGTTACAAGTGTAAGTTTAAACCTTCTGTTATGTTTCACACTCTGTAAAAGTTAAAAACTTAGTAAAAAACACATCAGTGAAAATTTAGATTGATACATCGACAGAACCCTCAAAGTTTAAATCGATAAAAAATGATTTTCTATTCAAGGTGAGTTTACTCCATGTTTGGTATTGCTGTGAGAATATGTTAGTTAGACATTGCATACAATCGGTTCTAAAATCGTGGGGGCTATGGAATTTCTTTACCCTAATAATACAAAGATTAACAAATAGGTTTCGTTTCTGTGGAACAATTTGTATATTTAGCACTGCTTCTCTACATGAATAAATAAATATAGAATATAACAGAATCGATTTCCTTTCGTCCACAAAAGCAAAAAAAAAAAAAGAAAAAAAAAACAAAGATTATAAGATGAAGTAACGACCAAAATCTGTGAAAACTTTAGAATCTGAAAAAGGATCCCAGAATGGAGGTAACACATTCAGTAAGCTTTACCTAACCACTAGCCAAGAGGGGAGCATTTAACTAAAATGAAGGGATAAAACTGAACCAAAGTGTTCTCTTCTTCCCTCCCCAGCAAAAAATAAAACAAAAGAAAAAGGGACCAAATCTGCTACTCGCATTTGATCGATCGATAGATGTGACGAACGAAGAACAGGGCTGCACGGAAGCCTACAGTTCCGAGCATCAGAAAGAAGCCATAGCAGATGCAAGCCATGTACCCGAAAAAGAAAGAAGTTTGCATGAAGCCCGACATATCTGAGCGTGCGTAGTAATAGTACAGGCAGTAACCATAGATGAACAGACCAGTCGAGCCACCACATAGAAAAGATCTGAAACCATATTAGGTATTCAATTCAGGTAAGAGGTAAGAAGGGTGAATCATTAAGATCTTCAAGTCTAAATGGCAGAAAATGAAATAGATGGAAATGGCTTAAAAAAACACAGATTGAATAACATTTTACAAGACTATGTGGCCAAATGATGTCTTGTCTACTTAAGTGTTTGTGTGAGTGAGAAGAAAATGTGAACCAGTGAATGAGTGCAAGAAATAACATTAGGGAGATGAGGTGTCTAAGTAAGAAAATTTGTGTACCTCCACCACCATTCATGATCTTCAGCAGTTAGCTGAAAGTAAGTCAAAGCCACGGTAATGAAAGCAGTAACTATCAAAAGGATGATGAAGACGATAAATAAAATACTGTAAATTGTGTATATTTTGTGACCCCAGACACTAGCAAATATGTAGTAAAGCTCAATGTATATAGCACTGAATGGGAGAAACCCTGCCATTGCCATCTGAGGAACAGTACTTCTATACCAAGGTAACTGTGGAATCTCTCTAGGATACTTTGTGGTGCGACATGGAGCTTGAAATTCAATCCGACTATTTTTTCCTGCTATACCACCCAAAACAAGCAATGGTGATGTTACTAATGTCCATATGAGAACTATCACCACAATTGTGCCAAAGGGAAGTGCAGCTGTTGCGTTGTAAACTATAGCGACAGTGTTAAGGAAGCAGAATGTGGCAAAAAGAGGTCCACAGAAGAGGCAACCCGTCAGCAACAGATTCCTCACCTTCCAAATAGAAGGGAAAAGAAGTTACTAGATCATTCTATAGCAATTGAGTTTTATGCTGGTAAATTACATTTTCCTGAAAACAGAATTATCTCCACATACCCAGTTTGTTCCTTCAAGTTGGCAATAGAATGAGGAAGCTGTATATCCTGCAATCCCAGACGTGAGTGCGTATATGACCACCAGGGCAGTAAACAAAGCTCCTCGGTTGTATGGATAAAACACACCAACTAGTGCCAACATAAATATGAAAACTGTACTGAAAAATGAAAATAATTGGAGAAGATATGAGTCTCACACTTGTAGGTGTAAGGTAACATGAAGTTTAGACGAATGAGGATAAGCTTCTTACAGAGTAAACAACTGGGTGCCAGAGCCAAGGGCTGCCGCAAACAATGACTTGTACTTAGGGAATCGAAAAACATCGCCATGGATGTATTTCCAGCCCGTCTCTTCTTGATCATCAGCTGCTTCCTCGTCTTGTGCATACCTGAAGTTACGGAATTTAAGCAATGCATTAACAAATTTTGGAAGGTTGAAAATATTTACTTGATAGACTAACTTATAAATCTTACTTCATAAAGTCATTCTTCAAGACACGCATCAGAATAGTGGCAAGAAAACCGGTCAAAAGAAGGACCGTTACACAAGAGTTAATAATTGAAAACCAATGAATTTCCAAGTGATGTGGTAATGAAGAAGACTGTGAGTACTTATCCATCCTTTTCTCAAAGGGAGTATCTGTTTCCCTCCACTTCACAGTATACATGAACTCGACATCAACATCCTTGTCCTCAGTCAGGTCCACTACAGAATGAGGATCCATTCGAGCACTAATTTCAATCACACGATCTCTATTGTAGGAAATGTCAAATTGGATGTGCTTGAACAGGAAATATTTATATTCACTTGGATCATCCCTGCCTTCCCTATCAACCTTTCCAATAAAACCCCAGATAGGCAAATCATCATAATACATCTGAAAGTAATAATCTTTCTTCACTGCAGCTCGAAACTGAGCAACTTCTTTCTTTGACAGCTTGCTTTTACAAGCAACTTCTGTATCTTTCTCTCTTTTAAAATCAAGCTTGTAGGGAGCACTAACAAGACGGTCTCCATTCAACACCTCACCAAGAGCTTCCTTTTTCTCTTTTACATCACCTGACATTATCACATGATATTTACGAACTGAACCTAAACAAATATTAACAAGTGCAGCAATCATACACACACCGTTTAAGTTGAGACTCAGATAGAAGGAAGCTATTCATTAGTAATGACAAAGTTTTCTTCAATCAAATTATGACGATTTCTATGTCAAGAACAAAGAAGATGGGCAAACCAAATGCTTAAGAAGATATCTATGAAGTAAGTGTTCTTTGTCATTTTCCTGGAAAATGACGTGATAGAAAAGTTCAATAAAATAAACACTAAGAGAAAGCAGCTGGAACATTAGGCAGACGCAATTGGGTCAAGATTCGAGAATGTAATCACACAAGGAGAGGAGAAAACCTGGTGAGCAGAAAGGCAGATCAAAGTAGCGGTAGGTTTCACTGGAATGACACAGAAAAACCAAGATCAGAGAAAATAACACAAAAAACACAAACAACCCGACAAAATTTGGTCTAAATAATTGTAAATTCCAACAGAATAATAATAACAGCAACAACAATTATAATAAACAACCAACCTAATCTAATCTAATCTAATCACAACACTCCTAACCGAATCATCAACCGCCAATGGCCGCATTTCATTTTCCCAAATCCAAATTATTTCAGGTGCTACATTAAAGAAACCCATTTCAATTCAACAAAGCAGAAACAAACATTCAAATACAAGGCCATGATGCTATCAAAATCAAATGAAACCACATGAACGAATGCGCAACAAGAATACAAAAGATGGGTTACAGAAACTAGAAATCGTCAGATTCAATTACGGATCCAAATTAGAAGAAAATAAAAAATAATTACCTGGGATTGTGAAATGGGCCGACCTTATTAGCGTAAAGAGGAACAGAGTCGCCTTCGCTGTAGCGGTGATTGGAGGCATCTGGTGCCACCTGAATGGCACAGATTGCGATCCACAAAAGGGTGAAGATCAGAGAGTCCTTCATGCTCCGATCAGGAAATCTCCGGCAAGAGAGAGGGAACATGAACCTCGAGTGAATGAAGAAATTGGGATAAATAGAGAAAGGAAAAAAAAAAAAACCAAGGAAGAGATTGAAGAGAAGGGTTCTCAATGTTTCTTATTTCCACCGTCTTGTTTCTGTTTCGGTTTGAAGGCGAAGAGTGAGAGGAGATTGTGTGTTGGGACCCACAGAAAATCGCTAGAAAGCCAAGTCGGACGCCCACGTGGCACTTTTTAAAGATATAATTGGAAAAGTTTTGTCGGTCACGTTTCATTCCAAATTGGATTTTTATAAAGTATATATATTTTTTAATATTTCAATTTTGTCTCAATTGGAGTTAATGTTTTGGGAATTCTCTACTATACCTATGAAATTATTTGAGCAAAGGGGTGGGTAGCAATTAATGTTATATATTATTTTGTGTTGGATTTCTCTTTTCTTTTATAGTTTTGTTTGAGAAAGATGTGTTGTTGGCTACTGCACATGATCCACAACCATGGTCTATCTCTTATGCAATGTATGACTCTATATAACATATTATATTGTTTCCTTGTAAGCATAACTGGTTTAAAAAAGTATTCATGTCACTTTGAATTGAGATATAGCTCTAAATATATGTTTATTGGGTTCCTAGGACGGTGTGTTTAATTCATACTTGTTTTGTTTGAGTTCATGTAATTAGAATGTTATGATCAATTTTTTTTAGAAAAATTATTGTAAATGAAAAAACGACTGAAAATATTTACAAGACATAGTAAAATTTTAAACTCTATCAATGATAGATAGACATTAAAAGGCTGATATCATTGATAGAATTTGAAACTATTGAAATTTATGTCATAAACTCGTAGTTTGTAGTTTAAATTATATTCTATTCCTTAAAGTGGTTATTGAGGACTTATTAGTAAAAATTGAATGTTATAATCTTGAATCCAATAAACTAAGTCTCTGAAGATATCTAGTGTAGACTTGAACTTTATGTAGAGACATAAATAACATAGATCAAGTTTGAGTATATAGCCCAAACGGTCTATAGTGTATAAATAAGGTTGAGCATTTTATTAAGAGAACCCTATGGATGTGACCCACTTTGTAGTTAGTACAAACGATATGATTTTGAATCGTTCATGTATAGACATAGAAGTGGGGACATCCTATGTAAAGAGTCTACATAAGACTGAAACCATGAAATGGTCACTTTTAATTAAGTTATAACACCATTGACTATATAAAATTGACTACTTCGATTATTGATAACCTAGGTAACTTAATCTTAATTATGAGCTAACTATGAAGTTATGTTCACACAAAATTATCCTTAGATTTGCATAGGTGAGGGCAGCTCAATAGTGTTGGCCCAATAAGCCTCCCATTTCAGGGTGGATGACTAGGACATAGGATGCAAGATGGAATTCACTTCTATCTGCTTTAGGGTTAGTAAATAGGTTGTTCCCATAAAGACTAAATCCAAGTCTTGAACAAGGGATAAATTGGACTTTAAACCAATTGTACAATAGTGGATTAATGGGACTTAAGGTGTAAGATCGGAATAAAACGGTATTTTAACCCAGCCGAGGTTATTAACAACCTATGAAGGATAAACTTACTGATCATGGTTATTTCAAATGGACACAAATATATCTATAATGAGGGAAATACAACTACGAGACTTTAGTGGTATGACCCATTAATTAACGAATGTTGATTATCTCAGTCTAAAAGAATTTAGTCAGTTAATCTCGAATCATTGGAGTCCATGATCTATAGGTCCATTAGGTTCCCCTGGTAGCTCATATAGAATTAACTTAGAACAATATGTTGGAATAATTCGAATTGTTTGAATTAGGTAAAGAGAGAGAAACCGATAAATATATGTGTCATAGCCGTCAGTTATTAGTTGCATATAGTTTTATGTTTAAATGTGATTTAAATATTAAAAATAAGAACGCCGATTCATATTCGGAAGCTCGAAGTTGATGGAAATGGTTAAAGCTGTAAAAAGTCAAAATGTTGACTTTAGACTTAGAAAAGTCAAACTTTGATCGACTTTATATTCAAATGTGATTTGATTTTAAGAAAAATAAATGTGGATTCATGCTTGGGAGGTCGAAATTAGTCTAGATGGTAAAATGGTAAAAAGTCAAAATGTTGACTTTAGACTTTGAAAAGTCAAACTTTGATTAGCTTTACATTCAAATATGATTGGAATTTCTAAAAAGTGAATGTAGGTTCATGCTCGGGAATCAAAATTAGTTAATACGGATAAAATGGTAAAAAGTAAAAATATTGACTTTTGATTTTGACTTGAATGATCAATTGACCATTTTACCCTTGGACTAAAGTTAGTGGAAAAATCCAACATATTGTTGGATAATTTCATTAACACTTAGCAATAAGTGGCTACATAAGATGTTAACACCTACCCAACTAGGTTCCATTAATAGTTAGTGGAAAACAATAATAATAATGTGAGGAAGTCTTCAATCCTAAGGTTCAGGAGAATACCAATAGGGTATCTTTAGAATGTCAAAAAGTGTGTGTAAAGTTATAATCCCGAGGGTCGGTGGTGAAGGTTTATTACAAAAAAATATAACAGCTCTGATAGGGTAGAGCTGCAGTGCCAAATGCTTGTGCACACACGTCCCACGTCTCAAGTTCATAGTGCCATAACGCCATAGGGTAGCGGCACGATGCTATGCCATATGCTTGAAAGTGACCCCTTTCTAGTCTTACGACAAGATGTCTAGCGTCAGAACACCATGACTTAAATGCTCCAAGTGGTGATTTCTCATTCCATTAAAGCTCTAAATGTCACGCCTTACCCTCCGAGTTGTGGTACACGACGCAACTTGAGCAGCTCTGATGCCTCAAGAGGAAATGCCAGAATACTTAACTTAAGTCCTTGAATCTTAGCTTTATCGCCTAGTTCCATTTAACTCCTTTAATTACTAAGCGATAAGATTAATCACAACGTAGCGGAAAATAACAAACAATAACTGCTTTATTAACTTAACAATATACAATCCAAATACATTTTATGCACTTTCTTAAGTACAGGAATTATAACATAAAAATTTAAACATCTGGTCCCGCTTCAATGATTGGTAGCTCATCTTACTTAGCCCGGCTTGGCCTTAACGCCTAGTGAACATGGAGGAGAGAAAACTTAAAATACAAGTCAAAACTTAGTGATCGATATTTTGAAATCTTTTTAGAGAACACAATACATTCAATAATACATTTCATAAGACAGACTATCACGCCTCATTTGAAAACATAAACCACACATTAGTTTTTCATATCCCTTCCTCCCAAGAACATAAACCCTTCTCACGTATAGACTACTATGACGACCGTATTATCATCAATATCTCTTAAGAATCTCTCGATTCATTTCTTATTGCTCAGGCTGCTAACATAACCACATTGGTTAGCTTAGTACCGACATGCAATCCTTTTTTACATGGTTTCCTTGACTCAGTATGTGCACATAATAGCTAGTTTATAGATAGGAATAAAACTGATAGTTTACTCTCAAACAACTGATTCATACAATCGTCAAACATAGAACTTTACTTGAAACATAACACAAACTTTCTTTAGAAATCATTCTACTCATAAACATTAGTACATAATACAATATAAAGCTTAGAAAGAAAAGCTTTTTAAACAATTTTAACTTAGAAAATTCACTCACAAACACTTTAGAGTTAGAGGTAATCAAGTTATCCTCTTCTTGTTGTGTTGTATTTGATATTACCTTCACTCAATATATAGATTTTTAATTTTTGAAAAAGAAATAGAGGTTACAATGAATAAATTTGCAATTCAAATATTATGATGGCTATATTTCTCAATGAATCTTTTTGGTTTTAAGTATAATTGCTTTTGTGACTCATTCATTCAAAATAACAATGAGAGTATTAGTATATTCTCAAATTTTCGATAAACATAATGTAAGGATGCATGATTTAGTGACGATCAAGATTTAAACCTACTTGTGTTGCATATTAATTGCGGACAAAATGGATCACTATAAAAATATTTTTTTAATGAAATTTAGACAAATTCTTTTAATAATAATTGTTGGATGAGATTTGTAGATAAATTTAATTAGTTGAACTTGAACTTTGTATTTTTTTTAATTTAAGAATAAAGGGTATAATATCCAATATTTGATTTTTTGATTCTTTCTTTCAAAAAGTAAAGTTTGTCTTGAGAGCTTGTTGTTTGCTCTCAAACATTGAATCATCTTAAGGGACTTGTAACATATTCTTGATATTGATTAGTCTTGCAACTTACTCTTGAATGTTGATTTATCTTAAGGGTCTTGCAACTCATTATCGTCGTTGTTCAATCCTAAGGGCTTTCCAACTTGTTCTCAAGAGTTTGAAGAGTATAATGATCTTTTGGAAGACTTCTTAACTTTAGTCTTTAGATCTTAGGAGAGCAAAAACAAATATTTTTGAAACTTAGGTCTTCAAATATTCGGAAGAATTACACTTAAATAAATAAAAGCTTCCAAAGCTTTAGATTTGTATTTTTCTTTAGATATTTAGAGATTCAAAGCTTTGGAAATTCAAAGTTCAGAGCTTGTGAACTTCGATCTTTAAGACTTTTAAAGCTTCCAAACTTCTGCGTTTAGTTCTTCCAACCCTAAACCCTATTACCCTAATGAACAAATAAGACCTTAGGTTTTAATAAAAAGGATAATGAGTAACAATTTGAGGAGTAATAATTAAATTGTATAGCAACATTTTAAAAGAAATACAAATATAACAAAATCTGTAAAAGTCTATCAATAATATCAATAATAGAAGTCTATCACTAATAAATCATGTTGCAAATATTGATATATCACTTTATCATCAATAGATTTTGCTATATTTTTAAATTTTTTAAAAAATATTACTATACATTTAATCATTTTGAATCTAATTGTTATATTTGCAAATATGTCTCCATCATATTTACATGGGTTTAGGTTGTGGTCCTTAAAATTGAGTTTGGACTTAGAGTTTAGTATCTTTCATGACGTTGCAAACGTAGCAAAAGATAATAATTCATCCGTAATAAGGAACATGTTTGTCATTTAGAAATACCCTATTTCGGTCTGTTTAAATTTTTGAGTTCTCAAGCTTCTCCAAATATCGTCATCATTTTCGACGCCATTTATTGTGATTGATTATGAAGGTCCTCATTTATTTCACTGCAATTTCACTTCATCATTACTATTTCTATTCCTATTTCTACGAGGTTTTGGATTAGATAGATGAAATTCCTGTTTTCATTTGTGTCGTGTCGAAGAAGCAGTTTTCTCGATTCATTTCGTTTTCCTTCTTTCTAATGATATATTTGTAATCGACCCATTATTTCTCTCAAACCAATATTTGTTCATGCTTTGAATTCATTTCGACTTTCTAGTCTTCCATATCCCGCTTGCTTCATTCCATGCAAATTTTCGTGAGAATAAAAAGATTACAGTTCCCCTAATTAAAGAAGATTAGGTAATTCTACTCATCATCTACTCTACTTAAAAACTATGTTCAATTTCTTTAGTTGTCCTATCTTGTTTCTAATTGATGAAAGATAAACTTTGATTTTGTACCAGTTCATTTCCAGGCGATTTCCTATTATTTGATTCTATGTATGTATTCAATTACTATTACTTTCTTACTATTTAATATAATATCGTCTACATGTCAGATTGCATATATAATTATCAAATTTACAAATATCTAAGCCAAAGGGAGTGCTAAAATAATGAATATATTTAAAAAGTTTAGTGACCTTGTGTAATCAGGATCCATTCTTTTGGTTGTATGTCTGTCATTGGGTTCTAAGAATGTGTTAAAAGATTTATATACTTGTTGAAGTTGAACACTCTAGGATGGATCAGTGATCTCCCTTTTCCGTGGAGGAAACTAGATTAGGTGTTTCATAGTTGCAGGGTGTACTGATTTTGTCTTAATTTCTCTTTCTCCCTATCTTTTTCTCTTTTTGTAGGAATTTCTTTGATTTGAATATTTCAGTCTCCAGATGCTTTTTCTTTTGATTATCAACTTTCGGCATCAAGTAGTGGAGAATTTTTCTCAATGCAAGGACTTGTTTCTTTATATGGTCCTTAATGTTCTCTTATATCTTTGCTGCGCACAATGGAATTATTAGTTCATGAAATTGTCTTTGGTGGGTATGATGTGTAAAGCATCTTATTTTAGTGATTAGAAGCTGCTGGATGCTTGATGGACTAATAGGAAGTTCATGATCTTTTTGTACTAACCTACAATTTGAAATTACTTGAAAACATGTAAAGGAAGTATCCAGAATTATCATACATGTACTTGCTAACTCATGGTTTACACAGTTCGATTTGGCTACATTGCAGTCACGGAGCTATTCTTTGGTGTGAGTAGTGGTAACAAAATGGAAAAGGAATCAAAGAGCTCTTATGTAAGAGAGTTCATCAGGGAAAAAGTCCCAGACTGGGATGACGAAGTGGTGGCTATAACCCGGTTTAAGGCATTTAGTGGGCAGAAATCTGATTGGGAACCCAGGTACTTATTTTGGAGGGATTTGATACTCACAGTTTCCCGTCAATTCAACTTCCTCATTATAAAACCTTATGAAATAAAGAATCAATAGTCTCGAAGAGGGTTGACTCCATTGTGCCTTGATTATGTTCTGATATTTCTTTCAACTAAGATGATTGTTTTCTATTTTTAATTTATTGACTTAGTTATTGTTCTGTCTGAGATTAGTTCACCATTTCATTTAGCATCTAATGTATACTAGGGGCAATATCATAACACATAGTGACATATTGGATCCAAGGAGTGACCAACTCTCCTGCATGTTTAAAAAAACTAAGCAATTTGATGGGTACATCTAAAAAGAATCCTAACACTTTGCTTCGTGATGATTATATAGTTCTTACCTGTGTATAACAGGTATATGCTTTAATTCTTCTCTCTTTTTCTTTTTAAAATCCTTTTTACGTTCTCTACTTTTTCTAGACTTGAATTGTTAAATTCTGCTTTAGAATTTACTTTAAAATTTGTCTTAATTTTTCATCACTTTTGGTTCTTACTCATATAAGTTTAATATGAAATATTTCCATGCCAAGGATAGAGTAGCTGAAGTTATCAAGTGTTTATCTCTTAGTGGACCTCGTCTTATATTAATACAATGGTGAAGTTCCAAAACATCTGTTGATGACCTGATAAAGCAACTATTATCTTGAGTTACTTGATTGAGTGTGGTAAAACAAAAAATTTCTCCAAGGGTAAAACGGAACTTCTAGAGATATGCCATTATGTCATTTTCCATATTTCATTCTTCATATAAGCACATTCTTGGATTATTTTTATAATTTACAAAAATAAAAACTTAAGTTGCTTTGATTTTTTAGTAAGGTTGTCCAGCCTGCCTAAGGACTTGACTTTACTGGAAAAGTGGTTGTAAGATAAGAAATAAATAAGTTAAAGTCCGATGAATACTGAAGGATGTAAATAATGTACCATAATAGGATCATTTCATGCTACAAATCTTAAATTTCTATTGACCTTTTTAGTTTTTCAATGAGTTATCACGTTTTGAGCTCTTTTTCATTCCTCTTTTCTCTCCTTGTAATAACTAGGGTGTAAAGGTCTCTCGTTCAACAACGACAGTTCCTGGAATCACAACTCTCGATTATGATATTTTGCACTTAGTTTGAACAACACAACAGCTTCAGCAACAACTTGATGTGATTGACCATAGCTACTATGTATAACTATTTATGGCTCTCAACACTCTCTTTATAAATTGTACTAAATTCTTTGAGTAATGGTTGCATACATATTGAATTCCATTATTAACTTGATAAGAAGTCTCTGAGTAGTTCACGATAAGATGGGGGTGAAACACTTGAGCTTCTGTATCAAGAGTGTTTAGTTTTATCACCGACTAAAAATGTTCCCTTGGAATGTACCACACATCAACTTCTGATTGTTAAAAAGAAGGCATAATGGAACTTTTCGATATTTGAGACTAGGATGGGTGTAATAACCGTAAATATATATAAAACACATAACTCATCTTTTAACAAGCTCATCATAAAGACTTTCTAGGACACAATTTTTACGTCATTGAAGCCACTGTCAAGAAAGGCTATTTAACGATACTTTGGAAAATGTGTCATTAAATATGCTTCGATGACACCAAATTGTGTCATTAATACCTTTACCTTGACGCAATAAATATGTCACCATTATCTATAATTAGACACCAATATATTGTCATTAATACCCTTATATTGATACAAATCATGTGTCACTGTTATCTATATCTTGACACTAATATTTTATATCCATATAACATCACTTTTTTTCGTCTCAAATTTTTATATCCATATAACAAAAAAACTAATGAATTTTTCATACATTTTACAATTATAAAAATGAAAAATAAATATTAATAATAATAATATTAGCAAAAAAATGTGAAATATGATAAATACAGGTTGAAAAATAATACAAGTTGACATATAAAACAGTTGGCAAATGATTTGACAAATAATACAGCAAACAATATATTTGACAAATAATACAGGTCGAAAATAATCTACAGGGTTGGAAAATAATATACCCGTTGAGAAATAATATATATTTGAGAATAAATATATTGAAAACAATATAAAATAATATATTGTAAATAATATAAAATAATATAATGGAAATAATATAAAATAATATATTGGAAATAATATAAAATAATATATTGGAAATAATATAAAATAATATATTAAAAATAATGTAAAATAATATATTGGAAATAATATAAAATAATATATTTGAAATAATATAAAAAAATAAATTGGAAATAATATAAATAATATATTGGAAATAAAATATTGAAAATAGTATAAAATAGTATATTAGAAATAATATAAAATAATATATTGAAAATAATATAAAATAATATATTGAAATAATATAAAATAATATATTGGAAATAATATACCTGTTGAGAAATAATACAAAGTGTAATATGCAGGTTGTGAAATAAATATAAGACCTAACAAATTATTCTATCTTTCACAACTCTAATTAATTAATTTCAAATATGCAATATATTTAATAAACTGTAAACAAAAAAAATTAATAACATTCAAATTAAACCCTCAATCTAACAAATTTAAATCAATTGGCTTAAAAAAATTTAAAGAATAGCATAATAAACTCAAATGACCTAAATCTAACAAATTTGAAGCATATTGAAATCAATTGGTCTAAATCTTTCAAGCTAATAAACTCAAATGACCTAAATATAACAAATTCATTGAAATCAATTGGCCTAAATCTACTAAATAATTTGATTCAACAATAAATTTAATTGGCCTAAACTGTAACGACCCAACTCCTTATACTAAGTCGAAGTCATTACTATTTAAAAGAACATATAAGTTTGTAAAGTTTTGAAAACAGAATAAGTCAAAACCTCAAGTTTTCAAATAACATAAAAATGTTTAACAAGAAAATGTGAAATAAGTGTAAAGCAAAGTCCTAACTCGGGCCCTATCTACTTTTAACGAAATAAATAATCAATAAAATAAACGAAAAGCTGAAATGCTATACTAAAATCCAATTTTGACACAAGCAGAAGCAAGCGTGTCCCTATGGCCCACCACAATCACTTCTGGTCACTCGCCAGCTTGCCCTTGTTCCTACCTCTGCCTCTACCTGAAAAATGGAAATGGAAAGAGTGGGCATAAAAATACTTAGTAAGGGACCCCCTACTAGTCCCACTAGGTGCCTGTCAACTCCTTATTAGAGCCCTGAAAGTGGTACCCCTGAACTGGCACGTCCCCGAACACGTGCAACATGTGCCCCCGTAAGGACAAGCTGTCCTTCGTAATTCGCAAGGGAATACCTAAGACGCTCGGGCTGTGAGCGGTCCCGTCGGATTACTTACGTCATGTCTATGTTAATGTCAATGTCAGACTGGTAATCCCATCAGACTACGCAGTCATAAGTGTGAGCAACCCTGTCGGATCTCTCCATCATGTCTGTGTCATAATAGTGGTGATCCCGAAGGACACCCATGTGGGTACGACTCTAATAAGAAGCTAACATACACCCTACACATCGCATGTACACGACCTCTCGTCAATCACATTATAACTTGTCATACATATCATAATTTCATCAGTTCATGCCATAACATATCAACCATAACATACCAATCCTAACATATCATATCAGTCACCCCCAGCTACCCCCAGGTCTCTAGAACGAAGACAGTAGCATCGACATACTATTCACGCTAACCATAAAGTCAATCAGCAGGCACAATGTCAAAATCTATCTCTCTCTCTCTCTACAATCTCAAGATAGGTACTTAGCCATCATCAATACGTAACCATAATTCAAACATGCAGTTTCTTTGATGTAAATCGAAGGTCTAGTAGGAGAATTTCTTACCTGGAGATTACTCAACAAGTCCTAACAGTAACAACGCGCTCCCCCAAGCGGCGAAAGTCCTAAAGGATCAGAAATCCACCATTTAGTAATTTAACCCTCAAGGAAAATTGATCCAAAAACTCACTTGAAGCGACTTACCCTAGGTCGAGCTTGCAACGCTTGAACCCTTACTAAAGAAATCAAACGCTCCAAATTCAATTGGTCCAAGATGTTCCTTAAGAGAAATAATTTAATTTAATCCAAATTAAATTATTTACGTTAAAAAAATCAAGTCTTGGCTGGGTATGCAAAAAAACCCATTTGACTTACCAAAATAGGTGCAAAGGACCGGAAAAGCTAGGTGGTTCAAAAGGGGTTTGGCGGCTCGGCTGGAAAAGCAGGGATCGGCTCGGCTTGAAGGCAAGCGTCGGCTCTGCTTAGAATCGGCTCGCAAAGAAAGGTGCTGGGGCAGCTTCAGGCGTCGAGCGGGCCCGCACGGGTGCGGCTGGTGGGTCAGAGCGGGCGCGCGGGGCGGCGCGGCTTGCGGGTTAGGGGCGTGGAGCGACGCGGCTTGTGAGTCGGGACGGAGCGACGCAGCTTGCGAGTCGGGGCGGAGCGACGCGGCTTGCGAGCGCATGCGGAAGAAGAGACGCGACTCGGCTTCACAACCTCGATCGACGGCGCTTGGTTTCGGCAACCGACGCTCGGTTTCGACGGACGTCGCGGCTGGGCGAGGCGGCGGGCTCGTAACGGCAGCTGACGGAGCGGCAGAGAATGGCGGCTACGCGAAGCAGCTTGTGGTGGATCGGCTTGGTTTGCTTGCGGCTGACTTCCGACGATCGTACGGCAGGCTTCGAAGACGGCTCGACAGCACGGTGGCTTCAGATGGACGATCGGCGGTAGCGGCTAAGGCTTGAGGGGTTTGGGATTAGGGTTTATTTGGGGAAGATAATGAATAGTCTTCCACGTTTTCCAATGCCCTTTTTATTAAAAAAAATAATAATATAATTATTATTATCTTCTTTTATCTTTTTCCCCAATTTACTCCAAATAACAACCACTCATTCTCTCTCTTCATTTAAACCCATCAATTCTTCCCTTTAAAAATCAATTTCAACCAAGCACATCAATCCCTTCTCTTTCTTTTCTTTTTCCAATTAATATATCACCATTACCTTTAACAAATTTCAATTCTCTCTCTCCTCAACCCAAATACCTTTATTTACCACAATAATCCTACCATTTATTTTATCCTCCAAATAAAATAAATATAATCCTCAAAACTTAGTAAATCACAAAATCAAAACATAATTAATCAAGTCTCCTCAAGTAAATTCAAAATTTCAATAACCACACTTAAGATAATAAAATGAAAAAAACTAAATTGTTGGGACGTTACATAAACCTAACAAAATTAAAGAAGTAAACAGTAAATTCAAATGACCTAAATCTGCTAAATTTGATGCAACAATAAATTTAATTGGCCTAAACCTAACAAAATTAAAGTATAGTAAAGCAGATAAAGTAAACTAAAATGACCTAAATCTAAATCTAACAAATTTGAAGTATATTGAAATCAATCGGTGCTAAATTTGAAGCAACAATAAAAGCACATTAAACTCAATTGGCCTAACCCTAATAGACTTAACCTTAACAAAATTGAACTCACCATAAAATCAATTAACGCAATTCCAACAAAAATAAATTTGAAAAAAATAACCGTTATAATTGATCACATGGAAAGGAAAGAGAGGAAAAAAAGTTACCTTTGAAGACCAATTTGACATAATAGTTTCCTTAGCTTTTTTTTCAACCGATATCAATCAACATAGTCTTTCAAAAAGAAATTCTCCTTTGTTTTTATATGATTTTATAGAACAGTGAGGGCAATGTCGTATTTTAAGAGTAGAGAAGGTGGAAGAGTTTGAAGAGGGAGAGGAAAAAAATCTTAGGAGAGAAAATTAGGTTAGTTAGGGAAACTAAGTAGGAAGGAGATGTGATATTCATTTTTTTAAAAAAAATAAAAAAATAAATTGTTAAATTCAAATTCAATCCAACCTTCAAAATAATGTAAAATAAAGTAGATAAATAAAATAAAAAAGTAAATAAAAATAATAATAAATAAAGGACAAAATGTTATAAACCTCTTACCCTTAGAAGATTACCCTCTCATTGGATCAAAAAAAAAAATTGTTGAAGTTTATTCTTACGACACAAAATTTATGTCAAGAAAAATTAAATAACAACGCAAAAACCGTGTCATTAAAAATTTTGCATTTGTTATTTTTAACGACACATTTTACTTTCGTCCCACCTTTTTTTTATTTTTAATGACACAATATTTTGATTACTAGTATCGTTAAAACCCAAATTTGCACTAGTGCGCCCTTCATTCTTAGAGGATGTTTGACTTTGTTTTTGAAAATCTTGCTTCTTTTCAATAGACTTTCTACTTGAAAACTTAGTTGTCAAATTGTTTATATTCTTGAGGAAAGTATTGCGCTCTAGCCTTTCCATTGTAATTTGGTTAAGAGGCAGAAGCTTTTACTTTTGACTGCAATCTCCAAGTTTGATAGTAATATTATTTGACTTGCAATCTTTATTTTCAGTGTAGATCTTGACAACCATTCGAATGGCTGGAGTTGATCCTGATGAGCCCATTGTGACAATTGTCTTGTAGTTTTAACTAAGGTAAGTCTCCTCCTCAAAGATAATATATGTTTGTAGGGGGGATTATTTGTTTTTTTTTTTATCTTTGTTCATCAGTATATGATTTTGTCTGTTTTGTATCGAGCAAAACAAAGTCTATAATTTCTATGTGTCTATCTAGTTCCATTTATGGTCTGATATTTTTCTCTTAACTCATGGTCGTTCTGCTGATGTAATATGTGAATTGGCCTGTTGGTATAACATAACATTTGAAGAGATTTATTGTTGATACCCTCGGAATACCAAAAACTATTGTTATGTGTTAGTTTACGATATGTTGATGTTTATTATGATTTTTTAGAAACATTTGTAGTTACCAATGTATAAACTTAATTATTTATTTAATTTTTGTTCTGAATTTTTTTGTCGGTTGACAAAAGAACAATTGTACAAAGCCCAAGAATGTCATCACCAAGACACAACAAATAGCATTGTGTTTAGATTTATATATTCTAATAGAACAATTGTTCAAAGGAAAATGTTATTAAAAAGGCTATTGAACCATTTTGATAGCGCTTTTCTAACGTAATAAAAAACGGTTTCCAATTTTCTGAAACGATTTTTCAATGTTATTAAAATAGCTACTGAAACGTTTTGATAATGCTTCTCGAACGCAATAAAAAGTCTTTTTTAGCATTTTTCCAATGTTATTGAAAACACTATTGAAACATTTTTATAACGATTTTCCAACACAATAAAAAACGCTATCAAAATGTTTCAATAGCATTTTTTTTACATTATAAAAAGCATTTATAGCATCATATTTTTGCTATCGCTGCGGACATATTATAGCGTTTTGCTTAGCGTTGTAAAAACGCTATGAAAAGTCATGGGCTTTCAATAACATTGACAACGATAGCTTTTCGAAAATGATATCGAAAATCAATGATAGCGTTTTTATGATGCTATCGTAATTGACATTTCTTGTAGTGATAATGCGTAAAAGAGGAAGCACTTGACTGATATGCTTTGAAACGTGTGGCAACCATGATGAGTAATCAGGCATAAATATAGCAGAGCAGAAGTAAATACTGCAGAAGTGGATTACAACGAACCAGAGAAAATCCCAGAATATGCAGAGTTATATAACTGACGGTGCAAAATCCCACATAATTTTAAGTTTTGACTTGAGTGATGGGTAACCTAACTGGGCCGTGATGGGTAACCTAATTAGGCAAGGTTTAAAATCGATGGCCTAGACCATATACCATGGACTTAGAGATTTGATAAGCCCATGCCCTGGGAATTGCCATGCTGGTTGTTGACAAACTCCAACACCGACCCGTAACCTTTCAAATGTAGACACATCCAGTGGTTTGGTAAAGATATCGGCAAGTTGCATAGAACTGCGAACATGTTCTAAGCTGATAATGTTGTCTTCAACCAATTCTCAGATAAAGTGATGATGGATATCAATGTGTTTTGTGCGACTGTGTTGGACAAGATTTTTAGAGATGCTTATTGCACTCATGTTATCACAGTAGAGAACCATGGACAATTGTGGGACACCATATTCTTCCAACAGTTGTTTCATCCAGAGGAGTTGTGAATAGCTACTCCCAACCGCAATGTATTTGGCTTCTGTAGTTCACACTGTTCTGTTTCTTGTTGAACCAAACAGCTATGTTATTTCTAAAAAAAAACCTCCAGATATGCTCTTCCGATCATCTAAGCATCCTGCCCAGTCTACATCACAGTACCCTACAAGAACTCCAGTTGTATCAAATGTATACTAGAGACCATAGTTAAATGTACTTGCTATATATTTTAATATGCGTTTAGCACTATGAAGATGAGACGTTCGCGGATCCGCCTGATAACGGACACATACTCCTACTACAAATGCAATATCCGGTCCACTGGCAGTCAGATAGAGTAAGCTTCCAATAACACTTTGGTACAGGCTTGACTTGCTTCTCGCCAACGGTATCCTTTGTCATTTTTAGATAAGTATCAGCTGGTGTACTTTTTAGTTTGGTCTTATCCATTCCAAACTTTGAGACTAGATTCTTTGCATATTTCTCTTGAGAAAAGAAAATATCTGTTTCTTTTTGTTTGATTTGAAATCCAAAGAAGAAAGTTCGCTCACCAACCATGCTCATTTCAAATTCTCCTTTCATCTGACAAACAAATTGTTCAACTTAAGCAAAAGACGTGCCGCCAAATATGATGTCAACAACGTAGATTTGCACAATTAGAAACTCAGTGTCTTGTTGATACATGAACATGGTTTGATCTGCACCACCTCTCCTGTCCCTTGTTGTAGCAGATATGTTGAGAGTCTCTCATACCAGGCTCTAGGGCTTGTTTCAGACTATACAGTGCCTTACGTAGTTCATACACATGTTCACGATGGACAGGATCAATAAATCCTTTTGGTTGTGCTACATAGACTTCTTCAGACAGATATCCTTTCAGAAATGCACTCTTCACATCCATCTAAAAGAGTTTGAACTTTCGAAAGCATGCAAAGCTCAATAGCAACCGGATGGCTTCCAGTTTGGCTACAGGTACAAATATCTCCCCAAAGTCTAGACCTTCAATTTGGGAGTAACCCTAAGCGACTAGTCTTGCTTTGTTTCGAATAACTCTCCTTTGTTCATTAGTCTTGTTCTTAAAGATCCATTTAGTTCTAATTATATTTGCATTTGATGGTTTTGGCACAAGATCCCATACCTAATTTCGCTCAAATTGTAGTAGCTCCTCCTGCATAGCTAGGAGCTAGTGCTCATCGTTGAGTACAGTTGTAACAGTAGTAGGTTCCACGATAGATGTGTAGCATACATTTGCAACCATCTTGGCGTAATCTCTCATTTCCTTCTTACGTGTGGTAACACCACTGTGAACATCTTTGATTGTAGAACTAGATGGATGGTTTTTGGTTATATGTATGGGAGGCACCAACTTCTATATTGAGGAACCAGCGGTATTAGTAGCATCAGGTGTTTAGTAGAGCACTCGTTAGTCTGCTGACAGGCAGAAACTGAGGCTTCACTGGCACATGCTTCAAAGCGATCAACTGATATGGCTTCAACCGGGATGATCATACTGTCTATGTTTAAACGTGAAGGCGAGTTACCATTCTCTTCTGTTAGAGAAGGATGATCAGATCCTGTAGTTTTGATTTTCTGAGAGTAGGGAACCCAACCAAGTCCATCTTCTTCATCAGAACTTCTTTTAGATGTTTTACCGTGATCATCTTGATGACATTTATGGATTCCATAACTGTCTTGGTACGCTGATTGTAGACCCTATAGGCACGACTGCTAGTCGAATAGCCAAGAAATATTCCTCTATCTAACTTTGAATCCCACTTTCGGTGATGATCCCTATCACTTAATATAAAACATGTGCTGCCAAAAATATGAAAGTACTTTAGTTTTGGCTTCCTCCCTTTTCATAGTTCATACGAGGTGGAGATTGTCCCTGGTCGAAGAGTTACCCGGTTGTGTATGTGATAGGCAGTGTTTAGGGCTTCAGCCTAGAAGTAAACATGTAGATCTTTAGCGTGCATCATGACATAATACATGTATTCATCCTCACAGAATTCAGTAAAACTTCTGTTTTCAAACTTCCGCCCGTGACACTTCGTATGCGAATAATACCTGTATTCTTTTCTCTTTGAAGTTGTAAACATAAGGTTCAAACTACTTTGAAAGCTTCAGATTTTTCATGAATAAACTTTATCCAAGTATAATGAGAGAAGTCATCTACACATACCAATTCATACCTTTTTCCCCCCAAGCTTTTTGTTTGCATCGGTCCCATTAGGTCTATATGGAGAAGTTCTAGCGTGCGTGTAGTAGAGGGCTGATTTGTGGACTTATGTGATGACTTAGGACACTGTTCTTTAGACAAGTGAACCCCATGCCTGAAAGGTAATAAACCCTTCTTAGAGTTCTGCATCGAATATCGAACCAACATTTTGTCTATATAGGTTGTTTGAGACAGTGTTAGCGTTTTGTTCTTACAATCCCTTATGATTTAGATCCCAAGAACATATTGTGCCTCTCCTAAATCTTTCATTTGGAATTGGGCTGCTAGCCAAGCTTTAACATCAGTAAGGTATCCCATATCATTCCCAATGAGGAGGATATCGTCCATATAAAGTACTAAGAAAGCTACTTTTCCTTTGTTGATTTTCTTATATACACAAGGTTCATCAACGTTTTGGTCAAACTGTAGGATTTGATCGCAGTATCAAGCCTAATGTTCCAAGGTCTAGATGCTTGTTTCAACCCATAAATGGATCGATTCAGCTTGCAACCTTTTTGCTCTTGACCTTGGGTTATGAACCCCTCGGGCTGAGACATAAAGATACTCTCTTCAGGATTACCATTCAGAAAAGCAGTCTTGACATCCATTTGCCATATTTCATAAACATAAAATGTGGAGATGGACAAGAGAATCCTTATAGATTTTAACATAGCAACAGGGGAAAAAGTTTCCTCATAGTCAACCCCTTTCCTTTGGGTATACCCTTTTGCTACAAGTCTAGCTTTGAAGGTCCGTACCTTCTCAGCTGAATCTCTCTTTCTCTTATAGATCCATTTACACCCTATAGGTTTTATCCCTTTAGGTAGATATACAAGCTCCCACACTGAATTGAAGTACATAGACTCCATTTCAAGGTCCATGGCTTTGACCCATTGGTCCTTATCTACATCATTCATTGCCTGTTTATAGAACGATGGATCCTCAACACCATCATCTGGTATGACAACCAGAGTTTCAGTTAAACCCAAATAACGGTTAGGTTTTGATACAATCCTCCCACTGCATCGAGGCATTCTCAACGATTGAGAAGAATGAGATTGACCTGATGTGGTCGGTTCATCAACTCTTGATGAGGGACCAACTTCATCAACAGCCCTTGTTGGTTCATTAGTAGCTTCATTTAATACTAATTTGCTTCGTGGTTTATGATCTCTCATGTGGTCTTCTTCCAAGAATGTAGCATTTGTCGATACAAACACTCTATTTTCTTGTGGATCGAAGAATAGACCACCTATCGTCTATTTAGGGTAACCAACAAATTGGCATAACCTTGAACGAGGTTCCAACTTCTTGGGATTTGTCACTAACACGTGTGCTGGACAACCCCAGATTCTGAAGTGACTTAAACTAGGTTTACATCCTTTCCATAACTCGAAAGGTGTTTCAGAAACACTCTTCGAGGAAACATTGTTCAAGATATGAACTGCAGTCTCTATTGCATACCCCCAAAAAGAGCTAGGCAATTGAGCATAGCTCATCATTGAACGTACCATGTCTAACAAGGTTCTATTTCTCCTTTCTGATATACCATTTTGTTAAGGTGTACTAGGTGCTGAGAGTTGAGATAGGATTCCATGTTCTATCATATAGTCCTAGAATCTCAAATCCATGTACTCTCCACCTCGATCAGATCGAAGTATTTTAACCTTTTTACTTAATAGATTTTCAACTTTAGTCTTATACTCTTTGAACTTTTCAAGAGCTTCAGACTTATGCTCCATTAAGTATAAATAACTATACCTCGAATAGTCATCTATAAAAGAGATGAAGTATTCAAAACCCTCTCTAGCTTTTACATTCATCGGACCACAAAGGTCTGAATGTATAAGTTCTAAAGGCTCTTTGGCTCTATAACCTTTTCCAGTAAAAGGTCTATTTGTCATTTTTCCTTCAAGACAAGATTCACATGGAGGTAATGAATCATCTTCTAACTCGTTTAGAAGTCCATTCTTTACCAATCTCTCGATCCAATCGAGATTTATGTGACTTAATTTTAAATGCCAAAGATAGGTATTGTTATTTAGAGAAATTCTTTGCCTTTTATTTTGAGTATTAGTGGTTCTAAACATCTCATGATTTAAAACTGCTTTTGCTTCATTAGGTCTTAATACATACAAGTTGTTTTCAAGCTTAGCCGAACAAATATGTACACCATTCTTAGAAATGAACGCTTCATTCATAGAAAAATTAATTGAGTACATATGTTCAATAAGACAAGAAACGAAGACTAAGTTCCTTTTAATTTTAGGAACTATGTACAAGTTTTCCAAAAACATGAATTTATTTTTGAAAAAAAACTTAGCATCTCCCACTGCACGAGCTAAATGACATCTCCCATTCCAACCTTGAGTGTCATCTCACTCTCCTCAAGCTGCTTGAAGGAACTAGTTTCTTGTAAAGAAGAACAAACATGGTTAGTGGCCTTTGAATCAAGTATCCAGGCATTCTGGTCATTTTCCACTAAACATGTTTCCAAGACAAGTAAATCATATTTAACTTCCTTTTTTTCTTCTTAACAAGGTACTTAGGGCAATTTCTTTTCCAATGCTTATCAACATTGCAGTGGAAACATTTTCCCTTGATGGCTACCTTAGTCTTCCCTTTGCCCTCAGCAACAACAGTAGGACCTTTCCCCTTCCCTCATTTCCTCTTTTGAATTTTCTTAGATCTAGAAGATGAAGGTGCAAACCTCCTCGAATGGGCAACATTTGCCTCTTGTTTGATCTGAATGGACGGTTGCCCAAACATCTCTCTAAGAGAGTCCATGATCTGACGTGCAGTAACCATGACCTCATGTTTCTTGCTTAGTATGTCAGACATACTAGCCAAGATGTGGAGGCGAGCCTTGTCATTGGCCTTTGTCCAGCGATCATATGCATCCCTAACACTTTGGGATGCATATTTAGTGGGGAAAGAGCCGACCGCCAGCAACCGAGCCGAGCCGTCCATACAGTGTCGAGCCGAGTCGTCTGTACAGAGTCGAGCCGAGCCATGAACCGTCCGTACAAGCCGTCGCCGAGCACCACAGTAAGCTGATGACGTCGCGCTGACGTCATAATGACGTCATGCTGCCGTCATCCCTTCTTTAACCTTCAACCGCATATTTTTTTTCTTTTTTTCTTTTCGCTTCGGTTTCCATACATAATTGAAAAACTCTCCATTAATGGCCTTTCGGTTGTCCGTTTTGGGTAAATTTGGTGTCGAAAAACTCAGAAAAACACCCCGAATCCAAAAAATAGACTCTAAATTACAGATTTACAAATTAAAGTGCCAAAAAACGCAAGGGCCTTTACATTTTAATCTTATCAAAACAGTAAATCTATGGCCAAAATGACAGAAACATTCAATTGCAAAACCCACATTCATAATGTAGAGATCCCACCTAACCAATGCAAATTTTTTAAAATTCTCAATTAAAAATGAGATGGCTTTGATACCAATTGAAGGGATGAAAACCCTTTAATGCGAAATAATTACATAAACTCAATTTTAATTGGAACCTTAAAAAATACCAATACATTGGCAAAAAATTACAAAATAATTTTTATGGTTAAACATACTTTGAAGAAAATATAGAGAATAAGAACTTACTCTCGTTGACGACTCTGAATCTACCAAACACCAACTTGGGGCACCACCACTTGGAAACCTTCCTATTCTCTGAATGAGATGGTTTGTGGGAACCAAATTGGATTGAAGGAATTTTTCTTTACAGAGAAAAGTTTTCCAGAGAGAATGGAGCGTCTCAGTCTTTGCAGAACTCACCCCTATTTTGTTACGCAAAGTATTCCCACTTCTTCCGGAAGTTAGAGAGAATAAATGGGAATGTGGGAAAACCACCCACGTTCCCTATTAACTTAATAGTCATTAAATTAATATATATTAAACTAATTAATTAATTTAATTTAATAATTAATTAATTTAATAATTAATTAAATGATATTTAATTAATATTTTCATTTAAATCATATTTAAATGAATATCTCTCGCATAACCTATAGTTTTAATTTAATTAATTTAATTAAATCAAATTAAACAAAACTATTAATTAATTCTCCAATTAATTAATTTCTAAATTAAATATCTTATATTTAATTTAATCCATAATTTGAATCATATTCAAATATAAATTTCTCTCATAACCTATAGTTTTAATATGTATCATATACATATTAAATTTTAACTTATAGTTTTAATATGAATATAATTCACATTAAACTAATATTTGAACTCATTCAAATATTTTATTCTCTTGTAATTTAATTTTGAATCATATCCAAAATTAAATTTATATAATAAAGTCTAATTAAAATATAAACTTTATATTATAATGTATCAATATACATTATATTAATTCCCAAAATAAATTTGAACATTTCAAATTACAACCAATATAAATAAATCTCATTACTCTTTATGAGTTAGGAATGGGACCTAATGGACCTACAGATCAGAAGCTACAACAATATAAGATTAATTGGCTAAACTCATTAACCACATTAATCAATATTCGTTAATTGTGTGTACACTCCACTAAAGACTCACAGCTGAACTCTTCTCACTATAGATATATTTCTATGTCCACGGATAAAGACCAATATCAGTAGTTAGTCCTTCACAAGTGTTTGTAAAACCAGCTGGGTCAAAATATCGTTTTACCCCTGGGTTACTTCTAGTCCTTAAATACCAATGCTTCTCTAATGAACAACTTGTTTATGATCTAACCACTAAACAGAAAACTCTTCTCGTGCCATAGAGAGGGTAGGGTACTTTGTCCAAGTCCCGGAGACACTATTTAAGGAAACACTTATCTACTTACCCTAAAGGTTGGAAGGAGTGAATTCCATCTTGTGTGATTATGTTTCCAACTCCCAACTCGATCTTATCCCTAAAATGATAAGCATATTGAGTCAGCAATCTGGCCACTCTCACCCGTACAAATCAAAGGACAATCCCTCGCAAACAGAAGTTCATAATACACTCAGGATTAAGACTAAGTTACCTAGGTCATCCTAATGAAATAGAAATCCAACTAGTTAACGGAGTTACATCTAGTGATTACTATTTCGTGGTCCAGTCTTATGCAAACTCATTGCATAGGATACCCTCACTCGCATGTCACATACATGAACACATTGGATCAATGTGTTTGTATCAAATACAAAGTGAGCCGTATCCATAGTGTTAACAGGTAAGGTACCCAACCTTAACCCTATACTATAGACCCTTTAAGCTGATCTTGAACATTGATCCCCATATGTCTCTACATACTGTTCAAGACTCATCAAACAACTTAGGATGTTAGTTTATTGGATTTAGGTTATTAAGACAAAACTAATAATATAATCAATAACACTTATTGAAATTATATTTACTATCTACAAGTTTTAGGACATTAAACCCAATAGTTGTTATGATGATGGGGGATTTAAAAAGTGGCGAGAGGATAATAGGCGACATAGGTGATAGTGGCCTAGAAGAGTTGAATTATGGGAAAGTGAGAGGTGAAGGATGTTGGTATGCTTGATGAGAAGGGATTGGACTTTTAGATAAGGAGGAGGAAGACTAAAGGATTTGAATTTTGGAGGATGTGATAGGAGAGTTCGGGAGTAGGATGGCTAGAGGTTTAGGGTTGATGGTTGCACCTAGCTTCCATCTCTTTTTTCTTTTTCTACGAGCTAAACGCACCAACATGGGCCTTTTTCCTCTTAAGCAGTGATGGTGTCGGAGAGGCCTCTTCTTCTTCTCTGCAATTCTTTTCTTCTCCCTTAACTTTATTAAGGGTTTTAAGGCGTCACTCTTTTTTATTTTGATGAAGCGTTATGGTTTGGTTGAGAGTCGCCTGAGAACATACATTGCTAGAAATGGGTGCTTGTAGAAAAATTGAAAGCTCAGAAACTGCTTTCAGACGAAGAGCTTCAATAGTGTAGAGGAAGGGCACGACAACTTTAGGTGCTTCCATCCAAGAGAGGATGAAGTTCCTGATTATGGCGCCAAGGTTAACTACCATCTACTTTATAATGCAATAAATCATCATTGCACACTTCAGTAGGATGGTGCTGTTGTCACAACCTCTCATGGAGCTGCTTTCCTAAACCCCTAAGTTAGCTCTGAAAGGAGTGCGAGGATTGGCAAGGATTGCCATACCTTAGCAACACTCACTAACTGAATGAAAGCAATAGGCTAAACTAAGTACAAAATATAAGATAAGGTGGTTTGAGGATGTTTGGGTATGCAGCCATGGGCAAACAACGCCTTGGACAATCATGCTCGTGACATTCTTCCTTACTTAAACAGTTGACGTCCTTATCGACTAGCGAAGTTAGAATTCTTTGATCTTCTGTTTCCAAGCTTCAAGGTCTTCGACACGTTCCCAACTTGCTTCTTCCACGAGAAGGGTGAGAACTGCAACAAAAACTGCCAAGAAGATTTCTTTCGGTGAGCTTACCAGTGTGCTGCCTCCGCTTCAAGAAGAAAGTGATACAGATTCTTCCCTTAGTCTCTTTTGATGAAAGAGATAATTGAAAAAGAGAATGGGGTGGCATACGTCAAGGACAAAACCCTAGGCTTTCTCTTTCCTCTTCTTATTCTTCTTCAAAGCTCTTATGTATAGAAAGATTGAAGGAGTCAGAACATTTGACTAACTCGTCTGACCTTTTTTTGCCTTACCTTTCACCAAGACCTACTAATTCTTTGCTTTCACTGATTTACGAGGTTCAGATCTCTCTGTTTGGATGAATTTATGCTAATGAAATCTTAGCCTTGCTCTTGGAATATGGAATAAGGGATGAGGCAGCTGATTGCTCCGTTAGAGCAATTGTGTTCCAGTTATTGTTGAATCTAGATTCCTCTTGATTTTAAGAATCTTTTGAAAACTTTTGCAGCCACTTATGAAAATGAAATCACTAGCTCCTTTACTGCCTCCTTCCTCCGTGCCAACTAAGTGTACTTAATTGCCCGAGGCACGAACGGACTTTTCGTTTCTCCTTGGGATCGTGGGTGACAGGTTGCACCATAAGTGCTTGCTGCTCCACTCGAAGCACTTGCAGCCTCCCCTCCTAATCCTCGACCCTCTGTCTGAGTGAGTGCGCATTTCTTTCCGAGTGAAGGAGCTTAAAGCTAGAACTTCATTGGGATCAGATGTGAATATGGATAGTCCTTTGGACTCCTCTTCTTTTTTAGCTGGGTCATCTGGACCTTTGTTTTTGCTTCGAAGTTTAAAGACCTCTTGACTCTAAAATCTACCATATTAACCTTTCCTTGGCACCAGACCAGATAGGGAATTCCTTCTTTTAGTTGGGGTAGAATAAAATAGTTAAGCTTGAAGGGCATGAAGTAGCTCAAAGATGAGAGGAAAGTCAGATCTCTTAATTTGAGTTGACTATTTAAGAAGTGGTCTAAATAGGGGAATTAGAACAACATCATTGCGTGCAATTCAACAAGCTTCAACCCTGGGAAATAAAAAGTTAGTATTTGAGTCTTAAGAAGAGACTGAAACCCTGATGTGGGTGTGCGAAGGAAGCTGCTCCCCATAAATTAGAGGTTTGGAGCTTGATTTATGGATGTTCATTGACTTCCTTGTGTTCTTTTCCTTCCTTTCACTTAAGTCTTGCCTTTTGATTCTATTTCCATAAGGAAATTGAAGGATAAGCTTGTATCTATGGGTTTGAAAGACCATAAAGAATAGAAGGAGTCTTATTCCTTGTCGGAGCCTCCTACGTCTTTCGTGTATACCATGTCCATTCCTGATTACCCAAATGCTTACACGAAATGGAATGCCTTTAGCAATTTTGGCTCTTATATATCCGTAGTTGGGATTCGTTGTTTCTTCATGGTCGTCACAATCACTTCAAGCAGTTGAAATCAAAAAGATGTGCTCCATGTCCTTGGGCTCTTGAACAAAATTCAACCACACTGGAATGGATGGTACAAAGTCATCCGGCTTGTCATACCTTTAGGGAACTTCCAGCTATCAAGGAGATAAAAAGCTTGTGAAGTAAAGGAAGAAATGTCTGAGACTGCTACTAAGAACCTAACAGAACTTTTCAAAATGTGGGTTCTAAAACCTACTAAAATGAAGTGAATATGGATATAAACAAGTCTCGCAACAAGATGAATATGGTAGAATGAACAAATTCGACGGGTCCAAAGGATGGGTTAGTGGAATTTGATGAGTCTAGAGGGTCCAAAGGACTTATTAGCATCGAACAGGGAATGGATCGACGGATTTAGATTAGCACTGGCTTTTGCATGCCATAAAAACCACTTGAGCCAACTAGATAGCCAACTCCGGTATGTGGTACACTCAACCATCCATTTTTCACCTTCCCTAGCTAAGAGGTCTGACGAAACTAGACAAAGCTCCTTTGGCTTAAGTTCCTACAGCAACATTGCAACTATCTACCCACGAAGATAAGCATTGATGGGCATGCCCCTTCCAATCCACCATTCCAATGGTACCTACGATGAACTCAATGGCTTCGTGGTTGCTACTCATAATCACTCCCACTTCTTAGAGTGATTAGAGGTATAGTCGTAAATGTACACGGTAACTATTACCCATATAATCGACTTTGATAGGGTGGTGTAATACCAGTAATAGCAAGAATTCTTTCCTTTATAAGCTGTTCATAAGCCCAAAAAATGCCAAGGCCTTCCATAAAAAAGAATGGTGGATGAAGGTCAATGAGAGAACCCTTTTCTTATTGTCAAATATAGGATCAAAATTCAAAGGGATTTTGCTTTTGACTTTCCTATCTTACCTTTCCCAATAAGTTCCATTCCAATGTATGGTTCTAAATGGAATCCTATGGTAGATAAAAGGAATCTTAAAAGTCAGAACTCAAACTAAGGAAAGAAACTAAAAGGAAGAAGAAGAAAAAGATGAATATGGTAGGCAAGAGCGGACGAGAGCTTGTGTCTGCGTTTCTTTCCAAAAAGGCCTATTTTCAGCCACTTGTTAGGGAAAGACTCACTTTTCACCCAGGCGACTCCTTTGTAGTCTTCCTTGTAGGGTCTCAGACATAGTCAATTTGCACTCCTAAATGTGATTCAACCTTCTTTCTTCCATTTTGCCGAATCATAGGCTAGTTGTAGAAGTAGAGAAGAGATCTAATTGAGAAGGGATTGACAAGGATCGGGAGTGCAAGTGAAAAGGGCGAGCCCTTGATTTCATATCCAGGTTCAGGATTAAGATAAAGATAGAAAGAAGTTGAATTCGATCTTCATTTTCCCACGTAACGGTATTTCATTCTTAGACCAAGTTAAACCAAGACTTTCATAACTCAAATCTCCATGAAGCGTAGAGAGATGGGAGTCAGACATAGGTAGAGCAGGAATCGACCGAGCAGCAAGAGAAAGCAGGACCAACTGGGATTAAGGAAGAGAAAGCGAGAGTAGCAAGCAGATGCAAGATAGGCGAACCTCTTCCTTTTACTTAGAGGGAGAAACTGCATTTTTCTTTCATCATTGGAAGAGATGGAGCACAACAAATGAAGGAAGGAAGCTTAGAACCCAGCCTTTTGAAGAAAAGATAGACACAGGGAAGGAGCGACCTTTGAAAAAGTGAATCAATCTATATTCAATTCTCTTAGAAATTAATGAGTAAGGTTCGTAAAAATGGTAGATTTTAGAGTCAAGAGGCTCAAAGAATGATCGAAGGACTCAACTAAAAAAGAAGAGGAGTCCGCAGGATTATCCATATTCACCATATATATTAGATTTTAAATATACTCCTCTAGAGGTTCTCAGTCCTTGTTAATTCCACTAATATATAGCACTTTTTAATTCTACCATATGAATCTTGTTGTGGGACTTGTTACTGTGAATATGGTAGATTTCAGACGTAGAAGGAGGGTTTTAAAGGACTTATCCACTAAATAGGCTTTCCATTTTCTCCACTAAATCAAAGATGCAACTAGTTAGCCTAGCCCACGGAGCGATATTTCATTCTTTCATGACTCACTAAAATAGGAAGCACTTTCAGACTCTTAATGGAGGGTCCTCTTGACTTGTGAATTCCACTAAAAGGAGTGGGGGAGGTTCAAAGAATATTAATGAGGTCCACCAAGCAGGGCAGATTAGACACATCAATAGGGATCAGAAGCGAGAATCGTTGCTGCAAGACCAGAAGCTCTGGCCCTCGTAAGGGGGTCTTCTCTACCTTCGCTCCTTTCCATGATCACTGATGCACATCCATCTTTGGGTTGGGGATCAGAGGTGCATCTCTTTAACTAATTATTTACTTCTTAGTCTACCACTACACTTCTTTGCTTTATAGGTCTCCTTTCTTTTCGCCAGGGAGATTCAAATTTTCTTCTTACTCAATTTTATCGAGTAGTCCTCAGTTTATACAACCGTAGCTCCTAAAGCTTACACAAAATGTGGAGTATCAATATCATACAAAGATATATACATTATAATACAACAGACACTATGCACAACTCTAACCACGCGTACTGGCTATCGATATTGAAACTTCAACAGACTAAGGCAGTCTATCACGCACCAGGAACTCGATCTCTACCTGGAAAGTGTGTAAAACATTTTGGAAGGGTAAGCTATAAAGCTTAGTGAATGACTCAGTTTAAAACTAGAAATTTAAAAGTAAGAGCACGTGAAAGCTTACATTTATAAATCTGTTTATACAAGTCGTAAACATAGACATATAATCGTAAGAATAGCTTTCTTAAATACTTAGTATATACGTCATTAAAAATCTAGCAAGGCCTATCAAGTATATCAAAATATTTTAACTAACATGACAAATCTACGTTGTGTAGGGTACACCTAGTACAACAACGTTTACAAGCTCTACGATGTAGTGGGGCCTAGCCAGCACTCTCATCGTCTTTGTCGTAGTAGGACCCACATAGCACTCACGACAGAACCGTTGTTATGGAGTACACTCAATGTCAACAACGAAATCTAACTGGTGTGCACACGGTACCATATAGCCTCATGCTCAACACCTTAGTCATGTAGTTAATAGAAATATTAGAAAAATTGTATGAAAACATTAAAACATGCTTGCTATACTTTTCTTTCGTAAAGCTTAAACTTACTTAGATTATTCGTGAAAAGCTGTAGTTCTTAAAACAAAACTTGGTAACTCATACTTTGTTTGAAACACAGTGGTTCAAATAATTTCCAGATATTCAATAATCACGTGCTAGCATAAACATTCAGTAAGAATTCTAGTCTCGAAACTCATACTTGAAAATAATCATGGACTTCAAATAATTTTCAATGCTTTGTAAATAAACGTGTAGATAATCAACCATAGTAAATATTTAGGAGAAGAAAATATTTTTAAAAACTGGTTTTGGTCACTCACAGTCTTGGACTAATTTCCCGATGTGTAAATCCGACCTATTTTCTCTTAGCTTGCCAAACAACCAGAACCAAGTATTAGAAACCTGAATATTACAATCTTCAAATTTTATGTTTAACATGGCTTACTAAGGGTAATGCTAAAGAAGTCCATCTTAAAAATAATAAACCATACTCGACACACTTCTCAGAATTTTCCACATTCGCAACACGAAATTCAAATGATCATAACTCTTCCAATACTTATACAAAATGATATTCTTTATATCAAAATCTTCATTTTTAGGTCCTCTAAAACTTACCTCAGGACATATAAATCTGATTCCCTGTGAATAAACTCAGATAACCCTTGAAATAAAACAACTTCAATAATCGTGCGCACACGACCCCTTTAACTTGTTCCTACAATTTAACTTATTTTTAGTCATTTTAGATTCACGATTTCTTCATGAAAGTTGTGGTAAATTGAATAAGATTTCCAACTATACCAAATAGAGATCTTAACTCCACCGGTACTCTTGGAAAAACAAGAAAAACCAGAGACCTCCTGAAATTGCGTGAAAATCAGCTGCCCTATTTTCTTCATCAAAAATCACCCAATGAACATACAAATTTGCTAAAACTTTCTTCTTAAAATTTGTTTGAAAATGAATTAGCTTTTGGTAAATGTAAACCTCACCTCTTAATTCTTTTTTTGTAGCTCGGAATCAACAAAACATTAGAGGTGTGCTGTGTGAATCAATTTCTGCCAAGGATGAAGCTTTGCTTGCAATTCCTTTGTCTTTCTTTAACAAAACTTTTTGAACTTCTTCTTCTTCCTTTCTCAGCCTTCTTCCCTTTGAAATTCCTCTTAAAGTTGGTGCAGAAATGGTAAAGAAAGTGGTGGAAATAGATGGAGAAAACCTTGGCGGTGGAGGAAGAGAAGAAGAAAAGTAAAATGAAAATTTTCTTCTTCTTTTTCCTTCCTTTTATCCCTTCTTTTCTTTTCTCTTTATTTTACTTAATAAAAACATTAAATATATATATATATATATATATATATATATATATATGCATAATTTCCATTTTTCTTTTATTCATTTCACATAAATAAAATAAAATAAATAAAATAGACCAAAAAAATATTGGGTTTACTGATCAAGCTAGGGGCAAGGACCGCTACATGGGCTTAAGAGCTGAACTTTTCTGTCTCGCATTTCTAAAAGAAAAGATAGGGCAAAACTACCTCAAACCGAGAGGCAAGGCGCAATTCATCACTGAAGTCAGATCAGTTGACAAACGATCCATCAAAATCAGTGGAATGAACAAGTCCTTGAGACGGTTATAGAGTGTGAGAAAGCAATCGTATTACATAAGGCTTTTCCTAAGAAATCCCTTGATTGTAAGAAATTGATAACAGAGAAAAATGAGCCACTGATCCTTGGACACCCGCATCCCTTTTCAACCTGACTTTGGTTCATGATTTGGGGCTAATTGAGCCAATGAAGAGCTGACACGCGGAAAGATTTGGGTCTTCCCTTTCAATCTAGACAGAAGGATAGGAAGACCACATTTTCTCTTTCTCGCATATGCACCTAAGTAAAAAGCCATTATCCTTATGGAGGGGGTCTTCGTTAGTCTATTGGTATGGTATTCTCTCTTTCATTCTGAGTTGGGCTTTTCTGCTGGAAGGTATTCTCATGTAGGTGCTTACTCCTTCTTTTCCTGCTACACCTGGAATACTATACTCAGGGTTCCAAACCTCTTGTGAGTGACCGAGAAGTTTCAGTAGCCTTTGTTCTTCCTCTTGCATGCTTAGTTTTGGGAATGAGAAAGATTGTTAAATCATTTAGTTATTCAATAGCAAAATCATATACAATAATAGGATTTTTTAGTTAATAACTTAGAGTGAAGAGAAGCCTCTTCAAAAAGAGAAAGGGATGCAATCGCTACCTGGGGTGGTCAAAGACCCGTTGGAGGTTAGAGTGCAAGATAGATAGGATACTAGTGGCATGAATAATCGAAGACAAGGGAAAAGCCCTCTTTTCTTTGAATTACCCGGTTTATTAAGAAGGAATGTTTCAAATCACTTGAAAAAAGGAGAAATTGATATGCTTTGAATGCGGGTTTGTGTGCGACTGATGCTCTTCCCTTGTCAATCATGGAGTTCATTCTGCATGCCTACTAAATCACTCAAAAAGGGAAATTGCATGATTCAGGGCAGACTGGGTTTAGGTTTTTGGTGGAATCAATACAAAGAAGAAAGAAGATTGGATATGTCCCGTGGACGTGAGAAAAAAGATCTTCGAGGTCGACTTCCTTTCTGTCTTCTACCTTTTGGTGTGGTTGTCCCTGAACTGATTATTTACTTGTCTACTGAATTTGTAGTTCATCCTAAAAGTTCATAATCCATATTTCTCAAATAGCTTATAACGAATGAGACATTCGAGATTGCAACCACTAAAAGAACTACTTCTACAGGGACAAGCGGAACTATCCTATGGAATGAGACCCTTACTTTAGTTTCTGTTTTAGTTTTAAAAGTTATTTCTTGCATTCGACTGAAACCTACTATTTAGATTCAAGCCTATGGATTGATTTATGGAACTAAATCCTTATTGGACTTGAAACCTACTATTTAGATTCAAGCCTATTGCATCCAAATTCAATTTTTTCCACCTACTATTTAGATTCAAGCCTATAGACTTCTGATCATTCCACTTTCACTTTCTGACTCGTCCATCTGAAGGACTTGTCAATGGAACTAATTGTAGTAGGCGAAGGACTTATTCATTCCACTGGCTTTCATTTACTTATTAGCGAAAATGCGCAAATTTGAAGGTAAAGGACATTCATTTCAAGTTCCTTAACATCGCAGTTCCCATTGAAGGCTTTGGGTTCTGGGATCTTGAGCTTACTCAAAACACTACATATTGTATTCAGGGTCTGGTTCCCCACTCTTTGCATCGTTATATTTACTTGCATTTTTATTTTGGCCATCTTGGCCTCGATTTTTTTATCGCTGCTCTAAAGTCGTCTGATAGATTGTTGAAAAACTTTAGCATGGTCTTTTTATAGAAGTCAAGCTCTTCCATGTGCGCAACAGAATTCAAAGAGCTACTCCAACGTTTAAAACTACCCGCTTCGGTGGTTTTATATTTCAATGAATTAACCCTCAGCATCCGTTCACTTATGGGTAACCCGTTTACTCAGCCATTCAAGGCGTCTATTTCTCCGACTTCTTCTTCCAACACCTCTAGGCTAGAGAAATCTTACTTCATCTGAATATATTCAGACTTGCCCCCATAAGGTAAATTATTCTATCTAGAAAGTGCCAATGAATCTACCATCTCTGTTGCTCAAAATGCTTGTCGAGACTCCCTACAGCTGCCACCGCCACCACCGTTAGATGATCCCTCGTGCCTAAACTGTGTTCAGTCACCGTA
Source organism: Cucumis melo (assembly GCF_025177605.1). Classification (NCBI taxonomy): domain Eukaryota; kingdom Viridiplantae; phylum Streptophyta; class Magnoliopsida; order Cucurbitales; family Cucurbitaceae; genus Cucumis; species Cucumis melo. Next base: position 19,049,878 of record NC_066865.1, on the reverse strand, counting down.
GAACCCACCACCATCGTCCCTCATGCCCAGCGCGTACCTTGTCGTCGTCCCTCATGCCCAACCCGTACCTTGTCGTCATTGAACAGTCCTTCTTCAATTACCGTTGTGCTCGCCACCACCGTCAAGCAAGTCATTTCCTTTGAACCAAATGCTAGTTACCCTTTTCTTTTTATACTTCATCATGTAGAGTCAGTTGGGAAGAAGAAATCGAAAGCTAGAGACAATGATGATTCTTTGAGGTATGTATATTTGTTTTCATGGAAAACCGTGAGTTTTAACATCTAAATGGAAGTGGTTGTTGTTTGTAGGTTTATTGATTAGGTTAGTTGCTACTATAGTTGTTTTTTCCATTTTTCCTTAGCCAAAGGTAGGTATTTCAATTTTCCCATTTTTCCATTTTTCCATTAGTTATATACTCATAACTGTCTTGTTCTCGTCGTTGGTTTTTTTTTTGTCCAAACAAGTTCATTATACTTCTACTGTTGTATCTTTTCCTGACATATTATTTCAATTTGATGTAAAATAGTTTCCTCTTATGAAGTAAAAGTGCAAGATGCCTTCTCATTTTATGAATATTAATGTTCAATCAGCGTGGGCTATAAGAAGAATATGGAAAATTCTTTACGAATTAAAAGTCTAGCTTTCTGATCCATGTTCGAGGAGCATGGCATGATCTTCTCCAGTTCATTGTAATTCAAATGATGAATGAATTTGGTATTTGCCAAAGAAAACACTAGGTTGTTCTATTAGGTTATTTAAAGAATCTTTCAGGTAAAGTGCCTTTTTTTTAATTAAAACTTATCTCTGAACCTTGGTGGGAGATTTGTAAAATTCATCCACAAAGTCTAGTAGAAGCGTTTCTTCCTTCTCCCCATCGAGTTGATGAAATGACTAGTCTATATTTTTGTCAATGTTAGCATCCTCTTGGAGATCGCTTGGTTACAGGAGCAAACTTGTTTGCTACTCTATCTTAATAGATTGTAAATGAAGTGATGGTGAGTAGTGTTTAGTAATTGATTCCAAGCTCCTCGAGACACCTACACCCATCACAAAGTTTGACCACAACATCAAGAATTTTTTGTATTAAGCTCTCCTCAATATTGAAACTTGAGATTTTAATTAAGTCACAGAATCCAAGTTCTTGTCTAGGTATGGCTGAGACTTAGTTATATGACTCCTTGATTCTTGACACTTTGTTATTTTATATTGGAACAATATCAATATATGAAGTGTTTGTGGATTTCTGACGTTAATTGCAAATCGGTTGCTCATAAATCCTCACAAAGTGCTTTGAACACCATAGAGAAAGAGAGTATGTATGTTGTTGCATCTCCTTCTTTCAAACGCAAACAATTCTAATTCATTCATCCAACTCTGTGTTGTGTTAATATTTTGTTTCTTTGATAAACTGTTTTGAATGCTTTTTATGTGGTTTTTGTTTTAAGCTTTTATTGGAACTTAACACCAATCTACTTCTATAATTACCATGTGCAACTTGCAGATAACTTTGCTAGTGTTTTTCGCTTCTCTCTATGTTTTTGTCCTATGAGATCTTTTGTAGATCGGGGAATAGTCCTTAACCATAAAATATCTTAGCCTAAAGTCCAAATTCGAGTCTTTTTGGGATTGTTTTCTACTTCTCCCTGCATTTTGCTTGCCAAATTCGTTTTAAATTAGCAGCAACTTATAAATGACTAATTTTTTTCCTTTTTCTCTAACTAATTCGTTTTGATGGATTTTCTTTACGCTTTGAGAATGTTTGATAATCCTAGCTCGACGAGACCTTTTGTAAGTTAAGGAATAGTCTTTACCCATTAAATATCTAAGCATAAAGTCCAGTTTTAGATTTTCTTTTAGATTCTTTTCCATTTCTCTCTACATTACACTATTCAAATCTGTTTTAAATCGATAGCAGTTTATTAAAGCCTTTTTTTTCTTTTTTGCTAATTAATTGGTTTTGATGGTTGGTCTTTCTTCTTTGATGATGTTTGATAATCCCAGCTTGATGAGACATTTTATACGTCGGGGAATAATAGTTTAGGTTTTGATTTTAAGTAATGAACTTATGAATCCTACATTTTGTTGTTTTTACTTGTTAGTTTGATGCTCAACAATAATTGTCAAATTGTTGATTGTCCACGAAGGCCTGAATCTTGAATTACTGTAATGTTGTATGATCAAGTGAAACGTTATGTTATATTTTAAGTTTCTCTAAGCTAGATTATTGAGAGTTTGAATTGGGTTTCAAATGCAAATGGTTCACTTAGGATAGAAAATGCAAGTGTTTATCTATGAATTTTACATGGGCGTTTCAGGCAAAACTTGTGAATTGCTATAAAATATTGTATGAGCAAGTGAAACTTTATGTTATCTTTCACTGTAGATTGGTTCATGTGGTCGGTTTAAGGAGATCCGCTTCTCAAGCTCATAGTAGTAGATTGGTTCAAAGTCGATAAAAGCTTTGATGGCATTGCATTGCATCCCCGAAATTTAGTTCAGGTATTTTCGCTGCATTTTTGCATCTACAAATAGTAGAAACCCCTAACATAATCTATGGCGTACTGTATTCTTAATCTTAATCACCATATTTTTCCTTTACAAAAAGTAGCATGCTTGATGCCTTTCAGTTTACATGTTGAATTTATTTTTCCTTTATTAAAGGAAGTTAGGAGCTCTAACTGATTGTTGTTAAGTAATTTCACCTTGGAAATTGTCTATTTCTATAGCTTCATTGTTGAATGGGTCAATATAGAATCATGTAATTTTTTGTCTGTGTCCTTGATTTTCAACTCCAACCAACGTGCTTCTTGTACAGAAATGAAGTTATGAGTTGTACCTTAATCCACCATGGTGCTCTTTGCGGTTTCAAAGTCTATGACTGCGTCGATAAACATGAGTCTGTTTTCAAAAGCATCCTTTTAATGAGATGCCTTCTTTTGGATTGCCGATAAGAGTTTTAACGCACCCATTCGAGGGGTGTCCCCCTCATCTTCCCTTTCTGCTTCTATTTCTCACTCTGAATCGTTAAATTACTGCAAGGAGGCTTGCAAAGCTGTCACCTAGCCGCAGTGTGGTTATTAGGCTACCCGATGGGGGCCTTTTCCAAGAGGCAAGAAATAGGTCTTGTCTGATTTGAATTTGACTGGTGTGCTCCTCGAGGAGTACTAGAGCTTGAGATATGTGGTTTTTTATCGTTTGTGAAGTTTGTTTGGGGATTAGGCTTTTGAGATCATATTCCTGGGATCTAGTGTAGTCACATTCTTCTTTTGGGACCCTTGGTTGCCACCGTAGTCAAACAGTCTCTCTGCGATGGTAAAAGCAAAGGTAGGATCTTGAACTTGCTATTCGTATAACTTAGTCCTAGCCCACGGCTTGAGCCCCTCTACAAAGCAGAATACTTTGTGTTTTTCTAACATGTCTCAAATATCCAACATAACACAGCATAATTGTTTTACATACTCTCTGATGGTTCCGGTGTGTGAGTTGCCGCAATTTTCTTCTAGCAATAAATTCAACATTTTTAGGGAAGAATTGGGCCCTTAATTCTTTCTTAAGATCTTCCCACATGTCAATGGTACATCGACCATTCTTGATGCCGTTCACTTTCGACCTCCATCAGAGTTTTGCATCATCAGACAGATGCATGGAGACTAATGTCACCTTGGTTTCTTCAAAATTGGTTCCACTAGCCTTAAAGTATTGCTGCATATCGAAGATGAAATTTCAAGTTCTTTAACATCGCGGTTCCCATTGAAGGCTTTGGGTTCTTGGATCTTGAGCTTACTCGAAACACTACATACTGGATTCGAGGTCTGGTTCCCCACTGCTCGCATCGTCAAATTTACTTGCATTTTCATCTTGGCCATTTCGACCTCGATTTTCTTGATCGTTGCTTTAAAATCGTCAGATAGATCGCTAAAAAGCTTTAGCATGGTCTTTTGATAGAGTCAAGCTCTTCGACAAGATCTTCCATGTACGCAACAAAACTCAAAGCGCTACTCCTACGTTTAAAACTACCCGCTTGGGTGGTTTTATATTTCAATGAATCAACCCTTAGCGTCAGTTCACTTATGGCTAACCCGTGCACTCAACCATTCAAGGCATCTATTTCTCCGACTTTTTCTTCCAACACCTCTAAGCTGGAGAAATCTTACTTCATATGGAAATTCTATCAAATACAAGAATTGCTCCTCAATCTTAGTCAGTCGCTCAGATTGCGACTTCGACAGTTGTTTAATAACTGACATACTTGCATCTCGCTTAGTCAAGGAGCTAACAAAGCTTTGATACCACTTGTCACAATCGCAACTTTTCAAACATGGGACGGGTGATTATGCGACACTTGTTCTAACTTAGTGAACAAATCGGTCGTCTAAAATCTAGAACTCGCTGAAAAACTTGAGATACGACGTAGCCTCCCTTCACGTTTTGAGAGAAAATGGTTTTACAAAATGTGAAAGAGAAAGAAAAGCATTGAAAACATCGTTAAAGAAAGCATTAAAGACTACCAGTTGCAAAGAAATCTTAGATTGCAAAGAGTACAACAAGGCTTGGTTGAGAATTCAACTACTATATCTCCCCTATAGTACATTTTGAACAATTTTAACTTTGACAGGCTTGAATATGAAAATGCCGAAACCTCACATCCTATGTCGGCGACAACAAATGAAAGCAATAGGCTAAACTAAGTACAAAACATAAAGATAAGGTGGTTTGAGGATGTTCGGACATGCGGCCATGCGCAAACAACGCCTTGACAAGCATGCTCGTAACACATGGCATTGCGTTGTGTCACAATCACAACCTTTTAAACATAGGACGGGTGATTGTGCGACACTTGTTTTACTCAATCAATAGGTCAGCCGTGCAAAATCCGAAAATCACGGACAAACTCGCGGTAAGATATCCCTTCACATTCTTGAGAAAATTGTTTTATAAATTGTGAGAGAAAGAAATTAATTGAAAACGTCATTAAAGAAATCATTGAAGGCTATCAATTTCAAAGAAAGCTATGATTGCAAAGAAAGCTATGATTGCAAAGAAAGCTTTGATTGCAAAGAGTATAACAAGGCTTGGTCGGGGATTTAACTATTATATCTCCCCTATAGTACATTTTAAACATTTTTAGCTTTCACAGACTTGCATATGAAAATGTTGAAACATCACACCCTAGGTTGACTACATAAAAAGGAAAGCAATAGACTAAACTAAGTACAAAACATAAAGATATGGTGATTTTAGGGGTATCTGAGCGTGCGGCTATAGACAAACAATGTCCTGGACAAGCATGCTCGTGACATTTTCTCCCACTTAAATACTTGACGTTCCTATCGACTAGTGAAGCTTGAACTCTTCGATCTTCTACATCTAGGCTTTTAGGTCTTCAACTCGTTCTCAACTGGTTTCTTCCATGAGAAGGTTCTTCCACTTTAATAGGTACTTATGGATCCTTCTTGTGGGTCTTCAGCCATTTTTTACTCCTTCGGTCAAGATTTCTTCAACATCTTTATCTTCTTTCTGACTGAGGTTGATGGTTGGTCGAACTATGACATTGCGCTGCAAGTCTTTGGGATCTTGATGGCAGGGCTTTAAGTTACTCACATGAATTATTGGATGGTTTTCATCCATATGGGCAACGACACTCTGTAAGATGTATTCCCCTCCCTTTAGAGCACTTCCACTGGTCCCTCGAATTTTCTGACGAGGTGCTGGTCTTTGTCCTCGAAATCAAATCTGTTTTGGTCACAATTTGATGAGGACTTAATCTTACGCTCGAAACTCAAGAGGGCGACGCTTTTTATCTGTCCACTTCTTCATTCGCCTCGAGGCTTTCTCTAAGTACGCTTAATCGATGTCTTTCATCTATTTCCATTCCTAAATAAAGTTGTGAGTTTGGGTTCTTCCCCAAACAAGGATGATCACCAAGGTGTGGCAATACAGGTTGCCTACTACAAACAATCTCAAACGGGCTTCTCCCGGTTGATGAACACGTCTGAGCATTGAAACAGAATTGGGTCACGTCCAACAGCTGAATCCAATTCTTTTAGTCTTGCTTCCACAAAATGATGCAGATATTCTTTGAGAATACAGTTGAATTGTTCGATCTGATCGTTAATCTAGGGATGGTAACTTGAGGATATATTCAGACTTGTCCCCAAGAAGGTAAATTATTCTATCTAGAAAGTGCCAATGAATCTACCATTCTATTGCTCAAAATGTTTGTCGAGACTCCCCACAGCTGCCATCGCCACCACTGCTAAAAGCAGTCTTTCGTGCCCCAACCTGTGCCAAGTCGTCGTGGAACCCACCACCGTCGTCCCTCGTGCCCAGCCCATACCTTGTCATCGTCCCTCGTGCCCAGTCCGTACCTTATCATCGTCGAACAGTCCTTCTTCGATTGTCGTTGTGCTTGCCACCACTATCGGACAAGTCATTTTCTTTGAACCAAATGTTAGTTACCCTTTTATTCTTATACTTCATCTTATAGAGTCAGTTGGAAAAAAGAAATCGAAAGCTAGAGACAATGATGATTATTTGAGGTATGTATATTTGTTTTCATGGAAAATGTTTTGTTCTAACATCTTAATGGAAGTGGCTATTGTTCGTAGGTTTATTGATTAGGTTTGTTGCTGCTATAGTTGTCTTTTCCATTTTTCCTTGGCCAAAGCTAGGTATTTCCATTTTCCCATTTTTTCATTTTTCCATTAGGTGTATACTCATAATAGTCTTGTTCTCATCGCTGGTTTTTTTTTTTTTTTTTTTGCATACAAACAAGTTCACTCTGCTTCTACTGATGTATCTTTCCCTGACATATTGTTTCAATTTGATGTAAAATAGTTTCCTTTTATGAAGTAAAAGTTCAGAATGCCTTCTCATTTTATGAATATTAATGTCTAGTCAGCGTGGGTTATAAGAAGGATATGGGAAATTCTTTACGAATTAAAAGTCTAGCTTTCTGATCCATGTTTGAGGAGCATGGCATGATTTTCTCCAGTTCATTATAATCCAGATGAAGAATGAATTTGGTATTTGCCAAAGAAAATACTAGGTTGTTCAATTAGGTTATTTAGAGAATCTTTCAGGTGAAGTACCTTTTCTTTTTATTTAAATTGAAACTCATCTCTGAACCTTGGTGGGAGATCTGTAAAATTCATCCACAAAGTCTAGTAGGAACGTTTCTTCTTTCTCCCCATCAAGTTGATGAAATGACTAGTCTATATTTTTGTCAATGTTAGTATCCTCTTAGAGATCTCTTAGTCACAGGAGCAAACTTGTTTGCTACTCTATCTTAATAGATTATAAATGAAGGGATCTATTAAAATGAAGTGATGGTGACTAGTGTTTAGTAATTGATTCTAAGCTCCTCGAGACACCTGCACCCATCACAAAGTTTGACCACAACATCAAGAATTTTTTGTATTAAGCTCTCCTCAATATTGAAACTTGAGACTTTAATTAAGTTAGAGACTCCAAGTTCTTATCTAGGTATGGCTAAGACTTAGTTATATGACTCCTGGATTCTTGACCACTTTGTTACTGTATATTGGAACAATATCACTCTTTGGAGTGTATGTAGATTTCTGACGTTAATTGCAAATCGGTTGCTCATAAATCCTCACAAAGTGCTTTGAACACCATGGAGAAAGAGAGTATGTACGTTGTTGCATCTCCTTCTTTCAAACGCAAACAATTCTAATGCATTCATCCAACTGTGTGTTGTGTTAATATTTTGTTTCTTTGATAAACTGTTTTGATAGTTTTTTGTGTGGTTTTTGTTTTAAGCTCTTATTGGAATTTAACACTAATATATACTTCTATAATTACTATGTGCAACTTGCAGATTTCTTTGCTAGTGTTTTTCACTTCTCTCTGTGTTTCTGTCCTATGAGACCTTTTGTAGATCGGGGAATAGTCTTTACCCATAAAATATCTTAGCCTAAAGTCCATATTTTGAGTCTTTTTGTGATTGTTTTCCACTTCTCCTTGCATTTTGCTTGCCAAATTCATCTTAAATTAGCTGCAACTTATAAATGCCTAATTGTTTTTTCCTTTTTCTCAAACTAATTCGTTTTCATGAATTTTCTTTATGCTTTGAGAATGTTTGATAATCCCAACTCGATGAGACCTTTTGTAGGTTAGGGAATAGTCTTTACCCATTAAATATCTTAGCATAAAGTCCAGTTTTAGATTTTCTTTTAGATTGTTCTCTACTTCTCTCTGCATTATGCTTTTCAATTCTGTTTTAAATTGGTAGCAGTTTATTAATGTCTATTTTTTTTCTTTTTTCGCTAATTAATTGGTTTTAATGGCCGGTCTTTCTGCTTTGATGATGTTTGATAATCCCAATTCGATGAGACCTTTTGTACGTCGGGGAATAGTCTTTACCCATCAAGTATCTGAGCCTAAAGTCCAGAGACAGAGGTAATAATAGTTTAGGTTTCGTTTTAGGTAATGAACTTATGAATCCTACATTTTGTTGTTTTTACTTGTTAGTTTGACGCTCAACAATAATTGCCAAATTGTTGATTGTGCACGGAGGCCTGAATCTTGAATTGTTATGAAATGTTGTAAGATCAAGTGAAACTTTATGTTATATTTTAAGTTTCTCTGGGCTAGATTATTGAGAGTTTGAATTGGGTTTCAAATGCAAATGGTTCACTTAGGATAGAAAATGCAAGTGTTTATCTATGAATTTTGCATGTTGGCGGTTTTAGGCAAAACTTGTGAATTGCTATAAAATTTTGTATGATCAAGTGAAACTTTATGTTATCTTTCACTGTAGATTGGTTCATGTGGTCGGTTTTAAGAGATCCTCTTCCCAAGCTCATAGTAGTAGATTGGTTCAGAGTCGATAAAAGCTTTGATGGCATTACATTGCATCCCTAAAATTTAGTTCGGGTATTTTCGCTGCATTTTTGCGTCTACAAACAGGAAATGGCATTATATTGAGTCAAGCTTTATTTCTTGAATTTGTTCTGAATGAGAAAACAGGAAATGGGTACTGAAGAGACCCAGGGAATTGTCTTTTACTTATTTATTTATTTGGGGGGGGGGGGGGTTCTATATGAGCTATGAAGGGAAAAAGATGGAAATGTGATATGTCAGTAATCGGTGAAGTGACTATGCCTGAGCTTTTCTTGCTACTGAGTTCATTAACCCAATCTTTGTAAATATTCTTTCACACCTCTTTGCTTGTTAGTGGTGTTAAAACTTTACTCTCAAAATATCAAAGGCGTTGGAACTGTGGAGAAGTGCAACTGATGTTTTAGCTATGCGAATACAGCTATAGTCCTAGTGATGTTTTAGCTACTAAATGTTGTATGTTCTTGGGAATTGAATAGTGATATTTAAAAAAGTATATTATAGATAAAATATGTGAAAATACTACATTAATATAGCTTTCATTTAAAGGTATGATTAAACTTTTATATTTGTTAAAAAATGTTATTATAAACAATCAACAACTTTAAACTTGCTATAAAATGTTTTTCATAGCATTAAAAAAATGCTATAATAAATCATATAAATAGAAGAATACGCTATTAAAAAGTTGTTTTTATAACCTTTCCAAAACTCTACCAAAATGCTTACTTTTTATAGCTTTTATAAAACAATATTAAAAATCTAGGCTTTTAATAACGTGGGCTATCGCGACTTTTGGTAAAACGCTATAAAATGTCTACAATAGCGTTTTTAGTGAGCTATCATAGACATTTTTTCTTGTAATGTATTGTTTGTAGAATGATTGAAGTCATATCGGATTGAAAGCTAAGCGATGTGTAGATATATAGCCAGGCGGCCGTTGAAGGTTGAAGACCGAGAAGACGTTTAGATTTTCTTATTCAACTCCTGTCTTAGGATTTTTTTCATGCACTGTTGTAGAATGTGTATATATAAACACAATATTAAGATTTCATTTTGTGTATACAAATGTAAAAGACAAATCTTATATTTTCCCGAACTCGAAATTCATGCATGTATATGACCATATCTTCGGAGTGAACAATCTACCATGAAGATATATGGCTGCAATCCTTAATTACTTTTCATTTTAATTCATATCCCCATCAAAATAATATATTTAAAATCTTAAATTAATCAACTTTTCAATATCCTTTTAAATTTTTGTTAAATTTACCACTAAAAATATTACATTTCAAAAACTTAAGTGGTGTTTGGCTAACTATCTTCAATAATGTTTGGTCTGCCCATTTGAAATGTTGATGAAGTTGAGTTGGTTAACTCTCTCCATACGATGTTTTCAATAACTTCATTCGTCTACAACATCATAACTCACATCAATAAAACTCTTTTAAGTATCTAACAAATTGGACGCACACTTGTGTAAAAGTAATTTTTAGAAAATGTGGACAAGAACATTAGAAAATGAAAATCATCTTTGAAAAACATTTTCTCCAATGTCATCCAAATAGGTTGTAATCTTTTTTTTTTAATGTAAAAAAAATCAAATTAGATGCTATAAAAAAGGAAGAAAATCATTTTTTACAGTAATCTTTGTCCGTTATACCAATTTTTAACCCTAAAACTTGAATAATTGCATCAATTTTAACCTCAAACTTGAATAATTATTTTGACATAACTTATTTATTTATTTATTTTGTTTATGTTCCACCAGCCCACCAAAAGAGGCGTCAAATCCAAACAAACCAACATAACATACATAGAACAATCGGAGAATATATAAACGAAACTCATTGAAATAAATAAATAAAAAGAATGGAAGAAACAAACTTAACAAACTCTACCAATCATCATAATCAAATTCAACTCAAAAATTAAATCATATGTAGCTATTGTTATAATCTTGAAGGTCCTATTTGTTAACCATTTTTTTTAATGAAAATTAAGTCTATTTACTTCTCATTTCTTATAATTGATGTCCAAATTTTTACATACAATGGTTGAATTTTTAGGTAAATTGAAAAAGACAAAAACAAATTTTTAAAAGTTACATTTTTTTGTTAGTTTTCAACGTTGTCTTTTAAATCTTTAGTAAATAAAATTTGAAAATAACAAGAGTATTTATAAGTTTATTTTAAAACATAAAATAAAATTTGAAAATAACAAGAGTATTTATCAATAAAAACGAAATAACCTAACAAATCTAAGATAAGATCCCAAGAACCGTCTTCATTTGGTTTTGGGTTTTGGATGCGTTTTCTTGGTACGGAAGGCCAAGGAGAAGACCGAAGGGGTATACAAACTTTGTTGGCATCGAGAATTTGGAAAGTTAAAAAGAGACAAAATTGATGGTGGGGACACAACATCTATTATTTATTTATTTAGATTTTTAATCGATTTTTATATATAACAAAGTGAGAGTCACCTTATTTTGAGTGACATGAAAGAGAGCAACTTCCGATTGGTCATCAAAAGAAAAAGATTTTTGTATGGTTGACGAAATCATATCATTTAACAAATTTACAACCTCCAAAACAATCGAAATCAACCTTCACATTTGAGATATTAGGAGAAGGAGTACTCGCCATCTTATAGCATATTGTCATTGCTTCCAAGAATCTTCACTTTCTTACAACGAGAAAAAAAAACTTCAAACCAGTAAGATGAACATATCCCAACGAGTTTTGTAGTACCCAATCCAAACTATGCTCTAAAATTTCCATCAAAATCTCAAAATTTTGAGATTTCAAAGGGCTCAAAATTTTAGTTGGGAGACATTTTTTTTTCTCTAATTTTGATGAAACTTCAAATTTTCGAGAATATTTTGAGATATTTTATTTCTCTCCATTTAAACGAAATTTCAAGATTTCAAGAAATTTCTACATATCAACAAAAATTCGATTTTTATGATTAACTATATTAGTTCATATCAAGATTTTTTTTTAATTTATAGTTCTAATACATATTTAAAATTATATTGATTCAGTTTTTTTTATGTGTTATGTTTTTCTCAAATTTTAGCTTTATTTTTTACCCAAAACTTTAATTTCTAAAACAATTTATTTTGCAAATAACCAGAAACAGAAAAAACCTATATTTATTTTTAACATTATTCAAACTTTTTTTACGAAATTTTCTCATTATTGCACCTTCAAATATTTCTAAACTTTATAGTATTTTGTAGTATAATTATTTTTCCATTTGTTTTAAATTATGTTATTGTATCAACATTTACACATCTATTTACAACGGACATCTAAATGTTGTCGTACATTATTGAAACTGTTATTATAAATGACAATCATATATAGTCTATTTAAGTCACAATAAAAGTATCATTAATTAATTATAACAACTTACGTCACTTTTTTTTTTGGGATAGTTGCAAATTTAGCAATTATATTCAAAATAATTAAGTATATAACAACATTTTAAAAAAATTGCAAATATAGCAAAATCTGTCAAAATCTATCAATGATAAGAGTCTATCATCGATAGATCATGTAGCAAATGTTGGTCTATCACTGATAAACCATAAGAGTCTATCAACGATAGAAGTGTATCACTGATAGATTTTGCTATATTTGCAATTTTTTTAAAATATTGCTACATACTTAATAATTATTCTAAAAATTGCTACCTATTATAATTACCCTTTTTTTTTAATTTCTATAGAAATTAATATTTCCATGAAAGTTAAGCCCTAATGGAAAAGGAAACTATCCACTACGATATAGCAAACCCTAATGGCTATGATACTATATAGTCAATAATTCAGAGAAAAGTATTTCTTATTCATATAGAATTAGAGTAAATTTCCAAAACTAAAATTTCTCCTTAAAACATACTATAATTAGTCAAACAAAAAAGAGTGTTAATAGTCAAATATATTTTTTATTTGATAATTAATTATTTGTGTTAATTACAACAATAACTATAAAAATTAGTTGTGTTTATGATCAATCCGTGTATGTTAATAGTTAAATAAAACTAATAAAAATATTCTTAAATTTTTTTTAAGTTTAAGGGTATTCTTAAAATAAAACTTAACAATTTCAATACATTTGAATCTTTTTAAAAGTTTAATAAAATTTAGAATTGTTTTTTTTAAATTAGTTCTATTTTTACTCCTATGAATCTTGAATTAAAATTAAAAATGTGTAATTTGGATAAGGTGAAACAAAAAATCAGAAAACATTTAAATTTATTTATGTTTATAAATAAATGTTTTATTTTTCATACGTTACAAAGTCATATTACACTATTTCAAATTTCAAAAAGAACTTCGTTATCTCTTCTTCGAAACCCTCCCTTCACAGCTTCTCTCTCATTTCTAATTCCTTCGTCTCTCTTCTCAACTGCAAATCTCTCTTTCCTCCTCCCCTTCTCTCTCGCTCTCTTGTCTCCTTCGTCTTCCTCATCTTCACTCTTCCTATCTCTCAATTTCCATTCTCTAAAACGAAGCATGCACCCAAGAAACCCTATTTTGCTATATACCCATGTCGCCGATCCACTGCCATCTTCTATTCCTAGCGCTAACGGCGCCGGAATCAAGGGCGGCAGACCCCTCGGAAACGTACGTCGTCTTCCAAAGAAAATGCTTCACCGTCCGATCCCAATTCCATGGTTCCCGATTCCAAACCCTCGCCGACTAAGGTGAAGAGCCTGCTCCCTCTTCTAACCCACTTAAGCGGAAGCTCAGTATGGAGACCGTTCTTGAGAATTCCATCCCTGGGTTGTCCGATTCTATTGCGAAGGTAATTTACCTGGTGTAATTATGGGGTTTTTGGTATATTTTTGTCTTAATTTGGGTGGTGAAATGACATTTTCCTGTAATTTGAAAAACTAATTTGGTCTTATGCTGAATCATCTCACAGATTAGAGAAGATGTAAAATCTGGTGTAGGAAATTTAACAGAGGTGTGTGTATCCACAATGGCAGATGTTACTCGGCTTCTAATGAAGGTTTTTATCTTCCTCGTGCTAATATGCCACCTAAGTGCACCCCTATCCCTGCAACCGTGTACTAAAAAAATTGTTACAGTTGTCCAGAATGTCTATATATAATTTGTATGCCATCCTTTATATTTTGAATATTGTAATTTTGTAGATCGGTGGAACTGACTTCCGTATGCGGTTGAAATCATAAACTCAAGATTAATCATCAAGTTTTGGACCTTGTTAAGTGAAATTAGTTCTATTACTAAAGCATGAAAAAAGATAAACTTTAATAAAGATTAAAAAATGTTTGACACTTTATAGTCTTGATTTGTGTCATAGACTTCTTAAAGCACGAAGTCTCTTATCATGATACTGTGAAAAATTGCATGCCTTTAGTAGTTCATGGTCTCCACTGTTCTTCCTTTTCATGGTTAACCTTTTAAAATGAATTGAATACAATTTTAAACACCATCTTTATAATCTCAGAATAATTATGCAGGGTTTATCAGAATAATTATGTTTGTTTTTCAGATATACTGAATATTACTTTGATTACTCATTCATTTTAATTTCTGTTGTTAGTCGATTATGGCGGCTCGCTTTGGAAATTTGTTACGTAGCTACTGCCAAAAGCTTTAAATTGCCTTCCGGATGCACCTCAAAGTCAGCTTCATTCTTTGCATTTTCTAATTTCTAGGTCACTCTATTCAGCCATGGAAGTACGGAGGTAAGTTAAGTTCCCTTTTGGAATCCAAGTTCTTCTGTACTTCTTGTTGGAGTTTAAGAGGCATTTTTGTTGTTGTTCTTCTTCTTGCATAACTGTGGTTGTGGAATTTGGGCTTTAAGTAGTGAAAGAACTTGTATTATAGTTTTCTGTGGTAAAAGGAATTGAACCCACTTGCCATATGTTCACTCAATTTGATTTTTTACTGTAATTTGAGTCAGTTATGGTCATTTTCAAGGGGTTCAATTGCATCTGGGAAGTTGGGAAGGAGTCAAAAGGGATTTTTTAAGCCAGAACTGACTTCTCTCACTTTCTTTTTCTACACTACTAACTTCCAAAGTTTTTGTGACTGTTAGAAGTTTCATCAAGTGTTTGTGTTTGTGTTTGCTACTTGGTTATGCTTCATAGTTGCTTTAGGTTCACAAAAATACTATAACCAGGAGTTTGAGACCTTTTTGTGTGTAGGAACTAACACCAATTGAACATTTCAAAAGTGAAAAGAAGTTGGGTTTATAGAAAATATAGTGCCATTTGGTTGAGTTATGACTACTTTTGAAGATGGTTTTATTTTAACTATGACTGCATTTAGTTTGGTTTTTTGGTACTTCGTTCACTGTCCATTTTCTCTCCATGGTCGAGTTTCTCTCCCCCTCATTTATTTTTTATAACATTCATTAGATCACTCTTTAAATCATTCAATTACAAAGGAAAGGCTACTTCAATTCATCATCAATAAACTATTTTTTTCCTTTAGTAACAATCACTCACATCATATTGTCATTTCTCTATGTATTGTCTATAGACAAGGGTGAATTATAATTCTCTTCTAAGGTTAAATAATCACCAGCTAATCATTTAGGAAATATTGCAGTTAAATGGCTCTTGGGTTGTCAACTATACTAATTTTTATCTATTTTCTGTGTGCGGTTGAAATTCTTCTGATGTCCCCCATCTTCTGTGATTCTCTTCTTCAAAATCAAATAGTAGAAGTATCTGTTGGTTCATCTGTTCCACTTGCTTTGTCCCCTGTCCAGGAGTCCAGAAAGTTTTCAGATGTCGAGGGTCTTTTGAATCTACTCATTCTTAAAGAAAATAGATGGACTTCTAGCGATCTCCCAAAAAGTGCCCGGGCTCCTTGTTTTGCTCTTCTTTACTTAAACCCCCCAAGAAAAGTAAATTTTTTTCCAACGATTCTTCTCTTTCCAACTAAACCCACATTCCCATTTTCACCAAAATGCATTCCAATCACTTGCTTCTTGAGGAGCCCATTCGGATGGCTTCCATTTTGGAGCCTTCCAAGGCTCTAAGTCTTGCTTTTTCGGTTTTGATTTTACTTCCATCTTTCAATTGCTGCATTTTGTTCAGTGTACGTAGATTGCATTTTTTCTTGTATTTGAGGCCCCTTGAAATTTTGTTGTTCGTTGCCCTCTTGTTTTCCAGAGCTTCTTTCCTACAAGGACTAAGATTGTTGGTACTCTGGGTCCTAACTCTCGATCTGTACAAGTTATTTCTGCTTGTTTGACGGCTGGAATGTCGGGTATGGTTGGCTTCCTTAGCAATTCTCCTTTTGTTTCTAGTGGGTAATGCGTTTGAGTTAAAATAGGGAACTTTTGTTTTTCTATTCTTTCTTTGGTGGCTGCTTGTTGCTTTGTTCGACTTTTCGTCGGGTAGTCCGGATTACCATCAAGAGACTTTGGAAAATTTGAAGATTTCTGTTAAAAGCACCAAGAAACTTTGTGCTGTATGTTCGTTTTTAATATGTTTGAGGGTATATTTTATCATTTGAACTTTCCTACCATTTTCTTAGTAACTTGGCCAAAGAATAAGTAAGATAATTCTTCTGCTTTTTTCAGGTTATGCTGGATACAGCGGGTCCTGAGGTGTTGGTTGTAACTAAAGTGAGAATCTATCTCTCTTCAGGAAGATGGGTTTGTTGTTCTAACAGCCAATCAAAAACTAGAGGCATCTTCGGAGCTGCTACTTATAAATTATGGTGGACTTTCAAAGGTTGGGAAATACTACTTGTGGAACATTTTAGATTAGGCCAAATCCACAAGGAAAATCTGTAGCCCTGAAGTTTAGGAAAAACTTTCTATGAATTAAAGTTTTATTTTAAATTTATATTCAAAAGCCCCTCGTATATTTCTAGAAGTGGCTATTTGTTGTTATACAAGAAAATAAAACAAACAAATAAATAAATCCAAACTATTATTTAATCTAAAACCATCGATTAAACTAATGTTAACTGACTATACTAATGATCTCATTACTTGTCTGCATCGTGTCTGTTGCCTGATGCAATTTACTATCAGTCAAAATTGCATCGTATGAAGACACGTGAGTTTTTCATTAAAAGTTGATAAGAGGTTGAGATTTTAATATTCTTTAGTTTATGCAATAAGATATTTTGCAAAGTCAAACTTTATAAAAGATAGGCGTTCTTTCCTTCACTGCATTGAGTATACAGTAATCTCCTTCATATTACTAAACTTGAAATTTTCTTATATAGGTCGTTAAGAAAGGAGACACCCTTTTTCTTGGTCAGTACCTCTTTACTGGAAGTGAAACATCTGTCTGGTTGGAGGTAATGGAGCATATTGGTAGCAATCTTCAAATTTTTTTCACTGTAAGGAATCATGGTAAATGATGTTACTGAGTTATGTCTGTTGGGGATTTATCAGGTTTTCGAAGTGAAAGGAGATGATGTTGGTTGTGTGGTAAAGAACTCTGCCACGTTGGTTGGTATAATGTACACTTTGCATGCTGCTGAAATTCACATTGATCTTCCAACACTTACTGTGAAAGACAAAGAGTAACATTCTTCGGTTTCCTATTTGTTATGCCTGTTAAGTCTCTCTGATTGCTTGCAATTAGCTTATACAACCTTAACATGATTGGTAGCTCATAGTATTTTTTGATGCTTACTGGTGACTTTCGATCATAGCTACGTGGGGAGTAAAAAACAAGATTGACTTCCTCTCTCTGTCACATGCTAGACATGTGGAAGATGTTCGACAAGTATTATTTCCTTGCATTGAGTCTTCACTTTAAACAAATGATCGACTGTGGGTGATTTGACTATGTTGATTATTACAATAGAGGATATTGATTGCTAAATTAAATTTTTATGTAGGCTCGGTAATTTCTTTCTAATCTAGGTGACCTTAACCAAACGCAAATATTTGCAAGGATTGAAAGTGTAGAGGTAAGTCATTGTTACCTCACTTTTTACTCGTATTCTTTACCATGGTTACCTTAGAATTGATTATTTCTGTTTTCTACATTGTTACAGGTGTTTTTGTTTCAGAAAACTGCCCTTTATAGATGTAATATGGCTGGAAAGCCTGCTGTTTTAACTCGTATGGTAGACAGCATGACTAACAACTTGAGACCTACACGTGCAGTAGCTACTGATGTTGCCAATGCTGTACTTGATGGTGAGTTATTCAATTTTTAAATCTCTATTGTTTAAAGACCGAAGATGTAGGGATTTTTTAAGTCATGGTTCTTTTAAATCTCTCTCTACCTTCTAAAGCCACAGATCTCATAATAACTGATGCTGAAGATTGGGTTGAACTTTTTAAAATTTATCTATTTTATGTTCAATTGTATCATTATATTTAGTATAAATCAGGGTTCTTAGTTCCATTCCTGACTAGGGGTATGATTGTATGACGTTTTTTATAACCTGTCTTCTCATGAGTGTGCAGGAAGTGATGCAATTATTCTTGGGGCCAAGACATTGCGTGGATTACATCCAGTAGAAACTGTTTCAACCGTTAGTAGAATATGTGCTGAGGTAATTTGTGTGTGTATGAGATAGCAACACAGTTTTTAAACCTAAGCTTTATGTAGTATAAGGTATTTCCATTCCTTCATTCATTACTTTTTCATTAATGAATTGATGAAGGCACAACTTTCATTTGGAGAAAACGAACATTTACCGTGAGGTCATGAGTGCACTAAAAGGACTAGAAAAGGGCCCATTAAAGGGAAGTAGAAGGAAAGCCATACATGAAAAAAAACACAAACCCTTGCCGGGAAAGGATAAAGTTACAAGTAAAACAAAGGAATATCTCTAAAAGTGGAGGCTGTTATGGCCAAAGAAAATTTTGCATGCTTTCCTTTATAACCACCATTTATAACCACCCATTTATAACCACCATTTAGTGCTGCATGCTGCATTCTTTTGTTACTCTGTGAAGTCTCTTTAGGTAAGTTTCTCCCCCACAAAAAGAACTAAAAAGTTTCTTTGATACTATTTAAAGTAAAAAAAGAAGGAAAACATTCTAAAATCCTGTGCACTAAGGGGCTCGTGAGTTAGAAAAAGTTCACTCAACTGAAGGTGGAACCTTGACAGTGGCCAAAGTTTCTCCCCATCCCCTTTCTTTTAATAAGAACTCTTGCATTTCTCCCTATCCGTATTTGTCACATTATTACCTTGATTCTTTTAACTTCGAAACAGAAAATTTTTGTTGATCAAATGAAAATATTACCAAGGAACTAAGGAAGTTACGAAAAACTTCCAATCGAGGAATTTAAACATCCCAAAGATAGAAACAAATAATTATAGTAAAATCTCAACACTCCACCCAAATGATAAAATAAAAAACTCAGTTATGAAGTTTCAAGGAGAGTAAATTCAAAAAAAGCTAATCTACCTAAGAACCATGAATTAATAAAGGCTATTTGCTGCATTCAATCTCTTCCTTTATATGCTTGCAAGCCATGTTCGTTGACCGCCACTTTTGTGCTTGTTTTAGCCTTTTCATCGTTTTTTAGATGGATTACACTATCCTCAAAGATTGATTTAGTTAGAATTTTTTAAGAGAAAAAGAGGGAAGATATAAAATTTTATAAACATGAAAAAGCATAAGATCAATCTGTATTCTGGTTTCAAAAAGCAATCTGTGACATGAATGCTTCGAGGTGTGATAATACATAATGTCATAACCATGCTTATTCTTAATATAGTATTATGTTTCACTGTGCATTTGCAAGAGAATACCAGGATGTAGGTTCATTTATCAACCTTCATTTTTGTTTGTTTAAAAGAGTTAGTAGGTGTTTTCAACTGATAATCAATTGGTCAAACTATTAGTTTGTTTTGGTGAAGAACATACATAAAAGAAGAAGATAATTGATACCAACAGTTACTCTCGTGTGCCTTTTAATAGGCTTTTAATAATATTACTCTTTTAGGTTATTGGAGCGTTTTGGTATTTATTCACTGCAGAGAGAAACAACTTGCTGGGAAGAAAGCTATGCAAATTGGCCTCTAAACTGTAATTACATAGGCAACTTGAGTGCCAATTTGAGTGCCAACACCTTTTGCTCTCCAAAAGCTGAAAATGGTTCCAATTCTTTTGATTTTGGAATATTCAAAAATGCTCTTTGTATTGTGGGATCAAGAAAGATCGTGAAGTAACTGTCTCTCTGTTTTTTACGGGGTCTACAGAAATTGAGGTTTGTCTTTAAAAGATTCTTTACCCTCTGATTCATTTTTTTGTATTCACTTTTACCGGTTTAGCTCATTATCTATTATAAAATTGTACTTGTGCTTCTTTGGCATTCTTGTTATGTGAGAAACAACAAAGTACCTACCTTAGTAATGCATATTTTTTGAGCAAGATAAAGACGTTTGACTGAGTTAAGTTATCATTTCACATTTATCCCTTGTTCTCACTTGACATCAATTCTAGAGCTTATAGGAGAACTCCATGACATTTTTCTTTAAGAGTAGTTTTCGTGCTTCTAAAAGAAAAGACATGAAGTTTATTGATTTATCATGGATAAAAGATTCTTGTCCGAAAATGAAAGAACTTTACAAGTTAGAACTTGGAAACTCGTTTAATGAATATGGATGATTGCATTTCATAAGTACTTTTCAAGTTCTTCACATCTGGATGAATTACACTACACTCTAAGATTGATGCCTTTGGTCATTGATCCGGGTTCAATTAGGGAAAGTTCGGTTGCATGATCGATCTTAAACAATGCAAAATTTTATTGCTTTCTTTTAAATTATGTAGATTTTTTTTAATTTTTTGTTTAACCTCTAATAAAATTTGATAGAAATTCATGTTTTCTTTCTGTAGGAATAAAGGGAAATGAAGTATAATCGAATTTGGAACCTTTGCAAGCAAGGGGAGGTTTTCTATTCACCCTTTTTTTTTTCTTCATCCTTGGAATCTTGCTTAAAATACTTTGAGGACAAAGCAAAATTTTAAGTGGGGGTGGGGTTGTAGCCTTGCATGTTCCATGTCCTTTGGGAAATTTTCATTTTGCCAAAAATGCCCAAATTTTAAAAATTTTCAAATTCTCTATTCATAGAATAAATACCATGTTTACTTTGCTTTTTAGCTTCGAAAAGCATGTCTGCCTAACCTTTGAGCATAGAGCTCGGGTTTGTGATTGTGTTTGTTATTTGAATATTTTAAATATGTTGAAAATGCATACTTTGATAGTTTAATGAGTAGAGAACATGTTATCCATTTTCTGAATATTGTGAATACAGTACATACTTAATAATATATGATGAAAACATTTGCTGTTGAAAACATGACCTAACCAAAACAGACTTGCCTAGCCCTTAGAGTTCAGCCAGTTAGGTCAAATAGAATGCGTTGAGCTCCCTCAGTATCAGAACTTGTGTGGGGAACTCTTCACTTTTGGCCTAACCAAACCCAGACGTGCCTTGCCCTTGGTGTTTAGCCGGTTAGGTCAAGTAACATGCGTTGAGCTCCCTCAGTATCAGAACTTGTGTGGGGAACTCTTCACTTTTGGCCTAACCAAAACCATACCTGCCTCGCCCTTAGAGATCAGCCGGTTAGGTCAAGTAGAATGCGTTGGGCTCCCTCAGTATCAGAACTTGTGTGGGGAACTCTTCACTTTTGGCCTAACCAAAACCAGACCTGCCTCGCCCTTAGTGTTCAGCCGGTTAGGTCAAGTAGAATGCGTTGGGCTCCCTCAGTATCAAAACTTGTGTGGGGAACTCTTCACTTTTGGCCTAACTAAAACCAGACCTTCCTCGCCCTTAGAGTTCAGCCGGTTAGGTCAAGTAGAATGCGTTGGGCTCCCTCAGTATCAGAACTTGTGTGGGGAACTCTTCACTTTTGGCCTAACCAAAACCAGACCTGCCTCGCCCTTAGTGTTCAGCCGGTTAGGTCAAGTAGAATGCGTTGGGCTCCCTCAGTATCAGAACTTGTGTGGGGAACTCTTCACTTTTGGCCTAACCAAAACCAGACCTTCCTCGCCCTTAGAGTTCAGCCGGTGAGGTCAAGTAGAATGCGTTGGGCTCCCTCAGTATCAGAACTTGTGTGGGGAACTCTTCACTTTTGGCCTAACCAAAACCAGACCTTCCTCGCCCTTAGAGTTCAGCTGGTGAGGTCAAGTAGAATGCGTTGGGCTCCCTCAGTATCAGAACTTGTGTGGGGAACTCTTCACTTTTGGCCTAACCAAAACCAGACCTTCCTCGCCCTTAGTGTTCAGCCGGTTAGGTCAAGTAGAATGCGTTGGGCTCCCTCAGTATCAGAACTTGTGTGGGGAACTCTTCACTTTTGGCCTAACCAAAACCAGACCTGCCTCGCCCTTAGTGTTCAGCCGGTTAGGTCAAGTAGAATGCGTTGGGCTCCCTCAGTATCAGAACTTGTGTGGGGAACTCTTCACTTTTGGCCTAACCAAAACCAGACCTGCCTCGCCCTTAGAGTTCACCCGGTGAGGTCAAGTAGAATGCGTTGGGCTCCCTCAGTATCAGAACTTGTGTGGGGAACTCTTCACTTTTGGCCTAACCAAAACCAGACCTTCCTCGCCCTTAGAGTTCACCCGGTCAGGTCAAGTAGAATGCGTTGGGCTCCCTCAGTATCAGAACTTGTGTGGGGAACTCTTCACTTTTGGCCTAACCAAAACCAGACCTTCCTCGCCCTTAGAGTTCACCCGGTGAGGTCAAGTAGAATGCGTTGGGCTCCCTCAGTATCAGAACTTGTGTGGGGAACTCTTCACTTTTGGCCTAACCAAAACCAGACCTTCCTCGCCCTTAGTGTTCAACCGGTTAGGTCAAGTAAAATGCATGCAGTTCTTGTGGAATGTTCGTATAAAAAATTAAAGTTTGTTGAGTTTGAGATTGTATATGGAAATAAATGTCTTTTTTACCTTTAAATTTTGATGAAATTGCATTTCTTTTTCGTTAGTCAGATTCTTCTTTTGAATCTTCGAAATTTCTTAATTCTTGATTTTGTAATGTTGAATGGATGTGAAACAATGTTAGGGTCTGAAATTTTGGCAGAATGTTAGGATGAGGATTTAGGATATAATTCCTCTTTCTTATAAGGATCTGAAGCTATATAAAGGTATTCTTCTCTATTTCCAATCATATGTGGTAATCTTGTAGGTTCTTTAATTTTAGGTGGAAATTTTAGGATATTCTAAGGTAATTTTTGCTTTCTTAATAGGTTTTGTTGCTTGTTTTCATGCCATTGTTGAGTGTTTCTTGGTTGATTATCAACCATTCTTCCTGTTGGATCTAAAACCCAAATGTTCTTACCCAAAGTGAAATCTTTTTGTATAAGAGATTTTTCCACGCTAATTTTCTATTTACCACATAGGTGCTCTATCTTGAAATGTAAAGGACTCAACATGAGTTACTCTCCACCTTACGGTGATAGAAATCTTAGGTCTCTTAAAAGTTTTCCTCTTTCGTTTCGGTTGTACATAAGAGAAGGGATAAAAGATTTCTGAAGGTAGAACAATTAACAAGTAGAAGAAGATGAAGAGAAAGGTTAGTGAAATAAAAAAGAACACAAAGATTAACCGGTTTTGTTAGGTTTATCTTCTTTATTGCTTTTCAATCTTTGTGAAGAATTTTACAAAGTAAACTCTCTCAACTTCATTTATGACTTCTTTTGCATGTAGAAATTTAAAGGATATGCTTCAACAATGAGCCTAATGGTTACATCAGACAACAGGTATTTTGTTTTGATTTCTTTTTGTCTAACCAACTTGAATAGCATGTCAAAGCATTGACAAAGGTATGGATCTTAACAACATAGGTTTCTGTTTTCTCAATTTCTTCTCTAATGAAGTGATGCCTAATATCTATGTGTTTTATTATGTTGTGAAACTGGTGATTCTTAGTTAGATATATTATGCTCTAGTTATCACAATATATTTTGATTTTTGCTTATTTGATTTTGAAATCGTTCAGTAGCTCTTTTTCTCTCAAAGTTTGAAATTTCCACATCACATTTGACTTATTTGTCAACTAAAGAGCCTGCATGAATATTGATTGAGATATTAGGAAGATTTTATTTTTGCTTTCAACTTAGCATTGATTGACAAAATTGCATGGAGAGTATTGTGAGCTCTATTTGAACAAAAATGTGATTGATCACTTCTGCTTGCTTGTGTTATGGAGTTTTCTTTCTTAGCTTGAACGTTGTTTCAAATTTTCAAGTTTTAAAACATGACATAACAAAAGGAAATGTTAACAAGCAAGAAAAAACAGTACACACATACATATATATGTGAATATGTGAGTCTAAATTCATGTAGTTTTGCATTCAAATTTTCAAGAATAAACTGACTCAATTGAATTCCAATTTTGTTCGTTCCAATTGCACGATTGAGTTTGATTTCTAAAAGATGTAGGTTGGAAAAGGAGGTGAGCTAACATGAAACGGAAGAACCATAACAAGAGGAGTACTGGATTCGTCGAGAAATGGGAGAGAGACTCCATGGCTCCCATTTGTGAAACTTTTACAATCGATATTAATGTCAATCTTGACAGGTAGTATTAATCTGTTTAAGTTGAGAGGTTTGGAATACTTCATGAAAATATGGTTTATCGCAAGAATTTCTTGATTGTTTCTTGGTTGATTATCAACCATTCTTCCTCTTGGATCTAAAATCCAAATGTTCATGCACAAAGTGAAATCTTATTGTATAAGAGATTATTCCATGCTAATTTTCCATTTACAGGTGCTATATCTTGAAATTCCAATGACTCAACTTGAGTTACTCTATGCCTTACAGTCATGCAAATCTCATAATTGTAAGAAAATTCTCTTTTGTTTCAGGCATTCAAAGAAGAGGAATTTCTCTCTTTCTCTTTCCGTTGTACATAAGAGAAGGGATAGAAGATGTTTGGGAAAGAAGAAAGGTAGAACGATTAATAAGTAGAAGAAGATGATAAGAAGAAAGGTTTGGGAAAGAAGAAAGAACTATAGAGGTTAACTGGTTCAGCCAGGTTTATCTTCTTTGTTGCTTTTCAATTTGTGATGAATTTTACAAAATAAATCTCTCTTAACCTCACTCCTGACTTCTTTTGTATGCAGAAATTTAAAGGATATGCTTCAACAATGAGCCTAATGGTTGCATCAGAAAATAGGTATTTTGTTTTTATTTCTTTTCGTCCTCTCTTTACAAGTAACATGGAAATCGCTATTTTGGTCTATTTGTCAAGTAGTTCAAATTCGATTACATCAAGACATGATATGAATTTTGTTTTCTCTGACGACTTGGCTAGCATGTTGAAGCATTGTCCGAGGTATGGATCTTGACAACTTCAATTTCTCTTATCTCAATTTCTTCTCTAATGAAGTGATACCTAATATCTATGTATTTTATTATGTTGTGAAACTGATGATTCTTAGTTAGATAGATTGGACTCTAGTTATCACAACATATTTTTATTTTTGCTTGTTTCATTTTGAAATCATTCGACAACCCTTTTTCTCTCAAAGTTTTAAATCCCCACATCATATTTGATTTATTGACAACTAAAGAAACTCCATGAATATTGATTGAGATATTAGGATTGTAAATCATGAATATTGTCGAATTACCTCCTTGGCCGCATAACCCATCTCTTGGCCGCATGACATTTCTTCTTGGCTGCATGCCAACCTCTTTAGAGCGTCTTGACATTTCCTAAATGCCTAGCATACTCTTGGCCATCTAGCCTTGTTCTGTAGAGGTTGTCTTGAAAGTGGAGGATTTAGAAAGTGGTGAGAGGATAATGGGCAACATAGGTGATAATGGCCTAGGAGAGTTGGATTATGGGAAAGTGGAAGGTGGAGGATGTTGGTATGATTGATAAAGGGAGGGGGTGGGGGGAGGCCTAGGAGAGTTGGATTATGGGAAAGTGGAAAGTGGAGGATGTTGGTATGATTGGTAGGGGGTTGGATTTTTGTATAAGGAGGAGGAGGACTAAAGGATTTAGATTTTGGAGGAGGTGATGAGACTGTTAAGGAGTAGGATGGCTAGAGGTTTAGGGTTGATGGTTGCACCTAGCTTCCACCTCTTTTCCTTTTTCTGTGAGCTAGACGTGCCAACATGGACCTTTTTCATCTTGAGCAATGGTGGTAGCGAAAAGGCCTCTTCTTCTCTGTAATTCTTTTTTTCTCCCTTAATTTTATTAAGGGTTTTGAGGCGTCTCTCTTCTTTATTTTGATGGAGCGTTATGGTTTGGTTGAGAGTCGCCTGAGAACATACATTGCTAAGAATGAGTGCTTGTAGAAAAGTTGAGAGCTCAAAAACTGCTTTCAGACAAAGAGCTTCAATGGTATAGGGGAAGGACATGACAACTTTAGGTGCTTCCATCTAAGAGAGGAGAAGTTTCTGATTATGGCCCCAAGGTTTAACTACCATCTACTTTATAATGCAATAAATCATCATTGCATACTCCAATGAGATGGTGTTGTTAACACACCCTCCCTCGGAGCTCCTTTTCTGAACCCCTAGCCTAGCTCTGAAAGGGGTGCGAGGATTGGCAAGGATTGCCATACCTTAGCAACACTCACCAACCGACTAACCTGTCTAACTTAACTAGCAGTCACAACACAAATGCATGTTCGAAAGGAACAACAATACAAGGTACATGCTTTCACTATTAACTTAGACAACTAGTTGCGACTATTGTGATACATCAGTGGAAGCTTTAAACATGATAATAACCTTTTTACTAAACTAACTTACAACATTGAAACTTTAACAATAAACATAAACATGTTCATTCTAAACTTTTCTTACAAAGTCAAAACTTTCAAAATGACTTAACAATTTCTAATTATTGGATGGCCTGACAACAGTACACCCAACATTAGGGAATGCACAATCCATATCTGAAAAGCGAGAAATGATTTGAAATGATAAGTCGAAAGACTTAGTGATGGATAGTTTTCATAAGACATGCTTTCTAAAACAGTTAAGCATAAATCCTCGGATTATAGAAACATTCAAGTTGTTCGAAATCATTTGGAAAACATGATACTCGAACTTAAAACATTCGATGACATTTCATAGATCATTCTTGATCATAAATTCACAACCCGTTCTTAGCACGAGTCTAGGCAGTACTAACACGTTCATAGATCGTTCAAAGACTGCTAACCCTTTCTAAGACGTTCATAGATCGTTAAAAGACTACTTAGGTGTCAAAATACCTCCTTGTCAAAAGACGAACATAGGGTACAATTTTCACTGTATTTTTCTCCTCATAGGCACAACAAAGTATACCTTTCCTGATGGATTTAAGCATAGGCTTGCCAACCTTCCATCAGTAGCGGAGTTTCCAAACGTGCACATAGGCTCACAGAGAGAGTACATAGAACATACGGGCATATATTTATAAAAACGTGCTTGAAAACTTGGCTGAAGACAAATTCTTACTTTCAAATCACATAGTCATAAACATGTTTTTAACATAACATTAACTTTGGAAAACCAGCTTAAATCCATGCTCTACTTAATCATAATTTCAGCTTTCAAACATTTTAACATACATGCTGTTGCCACCGAATTTTGTTCGGTCTTATTTAAAATCAATTTAATTGTTAGATTAATTTTTGTCTTAATTTGGCTTATTTTTAATTTTGTGATTAACTACCTTTTTCTTAAAAAAAATTGGTGTTATTTAATTACTTTTATAGTTTTTTGGGTAGTTTGGTTAGAGTAACTAATTCGATTAGTAAGTCTAACTAAGGTAGGTGGAGAAATACCAAATATGATATCTTTTTTGAATTTGATTTTGGTTATTAAAGGCTCCATGCCATTTTGATATGAATGCTAAAGTTGGTATTATTGTCAAATTTAAAAAAACACTAGCCATTTTGAATTTTTAGCCATTTGAAGAAGCACTTTTGGCTATAAATAATCTCTTCTTCGTCCATGAAAAAAAACACAACATAAAAATACAAGACCACAGAAAGAACCTAGAAATTTGTAACCTTCACATCCTCGCTTCTTTATCTAAATCTCTAACCTCCATATTCTTTACTTCCCTTAACTTTCATATTTTCTTTTAAAAAAAGAATCAAAAGATGTATAACATTCATTTTATGTTCTCTTCTAGCAACCCCTTATATCTTTCTCCTTACAATGCAAAGAATCCAACCTACAAAAAAACTTTAACTTAGTTGGAGGTGTGTGGTAAGGTTTTGGTCTCAACGATCCACACCTCAAACAACAAGTGAGTTTAGTGTGTTGAGATTTTAATTTTTCTTTCTTTTCTTTCTTCTTCTTCTTCTTATTATTTTGTTTATTTTTTTTCTTCAAAGTTTTTTATTTTTTTTTCTTATTCTTACCATTCTCATCATTCTATTTATCTTTTTCCAAGCTTTCATAAAAAAATGCAAAACAAAAAAGAAAAAGAAAAATAAAAATAAAGACTAAATGATTAAATATTTGCTTATCATTCTTGTTCTTACTTCTCTACTTTACTTTCTCTTATATTTATTTATTTATTAACTTGTGAGCTTCTCTCTTATGATTTTTTTTACAATATTTCTTCCCACCTTGTTGTTTATCTCTTTTTTATTTATTATTATGTTTTTAATTTGTTAATTTATTTTTAAACTCTATTATCATATTGTATATTTACCTTTCTTTTCCATTAGCATTTTTATTCTTTTATTCTTTTTATATCATTATTTATTGTTTCTTTAATATTTTCTCATCTTGATTATTGCTTCTTTAATATGTTTTTGTCTTTTATATGGTCAATTTAATATGTTATTGCTAATAAATGTTTAAGTTTGTTAATATTTTAAATTATTTTTTTTTATAAAAGACATTTGACAATGAAATCTAGGAAATTTGGGAGTCCGATTTATTAGAATTCTTGAGGTGAGGAAATTAATTCTTTGGAAGTTTGAGATCGGTCTCCAATATATTCTTATTAAAATCTCTGTTATCTTATGTTTGCATAATTTGTTATGATGCTTCTCTACTAGTTTCTACTTATCTAAAATTTCTTCTCAAGCCTCATTTTGTTTTCTATTTAAAATTTTCAAATCTTTCTAGTTAAAATTTTCAATGTTTTAAAATCCTTCTAAAAGTTTTAAAATCTTTCACAAAACTTCTTTTAGAAATTGTATTTATTAGAAGGTTATTCCTATGACGGATTTTGAGAAATTGTATTAATTTCTCACTTTCTTGAGGTGAGAAGATTTTTTAAAAATATATCCTAATTGATGGAAGGCTCTCCACTTATTTTATGAAATCATTGCTTCAAATATTGGAGCAATGAGAGGTAAAATAAGACATTGTTTTTTAAAAAAATTAAAGAATATTTTCAATTCAAGATTTGAAATTTGGCCACAGTTTTCTAAACGTGTGTTTTAGGGTGCTAACACTTTTCATATACACAAATGACTCCCAATCTCAACTTAGTTTTCACATACCGTTTTTATATGATCTGTTTAAAACTTTTTACTTTATTTTGGTGTCCAATCACACCGTAAAAAGGATTGGGGTGCTAACACTCCTATTTTATTTTAAAACTAACTATTTTGAGGTCGTCAGTCGCATCGTCGTCTCGAGCACGTGACGACACATGCTTTGAAAATCTCTAGCAGTCACAACACGAATGCATGCTCGAAAGGAATAATAATACAAGCTACATGCTTTTACTAATAACTTAGACCACTTGTTGCAACTATTGTGATACATCGGCAGAAGCTTTAAACATGACAATAACCTTTTTACTAAACTAACTTATATCATTGAAACTTTAACAATAAACATAGACATGCTCATCATAAACTTTTCTTACAGAGTCAAAACTAACTTTTAAAATGACTTAACAATTTCTAATAATTGGTTGACCCAACAACAGTACGCCCAACATTAGGGAACACACAATCCATACCTGAAAAGTGAGAAATGATTTTAGAAGATAAGTCGAAAGACTTAGTGATGGACGATTTTTATAAGACATGCTTTCTAAAATAGTTAAGCATAAATCCTTAGCTTATAGAAACATTCAAGCTGTTCAAAATCATTTGAAAGGTATGATACTGGAACTTAAAACATTCGATGACATTTCACATATCATTCTTGATCATAAATTCACAACCCGTTCTTAGCATGAGTCTAGGTAGTACTAACACCTCATCGTCAAAAGACTACTTAGGCGTCAAAACACCTCTTTGTCAAAAGACGAACATAGGGTACAATTTTCACTGTATCCTTCTCCTCATAGGCACAACAAAGTATACCTTTCCTGATGGATTTAAGCATAGGCTCGCCAACCTTCCCATCAGTAGCGGAGTTTCCAAATGTACAATTAATTCTTGTCTTAATTTGGGTTATTTTTAATTTTGTGATTAACTACCTTTTTCTTTAAAAAATGGTGTTATTTAATTACTTTTATAGTTTTGTGGGTAGTTTGGTTAGAGTAACTAATTCAATTAGTTAGTCTAACTAAGGTAGGTGGAGAAATACCAAATATGGTAACTCTTTTGAATTTGATTTTGGTTATTAAAGGCTCTATGCCATTTTGATATGAATGCTAAAGTTGGTATTATTTTCAAATTTTAAAAAATACTAGTCATTTTGAATGTTTAGCAATATGAAGAAGCATTTTTTACTATAGATAATCCCTTCTTCATCCAAGAAAAAAACACAACGTAAAAAATCAAGACCACACAAAAAACCTAGAAGTTTTTACAACTTCACATCCTCTCTTCTTTATCTAAATCTCTAACCTCCATATCCTCTACTTCCCTTAACCTGATCCGTCTCCAATATGTTTTTATTAGAATCTCAATATATTATTTTATGTTTACATATTTGTTATGATGCTTCTCTACTATTGTTTCTACTTATTTAAGATTTCTTATTAAGCCTCATCTTGTTTTCTATTTAATATTTTCAAATCTTTCTACTTAAAACTTTCAATGTTTTAAAATCCTTCTAATTTAAAATTCTCCAAGTTTTAAAAATCTTTCACAAAACTTTTTTTTTTAAATCATTTAGAATTGTTTCTTTTAATGTTATAATGTTTTATGTTCTTCAAACGTTCAAAATTTAATCTATGATTTCATAAGGTTTCTTAATCAATCTTTTCTAATAACATTTAATGTTTTTCTTAAACAAAATCCTACGACGAAATCTAGGAAATTTGGGAGTCCGATTTTCTAGAATTCTTGAGGTGAGGGATCACATCTTTGGGAGTCCAAGATTTGATCCCAAGAAAAAATGATTTTAATTAATATTTTAAAAAAATCTATTTATAGAAGGTTATTCCTATGACGGATTTTGAGAAATTGTACTAATTTCTCACTTTCTTGAGGTGAGAAGATTTTTTTCAATATAGCCTAATTGATGGAATGCTCTCCACTTATTTTATGAGATCATTGCTTCAAATATTGGAGCAATGAGAGGTAAAATAAGACATTATTTTTTAAAAAATTAAAGAATATTTTCAATTCAAGATTTGAAATTTGGCCACGGTTTTTTAAACGGGTGTTGTGGGGTGCTAACACTTTCCATATACACAAATGACTCTCAAACTCAACTTAGTTTTCGCATACCATTTTTGATCTATTTAAATTTTTTTACTTTATTTCGGTGTCCAATCACACCTAAAAAAGGATTGGGGTGCTAACACTCCTATTTTGTTTTAAAACTAACTATTTTGAGGTCGTCAGTCGCATCGTCGTCTCGAGCACGTGACGACACATGCTTTGAAAATCTCTATAGAAATCAGTAAGTTCAAATACATTTCTCGAAACATCTTTTTAAGATATCACTAGTAAAACATGCTTATAAATTTATTTAAAAGTTTATTTTGTCACTTGCAAACTTGATCCAACCCTTGGCTTAGAAATTCCTTCAAATCCTTCTTGACTTAAAAATTTCATATTTATGTCTTAATTAATCCATTGATTATAGGAAATATCCAAAATATGCTCAAAATTTCAAAAAACACTAAAACAACACAAAAATTATGTCATGACACTGCTGGCTGCATGACATGAGTGCAGGCAACACACGCGCGTGCATAGAGCATAAGAATGTCCAACCATGTGCTTGCCTTGCACGCATACATGCGGTGCCCGCCTGGCCGCATGGTGTCACAATTTGAGTTGGACTTTTATGCTGGAGGGTATTCTCATTTGGGTGCGTACTGCTTCTTTTCCTGCTACACCCGGAATACTGTATCCAGGGTTCCAAACCTCCTGTGAGTGACCAGGAAGTTTCAGTAGTCTTTGTTCTACCTCTTGCATGCTTAGTTTTGGGAATGAGAAAGATCGTCAGATCGTTTAGTTATTCAATAGCAAAATCATATACAATAGTAGGATTTCTCTATTAATAACTTAGAGCGAAGAGAAGTCTCTTCAACAAGAGAAAGGGATGCAATCGCTACCTTGGGTGGTCAAAGACCTGTTGGGGGCTAGGGTGCAAGAGAGATAGGATACTAGTGGCATGAATGGTCTGAGACAAGGGAAAAGCCCTCTTTTCTTTGAATTACCCGATTTGTTAAGAAGGAATGTTTTAAATCCCTTGAAAAAAGGACACATTGATACGCTTTGGATGCGGGTTTGAGTGCGACTGATGCCCTTCCCTTGTCGATCATGGAGTTCATTCTGTATGTCGACTAAATCACTCAAATAGGGAAATTACATGATTCAGGGCAGACTGGGTTCAGGTTAAAGGTGGAATCTGTACTCAAGAAGTCAAAGAAAAGTATCTCTTATTATCGTATAGAGTCAAAATAAAGTTACATATATATAGAGAACAAAGTTTCTGCCTACAAAGACACAATATCCAAAGGTTGATCTCCTATCCTCTCGAGATCTCGCCCAATCAGCATGAAAAAAACATTCAACTCTCATATGTCCATGATCTTTGTATAAGATCCCACGTCCAAGAGCAGCTTTCAAATAACATAGAATCTGCTCTACTGCAACCCAATGATCCACTGTAGGGGAAGACATGAACTGACTTACCACACTTATAAAATAAGCAATGTCTGGTCGAGTCACTATTAAGTAGTTCAACTTCCCAACTAATCTCCTATATCGCTCAGGATCTTTACATAATTTTCCTTCTTTAACAAGTTACTGATTCGACATCATCAGAGTACCACTTAGTTTGGCTCCTAATTTTCCTCTCTCAGACAACAAATCAAGCACATATTTTCGTTGAGACAAATAGATACATTTCTTACTTCTCATCACTTCAATGCCCAAAAAATATTTCAATTGACCCAAATCTTTCGTGTGAAGCTGACCCTGAAGGAAAGTTTTAAGGTATGAAATACCTGATGCATCATTTCCAGTAATAACAATATCATCAACATATACAATCAGTAAAACTATACCATTATTAGATCGGCGATAAAAAACAGAATGATCATATGTACTCTTTTGCATACCAAAGCGTACAAGAGCTTAACTAAACTTACCAAACCACGCATGTGGACTCTGTTTCAAACCATACAAAGATTTTCGAAGGCGACATACTTTATCACTCTCCCCCTGAGCGACAAACCCAGGTGGTTGCTCCATATAAACTTCCTCTTGAAGATCACTATGCAGAAAAGCATTCTTAATGTGAAGTTGATGCAAAGACCAGTTGTGGGTAGCAGCCATTGAAAGAAATAGACGGATGGAAGTTAATTTGGCAACTGAAGAAAATGTATCTAAATAATCAATACCATAGGTTTGAGCATAACCTTTGGCAACAATACGAGCTTTCAGTCGAGCCACTGTTCAATTAGGATTCACCTTAAGAGAAAACACCCATTTACAACCAATAGTCTTCTTTCCTACAGGACGAAATACCAAATCCCAAGTACCATTATCATCTAAAGCAGTCATCTCCTCAATCATTGCATTTCACCAGCCAGGATGAGATAAAGCTTCATGAACAGTGTTAGGAATAGATGTGGAGTCAAGAGATGTAATAAGAGCATATGTGAGGGGAGACAATTGGTGATAGGAAATAAAAGAAGAAACAGGGTAAGTACACTTGCGTTTACCTTTGGGAAGAGCAATGGGAAGGTCATCACTTGGTCCCCAATCGCATGATGAAGGAGGCATTGATGTAGGACATGAGTCTAAAGGTTGTGATGGAGGTCGTCGGGAGTAGACTCGAGAAGGCAACAAGCGGGAAGGAGGCGCATCAGTGGGAGAGGTAATCTCATACATAAAAAAATTGCCATCCTCCTCCTGGCACGAACTCGATGGTGATGAAGTAAATGGTGTATCCTAAAAAAAGCAACATCAGGCGAAACAAGATATCTTTTGAGAGTAGGACAATAACAACGATACCCCTTTTGAACACTTGAATAACCCAAGAAGATACATTTCAAGGATTTGGGATCTAGCTTAGTATGATGAGGACGAACGTCGTGAACAAAACAAACACAACTAAATATTTTAGGAGCAATAGGAAACAAAGACTTGGTAGGAAAAAGAACACGATAAGGAATCTCACCATTAAGAAGAGATGAAGACATTCTATTAATTAAAAAACAAGTTGTAGACACGACATCAACCCAAAAAGTTTTCGAAACATGCATTTGAAACGATAAAGCATGGGCAGTTTCAAGTAAATGCCTATTTTTACGTTTTGCGACACCATTTTGAGATTGAGTGTCAGTACACGAAGACTGATGAATAATGCCATGTTCACCCAAGTAAGAGCCAAGAGTATGAGAAAAATATTCACCTGCATTATCAATACGCAAAGTTTTGATAGAGACATTAAACTGATTTTTTAATTCAGCATGAAAGGCACAAAAGTGAGATAATAACTCAGAACGATTTTTCATTAAATATAATCAAGTTAGACGAGAATGATTATCAACAAATGTAACAAAATAACAAAAGCCTGTTTGAGATACAACTGGACAAGGACCTCAAATATCAGAATGAACTAACTCAAATGGAGTACTTGCTCGTTTATTAACTCGAGGACTCGAACTAAGATGATGAAATTTAGCAAATTGACACGAATCACAATTTAAAAAGGACAAAGACCTAAATTCGGGATAGAGTTTCTTCAACACAAACAAAGATGGATGACTTAAACGACAATGAACTTCAAAGGGAGAAGGAACGACAGGGCACGCCACAGCTTGCGATACTTGGTGATCAAAGAGATAAAAGCCTCCCGACTCATATCCTTTACTAATAATCTTCTTCGTCACACGATCTTGAAATAAGCAAAAACCAGGAAAGAACAAGACAACATAATTAAGGTCATGAGTAAGCTGACTAATAGAAATTAAATTAAAGGATAAGTTAGGCAAATGTAACACAAAAGATAGAGAAAATGATGGGTAAGATGAATAGTGCCAGATTCAAGAATAGACGATGTGGAGCCATCTGCCAATGTGACAGATGGAAAAGGAGCAGGGGATAACGGTCTAGAAACTAGGCGAGAATTACCTGTCATATGGGTTGTGGCACCAGAGTCTATGACCTATTTTGGATGATGTAAGAAGACACTTGGTATTACCTGGGGCAACAATGGATGCAACAGAAGTAGAGGAAGATGACGCTTGTAATGAATCTTAGTAGTTCTGAAACTTAGCATACTCATATGCAGAAATCGTAACTGACGCCTCTGGTATATCACATGTGGAAGCTATCTGAGCATGTTGAGATTGTTGACTATTCTTATATAACAATTTTCGACAATCACGTTTTACATGGCCTAGCTTACGACAATAGTTACGAACAATCTCTGTAGAATCTGGTTCCGGAATGAGACCCTTACTTTAGTTTCTGCTTTAGTTCCAGAAGCTCTTTCTTGTATAGATAGAAAGGCTTAACAAAACTAAATATGATTGAAACCTACTATTTAGATTCAAGCCTACGGATTGATTTAAGGAACTAAATCCTTGTTGGACTTGAAAGCTACTATTTAGATTCAAACCTATGCCATCTAAATTCAATTCTTTCCAAAACTACTATTTAGAATCAAGCCTATAGACTTCTGATCATTCCACTTTCACTTTCTAACTCGTCCATCTGAAGGACTTGTTAATGGAACTGATTGTAGTAGGCGAAGGACTTATTCATTCCACTGATTTTCTTTTGCTTATTAGTGAAAATGCACAATTTGCAATGTTTTAGGTATGGCTGGCAGTAAGAAATCATTCAAAATCAGTCATAGATAAGTCCTACTCCTTCGAAGAGGTCCGAAGTGAAAATGAATATGAATTTCTGAGTCCTTCGGACCACTAAAAAAGACTGGGATAGTTTAGGTGGCATGATATCAACATAATCATTCAGAACTTTCTGGATCTTTACCGGGACAGTCCAAGTTTCTATTTTCTCAACCACCAACGGGATGACCATGAAGGTTGGCTCTTCTCCACTGAGGCCTTTTTTTAGTTGTAGGGCTAAAATCATTCTCACCTCACTTAGTTGTTTGATCTTAGCTTGGATCACTGTCGTGTTATTGGTTGTTAGTACCATACACTGAACCAGTGTCATGGGAATGGTTTTATGTTGTAAGAGAAATTCCATGTCGAGTACTACGTCAAAGTCATCCATACAGACCACGACTAAATCAACGTCTCTTCTCTATTCGCGCAATATTAGAGATACCTTTTTTTATACCCAAAAAATCTGCAAGGCTTCGAAGTTCACACCTTTCATCTTGTCTATGTCCTTGATTTTCAACTCCAACTGACGTGCTTCTTGTTCAGAAATGAAGTTATGAGTTTTACCTTAATCCACCATGGTGCTCTTTGCGGTTTTTTAGTTTATAACTACGTCGATAAACATGAGTTCGTTTTCAAAAACATCCTTTTGGTGAGATGCCTTCTTTTGGATTGCCGATAAGAGTTTTAACGCACCCATTCGAGGGGTGTCCCCCTCATCTTCCCTTTCTGCTTCTGTTTCTCACTCTGAATCGTTAGATCACTGTAAGGAGGCTTGCAAAGCTATCACCTAACCTCAGTGTGGTTATTAGGCTACCCGATGGGGGCATTTTCCAAGAGGCAAGAAATAGGTCTTGTCTGATTTGAATTTGACTGGTGTGCTCCTCGAGGAGTACTAGAGCTTGAGATATGTGGTTTTTTATCGTTTGTGAAGTTTGTTGGGGGATTAGGCTTTTGAGATCATATTCATGGGATCCAGTGTAGTCACATTTTTCTTTTGGGACCCTTGGTTGCCACCGTAGTCAAACAGTCTCTCTACGGCAGTAAAAGCAAAGGTAGGATCTTGAACTTTCTATTCGTATAACTTAGTCCTGGCCCACGGCTTGACCCCCTCTGAAAAGCAGAATACTTTGTGTTTTTCTAACATGTCTCGAATATCCAACATAACACAGTAAAACTGTTTCACATACTCTCTGATGGTTCCGGTGTGTGAGTTGCCGCAATTTTCTTCTAGCAATAAATTCAATATTTTCAAGGAAGAACTGGACCCTTAATTCTTTCTTAAGATCTTCCCACATGTCAATGGTACATCGACCATTCTTGATGCCGTTCACTTTCGACCTCCATCAGAGTTCTGCATCATCAGACAGATGCATAGAGGCTAATGTCACCTTGGTTTCTTCAGAATTGGTTCCACGAGCCTTAAAGTATTGCTGCATATCGAAGATGAAAATTTCAAGTTCTTTAACATCGCGGTTCCCATTGAAGGCTTTGGGTTCTGGGATCTTGAGCTTACTCGAAACACTACATACTGGATTCAGGGTCTGGTTCCCCGCTGCTCGCATCGTCAAATTTACTTGCATTTTCATCTTGGCCATCTCGGCCTCGATTTTCTCGATCGTTGCTCCAAAGTCGTCTGATAGATCGTTAAAAAACTTTAGCATGGTCTTTTGATAGAGTCAAGCTCTTCGCCAATTGGAGGATTTGGAGTAGTTGGACTTATAGTGTTGAATATAGTTGTGTTTATTGATATGTGATTATATGTAAGTGTTGGATGATGTGTATTTGTTGTAGTTCTATATGGAAGTGTGGAAAAGTGTGCTTGTATTTTAGTGTTGGATCTTATGCATTGTAGGTGTTTACTATTGGTTTGCCATGGATGGTAGGATGTGTTGTTTGATATGTGTGATTATATATAAGTGTATATATTGGAGGATTTGGAGTAGTTGGACTTATAGTATTGAATATAGTTGTGTTTATTGATATGTGACTATATGTAAGTGTTGGAAGTGTGCTGGAATTTTAGGTATTATTGTGTGCATTGCAGGTGAATTAGGTATTATTGTGTGCATTGAGTAGTAGGCATTATAGCTAGTGTGCAAGCAATTTTTTTATTTTTTACAATATACGATGACGAACATTTCCGGACGTAG
The DNA here is from genome assembly GCF_025177605.1 of Cucumis melo. Classification (NCBI taxonomy): domain Eukaryota; kingdom Viridiplantae; phylum Streptophyta; class Magnoliopsida; order Cucurbitales; family Cucurbitaceae; genus Cucumis; species Cucumis melo. The sequence continues at coordinate 19,011,739 of NC_066865.1, read as the reverse complement.
TTCGACTCAAATAATATCGGTTTTGCCGTCATAAAAACTATTATAAATACGACATGAAATGAATCTTTAATGTCGGTTTAAAAAACGACATAAAATGTGTCTTTAATGTCGGTGGAAAAACGACATTAAATGTGTCTTTAATGTCGGTGGAAAAACGACATTAAAGATGTGCACTAAGCAACATTAATGTCGGTTTAAAAACGACATTAAAGACATCTTTAATGTCGGTTATAAACCGACATTAAAGACAGCTTTAATGTCGGTTATAAACCGACATTAAAGATGAACCGACATTAAAGACCTTCAATAACACCTTCAAAGATGTCGATTTATAACCGACATCAAAGGTCTTTAATGTCGGTTTATAACCGACATTAAAGACACCTTTAATGTCGGTTATAAACCGACATTAAAGCCCAACCGACATTAAAGGCCTTTAATAACGCTTACAAAGATGTCGGTCGCCAAGTGACATTAAAGGCCTTTAATGTCGGTTTTAAACCGACATTAAAGGCCAAATTTCTTGTAGTGCAAGCTCTTCCACGGACGCAACAGAACTTAAAGCTCTACTCCTACGTTTAAAACTACCCGCTTGGGTGGTTTTATATTTCAATGAATCAACCCTTAGCGTCAGTTCACTTATGGCTAACCTGTGTGCTCAGCCATTTAAGGCATCTATTTCTCCGAATTTTTCTTCCAACACCTCTAAGCTAGAGAAATCTTACTTCATATGGAAATTCTATCAAATACAGGAATTGCTCCTCAGTCTTAGTCAGTCGCTCAGATTGCGACTTCGACAGTTGTTTAATAACCGACATACTTGCGCTCGCTTAGCCAAGGAGCTAACAAAGCTTTGATACCACTTGTCACAATCGCAACTTTTCAAACATTGGACGGGTGATTATGCGACACTTGTTCTAACTTAGTGAACAAATTTGTCGTCTAAAATCTAGAACTCGCGGACAAACTCGAGATACGATGTAGCCTCCCTTCACGTTTTGAGAGAAAATGGTTTTACAAAATGTGAGAAAGAAAGAAAAGCATTGAAAACGTCGTTAAAGAAAGCATTGAAGACTGTCAGTTGCAAAGAAAGCTTAGATTATAAAGAGTACAACAAGGCTTGGTTGAGAATTCAACTACTATATCTCCCCTATAGTACATTTTGAACAATTTTCACTTTGACAGGCTTGAATATGAAAATACTGAAACGTCACATCCTATGTCGGCGACAACAAAATGAAGGCAATAGGCTAAACTAAGTACAAAATATAAAGATAAGGTGGTTTGAGGATGTTCGGACATGCGGCCATGCACAAACGACGCCTTGGACAAGCATGCTTGTGACACATGGCGTTGCGTTGTGTCACAATCACAACCTTTTAAACATAGGACGGGCGATTGTGCGACACTTGTTTTACTCAATCAATAGGTCAACCGTGCAAAATTCAAAAATCACGAACAAACTCGCGGTAAGATATCCCTTCACATTCTTGAGAAAATTGTTTTATAAATTGTGAGAGAAAGAAATTAATTGAAAACGTTATTAAAGAAATCATTGAAGGCTATCAATTGCAAAGAAAGCTATGATTGCAAAGAGTACAACAAGGCTTGGTCGGGGATTTAACTATTATATCTCCCCTATAGTACATTTTAGACATTTTTAGCTTTCACAGACTTGCATATGAAAATGTCGAAACGTCACACCCTAGGTCGACGACATAAAAAGGAAAACATTAGACTAAACTAAGTACAACACATAAAGATATGGTGATTTTAAGGGTATCTGAGCGTGCGGCTATAGGCAAACAATGTCCGGGACAAGCATGCTCGTGACATTTTCTCCCACTTAAATACTTGACGTCCCTATCGACTAGCGAAGCTTAAACTCTTCGATCTTCTGCATCTAGGCTTTTAGGTCTTCGACTCATTCTCAACCGGTTTCTTTCACGAGAAGGTTCTTCCACTTTAATAGGTACTTATGGATCCTTCTTGTGGGTCTTCAGCTATTTTTTACTCCTTCGATCAGGATTTCTTCAACATCTTCGTCTTCTTTCTGACTGAGGTTGATGGTTGGTCGAACTATGACATTGCGTTGCATGTCTGTGGGATCTTGATGGCAGGGCTTTAAGTTACTCACATGAATTATTGGATGGTTTTCATCCATATGGGCAACGACACTCTGTAAGATGTATTCCCCTCCCTTTTGAGCACTTCCACTGGTCCCTCGAATTTTCTGACGAGGTGCTGGTCTTTATCCTCGAAATCAAATCTGTTTTGGTCACTCTTTTATTCTTATACTTCATCTTATAGAGTCAGTTGGAAAAAAGAAATCGAAAGCTAGAGACAATGATGATTCTTTGAGGTATGTATATTTGTTTTCATGGAAAATGTTGTGTTCTAACATCTTAATGGAAGTGGCTATTGTTCGTAGGCTTATTGATTAGGTTTGTTGCTGCTATAGTTGTCTTTTCCATTTTTCCTTGGCCAAAGCTAGGTATTTCCATTTTCCCATTTTTTTCATTTTTCCATTAGTTGTATACTCATAACTGTCTTGTTCTCATCGTTGGTTTTTTTTTTTTTTTTTTGCGTACAAACAAGTTCACTCTGCTTCTACTGATGTATCCTTCCTTGACATATTGTTTCAATTTGATGTAAAATAGTTTCCTTTTATGAAGTAAAAGTGCAGGATGCCTTCTTATTTTATGAATATTAATGTCTAGTAAGCGTGGGTTATAAGAAGGATATGGGAAATTCTTTACGAATTAAAAGTCTAGCTTTCTGATCCATGTTTGAGGAGCATGGCATGATTTTCTCCAATTCATTATAATCCAGATGAAGAATGAGTTTGGTATTTGCCAAAGAAAACACTAGGTTGTTCAATTAGGTTATTTAGAGAATCTTTCAGGTGAAGTACCTTTTCTTTTTATTTAAATTGAAACTCACCTCTGAACCTTGGTGGGAGATCTGTAAAATTCATCCACAAAGTCTAGTAGGAACGTTTCTTCTTTCTTCCCATCAAGTTGATGAAATGACTAGTCTATATTTTTGTCAATGTTAGTATCCTCTTAGAGATCGCTTAGTCACAGGAGCAAACTTGTTTGCCACTCTATCTTAATAGATTATAAATGAAGGGATCTATTATAATGAATTGATGGTGACTAGTGTTTAGTAATTGATTCTAAGCTCCTCGAAACACCTGTACCCATCACAAAGTTTGACCACAACATCAAGAATTTTTTGTATTAAGCTCTCCTGAATATTGAAACTTGAGACTTTAATTAAGTTAAAGACTCCAAGTTCTTATCTAGGTATGGCTAAGACTTAGTTATATGACACCTTGATTCTTGACCACTTTGTTACTTTATATTGGAACAATATCACTCTTTGGAGTGTATGTGGATTTCTGACGTTAATTGCAAATCGGTTGCTCATAAATCCTCACAAAGTGCTTTGAACACCATGGAGAAAGAGAGTATGTACGTTGTTGCATCTCCTTCTTTCAAACGCAAACAATTCTAATGCATTCATCCAACTGTGTGTTGTGTTAATATTTTGTTTCTTTGATAAACTGTTTTGATAGCTTTTTGTGTGGTTTTTGTTTTAAGCTTTTATTGGAATTTAACACTAATCTACTTCTATAATTACTATGTGCAACTTGCAGATTACTTTGCTAGTGTTTTTCACTTCTCTCTTTTTTTTTGTCCTATGAGACCTTTTGTAGATCGAGGAATAGTCTTTCCCTATAAAATATCTTAGCCTAAAGTCTAGATTTTGAGTCTTTTTGTGATTGTTTTCCACTTCTTCCTGCATTTTGCTTGCCAAATTCATTTTAAATTAGCTGCAGCTTATAAATGCCTAATTGTTTTTTCCTTTTTCTCAAACTAATTCGTTTTCATGAATTTTCTTTATGCTTTGAGAATGTTTGATAATCCCAACTCGATGAGACCTTTTGTAGGTTAGGGAATAGTCTTTACCCATTAAATATCTTAGCATAAAATCCAGTTTTAGATTTTCTTTTAGATTGTTCTCTACTTCTCTCTGCATTATGCTTTTCAAATCTGTTTTAAATTGGTAACAGTTTATTAATGTCTATTTTTTTCGCTAATTAGTTGGTTTTAATGGCCGGTCTTTTTGCTTTGATGATGTTTGATAATCCCAACTCGATGAGACCTTTTGTACGTCGGGGAATAGTCTATACCCATCAAGTATCTGAGCCTAAAGTCCAGAGACAGAGGTAATAATAGTTTAGGTTTAGGTTTTAGGTAATGAACTTATGAATCCTACATTTTGTTGTTTTTACTTGTTAGTTTGATGCTCAACAATAATTGCCAAATTGTTGATTGTGCACGGAGGCCTAAATCTTGAATTGCTATGAAATGTTGTAAGATCAAGTGAAACTTTATGTTATATTTTAAGTTTCTCTGGGCTAGATTATTGAGAGTTTGAATTGGGTTTCAAATGCAAATGGTTCACTTAGGATAGAAAATGCAAGTGTTTATCTATGAATTTTGCATGTGGGCGGTTTTAGGCAAAACTTGTGAATTGCTATAAAATATTGTATGATCAAGTGAAACTTTATGTTATCTTTCTCTGTAGATTGGTTCATGTGGTCGGTTTTAGGAGATCCTCTTCTCAAGCTCATAGTAGTTGATTGGTTCAAAGTCGATAAAAGCTTTGATGGCATTACATTGCATCCCCAAAATTTAGTTCGGGTATTTTCGCTGCATTTTTGCGTCTACAAATAGTAGAAACCCCTAACATAATCTATGGCGTACTGTATTATTAATCTTAATCACCGTTTTTTTCCTTTACCAAAAGTAACATGCTTGATGCCTTTCAGTTTATATGTTGTAATTGAAGGAAGTCCGGAGCTCTAACTGATTGTTAAGTAATTTCACATTAGAAATTGTCTATTTCTATAACTTCATTGTTGAACAGGTCAATCATAGAATCATGTAATCTTTTGTTGCGCTGGGGAAAAGGTATGTTATCTTAAACACACCATAAAGCTAGGTGACTACATTTTTGTTACTGTGCTGTTAATAAATCACTACTAAAAATCCAAAAGTTTTCAAAAGAATGATGGTGTATAAGAAATGTGCAATTGCTGCACAGTTTGCTGTTTGGTTGCTCATTTGCCTTTATATTTGTTTGTTTATACCAAATTTCTATGAATTATCAATCAAATGTTTCTTTTACCCAAAAAATCTCACGCCTGCTATATATTATCAATCAAATGTTTCTTTTACTCAAAAAAACAAAAAAAATCACCCACCTGCTATAAATACTTACAACCTATACTAACTCTTAGATGTCAAACTTACATTTCCATTTCTACTCTTCCCTCCCTTAAACTTTAACTTTGAAGCCAATAGGTTCACTAACACCCAGCAGCTTAATGCCCAGGTGAAAAAGAAAAGGAAACAGATACAACTTTCAAAAGGTTGTTAACTAGAGGACATTTCTAGTTGACAGTTTGCCAAATGATATTTAGTTTTCTCTCCTTGGAAGCCCCAGAGGTAGGCCATATTGAGTCAAATTTTCTTCCAATAACTTTAAGGAACAAGTTTTATTTCTTGAATTTGTTCTGAATGAGAAAACAGGAAATAGGTACTGAAGAGATCCAGGGAATTGTCTTTTACTTACTTTTTTTTGGGGGGGGGGGGGAGGGTGTTCTATATGAGCTATGAAGGGAAAAAGATGGAAATGTGATATGTCAGTAATCGCTATTATAAAGTTGTTTTTATAAAATGTATAATTATATTAAGTATAAATAATAAAACAATTAGAAATACAAGATGTTAAAAAAACACATAAAGATTTGATCAATGTCGAAAGGTGAGTCATAATAGATTAATACACAACAAACGCTATCAACTACTTACTACTTAGAATTGATGAACAAGGCAGTTAGAGGCAATTAACATAGTGCTTAGGGTTCCTAATGTTCTTTAATATGTTATTTTTGTCCTTTATTTGACATTTTTAAAATTTTTCTTTGTCAACTCAACTGATTGTTAAATCTAATTTAATCAGAAGGACTATTTTAATCTTTATTGAAAGTTTAAGGACCAACTTGAACTAACATCAAAATATAGAGACCAAAATGATATTTTAACCTTAATTTTAAACCTTTAGTTTCTTTTTCTCATTAACGCATAGCTTTAGCACGTCCTCGCCTAATGCTTCTCCAAAAAATTCCTATCTCTCAATACTTGGCCTCTGTTTGCCTTACCTCAAAACACCTTCCTTCCTTCTCGTGTCCCCTAACTTTGACACTAGTTACCACTCAAAACACCTACTTCAAACCATTCTTCTTAAAACGCCTTTTCCAAAAACCTTCTAAACCAATTCCTATTTGCATCTGACCCTTTTATTTTAGTCTTGGGTCTTAGACTAAACCTCCAATTATTTATCGTTTAGTCTCGAAATGAACATTAAAGCCAAGAATCCCTTGAATTAAGCTCGATACCTACAAAATTGTGGAATAGAAGCGTAGAATAACAAAACAATCCAAATTTAAACAAAACAAGATAACGCATTTGTATTTTTAACGCTATTAGTCTTTTTGTATGTAGCTTTTTTCTATGAAGGGTAAATGTTTTTTTTATTATTATTATTTTTGAAAAAACCACAAAATTTGAACCTAATTCTTTTAGAATATTAGAAAGTAATAATATATAAAGAAGCTACAATCCACTTTTTTTTCGGTGTAATTGTTCGATTATGATGGGATTATATTTCTCTCTTTACGAGGAATTTATCCACTCCACTTGGATGAAGGATTTGTTCGACTATGGTGTGGGATTCTTTTTCTTTTCTCCCTTTCATTTACCTTTTATGAAAATTTCATCCACTAGTTGGATTAAAATAAGCTTAATAGTACAATGATTCACACAATTTTAATTTTTTGTTTGTTAGGATTAGAAATTTGTCTTTTTCATCTGTTCAAACACAAAAGATTCTCATCCTATCATAAAAAAGGAAGAAAGAAAAGGGTGAAAGAGGATAAAAATTCCAAAATATAATAAAATTTCAAATTCTATAAAAACTATAAAATAAAATTTTGTTATATTTTATAAATATTTTAATTTATTTTACTATAATTAAAAATATTACTAAAAATCATAAAAATAAAAAATAAACACCCATATGTCCGAAATGTGAAATGTGATACATATGTATATGCCTTACCATTTTGTTTGATGATAGACATTTTAAAGGCTTTAGTTTTGTTGAGTCCAGCAAAGGAATCAATTTAGACAAGACAGAGAAAGCTAAGAATTTATCCTTAGTGTACGGATTTATGTCACATAATTGCCACAACTTTAATCACATTCACATCAAAGGAATTAAGCATAGAAGGAGAGTTGGTGTATGTGTATAAAAGTGGGATAGATAGAATTGTATTGTTATTAGATATGATAATTGGGTTGAGCCAAAGCAATGGTATCTCCACTAACAATAGTGTTGATTGGTCGTACAGGAAATGGAAAAAGTGCAACTGGAAACAGTATTCTTGGAAGACGAGCACTTAAATCAAGGACAAGTTCTTCTGGTGTTACTAGATCTTCTGAGTTGCAATCTTGTGTTAGAAAAAATGGCCAGGTCATAAATGTTATTGATACTCCCGGTAAGTAATAATTAGTTTTTTATTTTTAGAACAAATTTTAGATTCTATAACGATAGATAATAATTAATTGATATTAATAGATTTCTATCCATGTCTATTAAAGTTTCTGGTAAGTATATTGATTGACATTGATAGTAATTAGCATTTTTAGTTAAGTTTCTAGTTTGGTAGAGTGATATTGAATTGCAAGACTCATTTTGTAATTAGTACTTATGTCTGGTGTAATAGCATTTTATATTAAGTATGTTAATTTAGTATACTTTAGGTTATGTCTTTGTATGTATCGAAAGTTCATTCAACCCATATCGTTCTATGAATCTTTCTTGTATATTTAAGTAAGTTTTCTTGTCTCTCGTTGTAGAACGTTGAGACACTCTAATCGATAATTTTCCTATATTTTCCTTATCCCTATCTAAAATATCCATTACTAATTTACACCTTGATTGCTTGTTAATTAATTAAAGACATTTGTGTATTTTTATGTTTAATGCTTTTATTTTCTAGGTCATTGTTAATAACTATTTTATTCATTTAATAACCATTTTATTTATTTAAATAGTTTCAGTCTGAGAGAGAAATACAATTGCATATCCATTGGTCTATGGTAGAAAGGGAGATATAGTCTCAATATCTAACTAAGAGTTTCCTTAACATCCAAATGTTGTAGGATCAAATAGGTTATCCCGTAAAATTAATCGAGTTTAATTATCATCTTACAAAGAAAGGAAGCATTTTTAAACATAGCAAAACAAACTAAAATATCTACAAAATATAGCAAAAATTAGAATGTCATTAATAGACATTGGTAAAAGACTTCTATTAATATCTGTGAGTGAGTTATATTTTAATAGAAGAAATCATGATAGGAAAATAGAAAGAAAGAGAAACAAATCAATTGTTCTAGTGTTGTGAGTTCGTAATCTCGAGCTTCAATCTAACTCTCCCTAAACTATCTTTAATCTTGTAAAAGATCAAACACGTCATTGTCTTTTACTTCTCTATTTTAGTTAGGAAAAATATATATATATTTATACTAACAGACTAGTAATTGTCGAGAGATGATGTTAATAACTGCATCAAAACTACAGACAAAACTGTAAGCATATTCATTATTTATATTAGATTTTTAATGTTAGTAGAACTTTATGTTTATTTTTTGTGTTAATCGGTGATTTTTCAATATTGAACCGTTTGAAAATATCGATATGGGAATGAAATTTAAGAATTGTGGATTCATTCACATGGCTGCAAGTTTATATATATTGCGTTAAAACACATTAATTTTGATGAAATGATTCCAAAATTTAGTAACAATGTCCCCACGTGTCCGAGATGACGCGGAGCAGCGAACGTCCTAAAAATGAGTTAGTTTTTAAAACAAAATAAGAGTTGCCACCAATTCTTTTTATGGTGTGATTGGACACCGAAATATAGTAAACACTTTTTAAATAAAATCATTAAAAATGGTCTGCGAAAACTATCGTTGAGTTCGAGAGTCATTTGTGTATGAGGAAGGTTGTTAGCACTTCACAACACTCGTTTAGAAAACGGTGGCCAAATTTCAAATCTTGAATTGAAAATATTCTTTAATTTCTTTTAGAACTAATATCTTATTTTACCCCTCATTACTCCAATATTTGAAGCAATGATATTTAGACTATATTGAAGAAAATCTTCTCACCTAAAAAACGTGAGAAATTGTTTGAGAAATTAGTACAATTTCTCAAAAACCGTCATAAGAATATCTTTCTAATAAAGAGATTTTTTTTAAAACATTAATTAAAATCATTTTTTCATAGAATCAAATCTTGGACTCCCAAAGAGGTGATACCTTACCTCAAGAATTCTAGAAAATCGAACTCCCAAATTTCCTAGATTCCATCGTAGGATTTTGTTTAAGAAAAACAATATAAGTTATTGGAAAAGATTGATTAATAAACCTTATGAAATCATAGATTAAAATTTGAACGCTTAAAAAACAAAAAAAAATATAACTTTAAAATAAAAAAAATTAAATGATTAAGAATTTTAATTAGAAAGAATTGAAAATTTTAAATAGGAAACAAATCGGGCTTAATAGGAAAATTAGGTAAAGTAGAAATAAGATTAAAGAAGCATACTAATAAACTATGCAAACATAAAATAACATATTGAGATTTTAATAAAAACATATTGAATATCGATCTCGGACTTCCAAATAATCAATTTCCTCACCTTAAGAATCTAAGAAATCAGACTCCCAAATTTCTCAGATTATGTCATCGAATGTTTTTAAAGAAAAATAGTTTAAAATGTTAACAGATTTAAACAATTATATATTAGCAATAACATATTAAATTGATCACAAAAGTAGAGAAAAATAAAATATTAAATAGGGAAACATACATAAATTTAACAAAACACCAAACTATTTACGACCCATGTAACAAGTCCATAAAGTTAACCATTTTTTAAATATTCCAGGTTTGCCTTTCCATCTTTCTTCCCTTCATCATGATGAAATTGTCTTTCTCCTATGATTTCTTTCATCGTCTTCCTCTTCGATTCCTTTCATCGTCTTTCTCCTTTTTCACTTCTTCGATTGTGTAACAAAATTAAACGATAGAATTGAAAAAATAAATTGTAGCCATATCTAAACGATACTGTAAACGCACTACTACAGAAATTGGATTACTTGACGTTAATACAGTGTCAAGTAGACGTTTTTAAAAGTTTGTAGAGAGAAAGATGAAGATTAAGGGGGTTGCTAGAAGAGAAGATAAAATGGATGTTGTAGATCTTTTGATTTTTTTTTAAAGAAGATATGAAGGTTAAATGAAGTAGGGGCTATGGAGCTTAGAGATTTAGATGAAGAAGAGAGGATGTAAAAATTTCTAAGATTTTTTGTGTGGCATTTTCTTTATGTTGTCCCTCATGGATGAAGATGAGATTATTTATAGTAAAAAATGATTCTTCAAATGGCTAAAAATTCAAAATGGCTAAATTTTTTTAATTTGAAAATAATACCAACTTTTAGCATTCATATCAAAATGGAGACTTCAATAACCAAAATCAAATTCAAAAAAAGTTACCATATTTGGTATTTTTACATCTACCTTAGTTAGACTAACTAATTGATTTAGTTATTCTAACCAAACTACCCACAAAACTTTAAAAGTAATTAAATGACACTTTTTCAAGAAAATGTAGTTAATCACAAAATTAAAAATAAGCCAAATTAAGACAAGAATTAATCTAATAATTAAATTGATTTTAAATAAGGTCGGACAAAATTACGTAGCTACAATAACAATAATAATGAAAAAACTAAACAAAAGCCAAAAGAACAACCCCACGTTAAATGTATGTTATCACATAAAGTATAATATTCTATATATATTTATAAAGATTATGTTACTTTGTAATTGAATCGTGATTTGAATAATTATCTAAAGGGACATATGTATGCAGGATTGTTCGATTCAAGTGTTGGATCAGAATACATTGCAAGAGAAATAGCTAAATGTGTGGATCTAGTGAAAGAAGGTATTCATGCAGTTATCTTAGTTTTCTCAGTGAGAACTCGATTTTCAGAAGAAGAAATAGCCACTGTTCGAACCCTTCAAACCTTGTTCGGAACAAAAATTGTGGACTTTGTCATTGTTCTCTTCACTGGAGGTGACGATCTCGAAGACAATGATGAAACATTGGAAGATTACTTGGGTCGAGAATGCCCTGTGGGATTGAAAGATATCATAGCTGCTAGCAAGAACCGCTGCTTGGTTTTCAATAACAAAACCAAGAATGAAACAAAGAAGATTGAACAAGTGGAGAAACTTATAGAGATGGTGCATGGAGTTGTACAACAAAATGGTGGAAAAGCCTACACTCATGGCTTGTTTTCTAATGTCAAGTTTGAGGCCAAGTTGCAAGATGTGAAAACCAAGCTTGAACAACAATTGGAGTTTGAAACACAAGCAAGACTTAAAGCAGAGCAGAGAGCACAAGAAATTCAACAACAATCCATCGATCAAATTCGAGTCCTCAACGATCGTCTACGCATCGCGCTTGAAAAGCCACCACCACCTCCACAAATTATCCGTCATGGTCGCAGGGGAGGAAGAGGTTGTGTTATTGTATGACTCTATTGCATGTACTCAATAAATTTTTACAAGTGATTAGTATATTGCCTATATACTAAATAAAAATGCATTAGTATATTGCCTATATACTAAATAAAAATGTGAAAGAGTGCGAAGAAAAAAACTTATTTGATTAACTATTATAAAATATATATTTGAAAATTGGCATGTATTTTGGAAACTAATAGATGCAAGTTCGGAACTGCCTTTACTTTTTCTTTGCTGCGTGTATTGTAAATTGTGACAATATAGAAGGATTAGTTATGTTATTAATTAATAAAGAAATTATCTTAGAAAAATCCCTTGAAATTAGGTGAACTCCATAACTAATAATAATAATAGTTCTCTTGTTGATGAATTAACAAATGCTCGATATTGACAAATAATCGATATGTACACGAGTACATTTCAAATTATAATATAGTAAAACGATCATAGAGATCAAGTATCATCCTTAGGAGAGATATATCAAATGCACAAATCAATTTATCTATATAAATTTGGTTGACTTTCCTAAGTATTAAAAAGAGGATGTGTTTGATGATTACCCATTAACAGGAAACTAAAATACAAAAATTGAATCTTTTTCTCAAATTTGTTTTTGATTTCATTGTTCGATCCATAAATTCATCTGTGTGTATAGGTTCTATGAAATCTTGTGTTCGTATGTTTAGATGTAGGAGCTAATTAACTTGAAAAAAACATCTTTACAGAGAAACATAATTGGTTCCTTATCTCTTGAAACCAAGTTAAGAAATATGGTATTATGTAACGTCTCAAAATCTCGAGGTAATTTTCTCAATATTATTATCCTAAGTTACTAAGATTTTATTTTGTTGGGTACTATGTTATTTGCTTTTGGTAAGATAGGAAAAAGTTATTTTTTTAAAAGGAGAAAAGAAAAAATAATAATGTAATATAATTAATATAGTGTAATTATATTATTATTATTATAATAATTATAATTATAATTATATTATTATTATTATTATTATAATAATTATAATTATAATTATATTATTATTATTATTATAATAATTATAATTATAATTATAATTATTATAATTATTATTATTATTATTGTTATTATTATTTAAAAGAAAAATAAGTTAGGTTGAATCGCGTGCAATCTCTTCTTCTCTTTTTCACCGTGAAGTCAGCCGCCCAAATTTCCTTTCTTCTTTCTCTCTCGTTCTTTGCTTCGACGACCGCCCTTGCAAGCCGTCGTCCAACTTCATCGCGTCTCCCCATCCTCGAAGCCCAATCGTTTGTCCGCGCGTCCGCCTCCAACCTTCGTCGTTTGTTTGAAGTACAGCCGTCCGCCGTCGCTTTTAGTCTGTCTGCCGTCGACTTCTTCTTCCTCCGACAGCCCTCGAGTAAGACCAAGCCGCAACCCGAGCTGTTTATCCGTCGTCCCCTCACCAGCTGGGTTCAACTCCTCTTCAAGCCATGAGTATAAGCCTGTGGCCACTTCTTCAAGCAAGCCGTCCTAATCTGCTTGCACGTCGCCGTTGACTCGTTCGTGCGTGGTCGCCTCTACATTTTTTTTTTTGAACCGCTGTGAGTAATTGGTAAGGGTAATTTGATGAGTTTCGTAGAGGTTTCCGTAGAGGTTTCCATAGCCATTTTAATTGTAAATGTTGGAATATTAGGTTGGATTGGGTGAGTTACCACTGAATTCTTGAAGGTGTTGGAGTCAAATTCTTGAAATGTATTGCAGGTTTGGTTGGAGTTCGATTCTCCATTTACTTGGGTAAGCTTGTGAACGTTGCTTTGAGGCCTTTTGGATGAAAGGATTGGTTTAGGAAAAATATTTGATAAGGTAGGAGTTCGATTCTACTCTATGTTATGTTAAGTTGGTTCTTTGGACTTCTTTTAAGCAAAGGTCTTTACTAAGTGTGAATTATAATTAGGGACTTCTACTACTGGACTTAATTTTAGATCGACTCATACTGATATGGGAATTATAACATAATGATCGTACTGTTTGATTGTTTGTATAGATAAAAAGTATTGTTAAGTATGCTTTGAATTGAGTATAGACATCATGGCTACTATGTGATGTTTGGACCGTTATGTGTTATATATATATATATATCGAAGGATTATACTATTGACAGAGTATAAACGACTTGACTATTATATGTAGTTTATACATACTGATAGGTTGTATTGTTAATGGAGTAGTGATGTTTGAGCTGTTATGCATAGTTTGTGCATACAGTTGGGTTGTGCTGTTGATGGAGTATGGGTTCTGATGAACTGTGTTGCAGACTGAACATAGGCGTTATGTATAGTTTATTTATCTTCTTCGAGTTAAGCCCTTAAGAGAGTAAGGGTTTAGAACTGCTATGTGTAGTTTGAGTGTACCGATGGATTGTGCCGCTGATTGGATATAGGCGTTATGCTTAGTTTATATTTACTTGTGGTTTGTGTCAGTTTGTGCTGATGGATGGATTTAGGCAACATGAATGTCAGGTGTAATTATTTAGTGATATTGATTTGTTGACTGGATTTAGGTAATGTGATTGTATTGTGTGGAGTGGATATAGGTATAGTGACAGATGATATTGTTGACTGGACCTTGACTGATTATGCTTAGAGGCTGGACTGTTTATTTGAGTCATATTGTGATGCAACTGTTGTAGACTGTTTACAATGAACTGGGGGTTAATTTTATTTATGGGGTAGTGTACCTTGCAGGCACGGTGTCCTACGGGATCACCACATATTGTATTCGACGGGATCACTAGACTGATATGTGTATCTGACGGGATCACTAGACTGATTGATGTGTGCATCCTACGGGATCCTACGGGATCACTAGATTGTTATGTTGCAGGGTACCACTTAGTAGGAATCTAATTGTTATTATCTTAAGGAGACCAGGGTATATTTTATACTTAACCTTTTATGCTTAACTTTTTCAGGTAAAGGGTAACATGCGAGGAAGACTGGCGAGGGGCAAGAAGGATTTGTGAATGCCATAGGGGAATGTCTAATTTAATATTTCCGCTAGATGTTTTGTTTTGTTATCTTAGATTGTTTTGAGGATTTGAAATGAGTCAAGTTTAAGATATTTAATTGTTTTGTTTTATTTTGTTGTTTTCTAGACGATTATGTCAACGTTTGAAAATTATTTTAAACAGGGCCCGAAGGCAGTTTTCTATTGTTTTGAATTTTATTTGTATTTAAATAGGATTTTTGAAATTATTTTTCGTTTTGATGACGTGTCTTGGTAGTAATGGCCTCAGTTTAACATGAAAAGTTGGGTCGTTACATATTATGCAAAGTCATAATTTGGTTCCTATTTTCTCTTGAAAATGATTTATAACGACCCAACTTTTCAAACTAACTTGAGTTCATTACTTCACTACCAAGACACATCACCAAAACGAAAAGTAGTTCCATAAATCTTGTTTAAATTCGAATAACATCCAAACTATAGAAAAACATGTTCATATAACCGCCTAGGAAAAATTATCAACCAAAACAATTAAATATCCTAAAATTTGACTCACTCCAATCCTCAAAACAATTTAAGATAACAAAACGAAACAAAACAAAATAAACGTCTAATGGAAGCATTAAAACAGACATCCCCATATGACATTCACGAATCCTTCTTGCCTCTCGCATGTCTGCCTCGTACACTATCCTTAATTGAAATAGTTAAACATAAAAAGGTGAGTATAAAATATACTCAGACCCACTAATGGTCCCATTATGGTAATAACAATTAGCTTTCTATTAAGGGGTACCCTACAAATAATAGTCTAGTGGTCCCATAGGACGCACATATCAATGAGTCTACCGATCTTCAAGGATACACATATCAGTCTAGTGATCTCGAAGGATGCACAACATATGGTGATCTCGTAGGACACGTGTCTGCAAGATACACTACCCCATAGATAAAGCTAGCCGTTACCCCTCTATTCATTCTAAATAGTCACATAACAATATAGCTCAAACTAGCAGCCCAGTTTTTAAGCATAATCAGTCAAACAGTCTAGGTTCAGTCAATAGTATTATCTGTCACTGTGCATTTATCCAATTCACACAATATAGTTTCACTACCTGAATCTAGTCAACAAAACAAATCATCACTATGTTATTACACCTGACAATCACATTGCCTTAGACCAAACAATAACACATAATACAAGTGATCTATAGTATGCATAACGTTTAATTCAGTCTGCAGCACAGTTCATCAGTAAATATACAACCTACATATGATGGCCTCGAATACTTAACCCATCCACAGTACAACTCAACAATATGTATGGACTACACAGAACATTCAGATATCACTACTACATCAACAACACAACCCAACAATAACTCTAAGTTTCGAACAACAGTCAATTCCTCATCATCTATATTCAGTCAACAACACGATCCATCAATGAAAAAAAAAACCTACACTTAGCAGTCATGTCATCCAAAACCAATCAAGAGTATATCATTACTACTTTTTATATGAACACATAACCATCAATCTAATGCAGCCTCTAAAACATACTTTCATATCATTTACTAAGTTTAAATCTCATATTTGAGTCCAATAGTAGGAACTCTTACCTTATATTTAGCTACGCTCCTTAACCAAACTAAGATTCAACAAACCAACCTAAACATAACATAAGGAATTTAAATACTAAACAAGCAAGTTGCCCAATCCAAAAATACGCACTTTATAAAATCTACAACTTACCTAAGCAAATGAAGAATCAAACTCCAAACAAGTTCGTCGTAGAATCCAAGAATTCGACTTTCAAACCTTCAAGAAAATCCATGGTAATGAACCAATCAATCTGACATTTTATTCCAACCATTATACTTAAATCGGCTAGGGAAAACGCTATAAAACTCACAATTTCGTTCTTACCACAAATTGGCTCGAGTGGCTGCAAGAAAGGGAAGCTAACTGGCTGTTTGGCTTGGAAGATAGCTCGGTGCACGTGGCTAAGGGAGACAACTGGGTGGCTCGGTGAATAGAACTCTCAGCTCGGATGGAAGATGAAACCATGACTTCCTGTCTTGACGTCTTCGACGGATGGAGGATGGGTCACGACGGCGAGCGGCTAGGCTGGACTCGTCGAATGTCTTAGGATTGTATTTTATGAAATCCCTCAAATGTTTAGCCTCTGCCAGCAGTTGGTTCGGCAAACTCTGGGGTTCGACTGGAGTCTGAGCAGAAGTTGGCGGAGTAGGCTGTTGTAGTGCCCGCGTTTGCATAATCAAGTCCCTGAACCTTTGCTAGTTTTATAGCAGGGAGGTCTGCATGAGTGATCGGTGCAGAAGGATTGGTAGCTTGGACTACAAGTTGCACTTCAGGTTGGACACATCCTACTCCTCTTCCTCGACCTCCTCGACCACCCCTACAAGCACCTCTTCTTGGCAGCATTTTCCTAGTAACCACCAGGCTTCTTTAGTCTCAAACAATATTTCACTTCGCAATTTAACTTAGGCAAGGTCATACATATAGAGTTATACATATAATTCATGAAAGCGTACCTGACGAGCGGCCAAGGATCGTTCTAGCCATAGAGACACAAAATCATAGACTTACATCATAAGTCAGTCTATAGAACCTAAAACTTAGACTCTGATACCAACTGTAACGATTCAACTTTTCAAACTAAGCTGAGGTCATTACTTTACTACCAAGACATGTCACCAAAACAAAAAGTAGTTTCATAAATTTTGTTTAAATTCGAATAACATCTAAACTATAGAAAGACTGTTTTTAGGCCTTATTTAAAACAAAATTCAATGTTCACATAATCGCCTAGGAAAACTATTAAACAAAACAATTAAATATCCTAAAATTTGACTCACTCCATCCTCAAAAGAATTTAAGATAACAAAACAAGATAAAACAAAAGAAACGTCTAGCGGAAGCATTAAAGTAGACATCCCCTATGGCATTCACGAATCTTTCTTACCTCTCGCCAGTATGCCTCGTACATTACCCTTACTTGAAAAAGTTAAACATAAAAGAGTGAGTATAAAATATACTCAATAAGAGACCCATTACCAGTCCCGTTAGGTTAATAACAATTAGCTTCCTATTAAGGGGTACCCTACACATAATAGTCTAGTGGTCCCGTAGGATGCACACATCAATCAGTCTAGTGATCTTGAAGGATACACATATCAGTCTAGTGATCCCAAAGGATACATAACATGTGGTGATCCCGTAGGACACCGTGTCTGCAAGATACACTACCCCATAGATAAAGCTAACCATTACCCCTCAGTTCATTCTAAATAGTCTACAACAGTCACATCACAATATAGCTCCAACTAACAGCCCAGTATCTAAGCATAATCAGTCAGACAAGGTTCAGTCAATAGTATTATCTGTCACTATACATTTATCCAATTCACACAATACAGTCTCACTACCTGAATCTAGTCAACAAAACAAATCATCACTATGTAATTACACCTGACAATCTCATTGCCTCAGCCCAAACAATAACACAAAATACAAGTGATATATACTATGCATAACATCTAATTTAGTCTGCAGCACAGTCCATCAGTAAATATACAACCTGCGTATGATGGTCCCAAATACCTAATCCATCCACAGCACAACTCAACAATATACATGGACTACACAGAACATTCAGATATCACTACTCCATCAACAACACAACCCCAACAATAACTTTAAGTTACGAACAGCAGTTAATTTCTCATCATCTATATTCAACAGCACGACCCATCAATGAAAAAAACTACACTTAGCAGTCTTGTCGTCAAAAACCAGTCAAGAGTATATCATTACTACATTTTATATGAACACATAACCATCAATCTAATGCAGCCTCTAAAACATAATTTTATATCATTTACTAAGTTTAAATCTCATATTTGAGTCCAATAGTAGGAGCCCTTACCTTAAATTTAGCTACGCTCCTTAACCAAACTAAAATCCAACGAACCAACCTAAATATAACATAAGGAATTTAAATACTAAACAAGCAAGTTGTCCAATCCAAAATTCGTCGTAGAATCCAAGAATTCGACTTCTAAATCGGCTATGGAAAATGATAAGAAACTCACAATTTCGTTCTTACCACAAACTTCCTTTCTTGACATCTTCGACGAATGGAGGATGGGTCACGATGCGAGCGGCTAAGCCTGGAAAACGACGAACGGAGGAGGATAGAGATGGCCAAGGTCAACAAAACAGCAAGAAGAAGAAAGGGGGTCGGTGGCTGTTGTGAATGGGTGCCCGTCTAAGTTATAAGACTGACAGCGACAACTTTGGAGAGATACGGTGGCGGGTGGCATCGAATGGAGACGGCAGAGGCTATCGGCAGGAGAGAGATCGCTAGCGGCTGGCGAACTAAAGAGAAAAAGGAGGTTGAGATGGGGGCGGCGACGCGAGGATAGAGAGGAAGAAGAAGAAATTTTAGGTTTTTAAATAATATTATAATTATTATTATTATATTATATTATATTATTTCATATTCTTATTATTTTATACCATTACAAAATATTTTTCTTTCTCTTTTCTTTTCCTTTTTTCTTACCAAACTCACATAATATAACGCGCAACAAAAAAATAAAATTTCCATAATATAAGGTAAATATGTTGATAAATACCTTGAAATTTTGGGGCGTTACATGATTATTTTGAGAAAGCAAATACTTTTTTATCTAGGTAATTCAAGATCTTATGGTATATTTGTAAATATGAAAAAATATTTCCATATTAGAAGAGATATTAAAAGATCTTTTTACAACATCATCACGATGCAAAGCGGCTGACACCTTATTCCCTAAAGATCTCTTTTGTGGTAAAAGATTTGGAGTTGCACACCAATCAATTTAGAGGTTGAATGATCATCCATTTTAAAAAATAAAAAATAAATAAGAGAAAGATAAAAATGGTGTATTTTTTCAAAGATAGGTTCAAAAATTGTTTGAGTTTAGAATAAGTATTAGTAGTCATGCAAGCACTTGTTTGAAGACATTTGATTTTTGTTATCTAAATTATTTTATTAAAGATGGTGTTTATTTTCTTTTTTAAAAAAGTTTATGTTTATTAAAAATGCTTATTAAAAAAATGTTAATAAAAATAAGTAATTAAACACTTCTCAGATAGGTTTCCCTTTAAGTACCTGAGCTTAGACAAACTTAAATTATTACTTCTAAATCAAATTTATTTAAAATTCATTGTCAAACTTTGTTTTTCATCTTAGAAATTAATTAAATTGAACATTGAGACAATTAATTAGCACCTAAATGCTCAGATTTAATTTAAAAGTATCTCACTAAATCTTATATTGTTCTTACCTTAGCAATAGAGGAGAGAGAAAATATTTCTCTCAAAAGTTTGATTTATATAGTAATCCAAACTTCGTACTATATTAAAATGTAATCAAAGAAAGGTCTTATGTGAATGAATCTCATATGTTCTTTTCGCACACATTGAACTCTATCCTAATTTTCAGCCATCTTGCACTACTTTTTTCTCTCTATTTTCTGGTTTCTTTTGTGCACTTTTGTTCTCGAACAATATCTCTGTTATATTTTCTACATTAATTCAGAATATGAAACTGAAACATAATAATCCAGAATGCACAATTCAGACAAAATCACAAAGCAATAAAGGAACAAGAGAACACAACTATATATAGTGGTTCGACCGATTTGGTCTACATCCACTTTGAGAACCAGCTTGAAGGGATTTTATTGAGGATAAAATTCGAGGAATAATTACAGACAACAACAAGATCAACAATCTGTAATCAATAAAAACAAAACCAACTATACTGACAACCCAAAAGCTAAAAGTATGAGAGACCCGTGGATGCACTTTGAACTAAGAATTAAAACACGCCGAACTGACCCAAAAACGGTACTCAATCTGTCGGAATCGTTGGAATGTTCCGTCACTGCCCGTCGATGGTGACTCAAAAAAACAC
Source organism: Cucumis melo (assembly GCF_025177605.1). Taxonomy (NCBI): domain Eukaryota; kingdom Viridiplantae; phylum Streptophyta; class Magnoliopsida; order Cucurbitales; family Cucurbitaceae; genus Cucumis; species Cucumis melo. The sequence goes on along the minus strand of NC_066865.1, from coordinate 18,991,031 downwards.
CCGAAAATCGAATCCCAAATCACGTCGACGCAGCTCGTCGCTGTGATGCCTGCAAACCCGACGCTGCCCGTCGCAAACCCACATCGCCGCTGTGAAGATCGACCCGTTGTCGAAAAAGCTCAAGCCGCCATGTTGTTCGCCGCTCGCAGACCAACTCTCTCTCTTTGTGTGTGTATTCTGTCGACTGCACTTTTTCTCACACCCCTTCTTTTTGTCCTTCACATATTAACCTAAAGAAAAAGAAGAAGATTGATATAATTGCAAAATTTCCATTAGGCATAACTACTATTCTGCTCTCAATGTTAAAAGACCCAATTTCAAACCTCTTAAATAATTTGTCAATTTTCACAAATCTCCCTCTTGACAAACTATTTAAGACACTAAACTGATCCTCCAAACTTCCTATCATCCAGATTAACATTCAGCTCATCTAATAGGTATTTAAACCTATGAGCTAAAAGAGCTTTAGTTAACATATCTGACAAATTCTCAACTGTATGAACTTTGACCAGTTCAACATCTTTCTAAGCAATAACGTTTCTAATGTAATGAAATTTGACATCGATATGTTTAGATCGTTCATGATGATATGGATTCTTCGCAAGATAAATAGCACTCTGGCTATCACAATGGATGATAGGAATAAACTCCTGCGATAACAACTCACCAACAATTCTTTGCAACCACACTGCTTCCTTAACTGCTTCACCAAGAGAAATATATTCTGACTCAGTAGTCGACAAAGCAACAACTGGATGTAGGTTAACTTTCCAACTGACAACATTACCATACAAGCGAAAAATGTGACCTGATAAAGACCTTCTTTTATCAAGATCTGCAACATAATCTGCATCTGTGAAACCTTCTAACAGTGTTGATTTATCATAATCCCTACTATAACACAATGATACACTGGTACTACCTTCCAAATATCGTAACACCCATTTAACAACTTTCCAATGTTCCTTCCCAGGATTTGACATAAACCTACTAATCATACTCATAGCATAACCCAAGTCAGGCCTAGTACAAATCATCAGATACATAATACTTCCAATAGCATTACAATATGGAATATTAGACATCTCTAACCTTTCTTGTTTAGTAACAGGACATTGAGACGAAGAAAGTCTAAAGTAAGATGCTAAGGGTGTTGAAACTGTCTTGCTACCAGATATATTATACTTTTCAAGCAGTTTGATCACATAACTCTCCTGCGAAATGGTTGACAAACCTTTCTTTCTATCTCTCTTTACATCCATGCCTAGGATCCTTTTTAGTTCACCTAAATCTTTCATTTCAAACTCATTACTCAACTGTTTCTTGAGTTCACATATTTCAACATAATCCTTAGACACTAGTATAATATCATCTATATACAACAGTAGATAGATGTACGTACCTTTCTGAGATAGTTTCCAGTAAACACAAGCATCATATGAGTTCCTGTGGAATCCCTGCTTTAGAATGAAAGTATATAACCTGATATACCACTGTCTTGGAGATTGTTTTAGTCCATAGAGGGACTTGTGAAGACGACAAACCATGTCTTCCTTACCCTTCACCTCATAGCCCTTAGGTGAGCCATGTAGATCACTTCCTCCAGTTCTCCATGAAGAAATGTTGTCGTGACATCCATCTGTTCAATAAACATATCAAAGTGAACAGCAATAGATAAGATTAATCTAATGGACGAATGCCTCACCACTGGAGAGAAAACCTCATGAAAGTCAACTCCCTCCTTCTGAGTGTATCCCTTAGCTACCAACCTAGCCTTATATCTAGGCTTACTGTTACCTCATGTACCTGGCTTAATTTTGTAAATCCATTTTGATTGAATGAGTTTCTGATTAAGAGGCTTTGGAACCAACGACCATGTTTGATTCTTATGTAAAGAGAACAACTCTACTTCCATGGCATCCTTCCACCGTTTTTTTGAATCAGATACAATTGCCTTTTCAAAAGTAAGAGGCTTTTCTTCAATACCATCAGCTGCACAAGTAAGAGCGTAAGCAACTAAGTCGGCATAACCATACCTTATAGGAGCATGTCTTTCCCTCTGAGCTCTGTCACGAGTAAGCTGATAATTCTGTAGGTCATTGTTACTTGAGCTTTCTTCAATAAAAGCTCCCTCATCAATCAAAATCCTCTCCTGTTGAGATTGTATACCATCAAATTCAGACTGCTGTGTATCCTCTATTTCTGAAACTAGTGGCGGCTGATCACTAAAAGCATATAAGCCAACTGATGGTCGTCCCTCTGAAGCAATTCTGACTTTTGTCACAACATGATCACTTGTCTGTTGTTTCCGTTCCTCTTTAACACAGTAAGGCATTTTTGTCTCATTAAAATTTACATCTCTACTGATAATGCATTTATTCATCCCTTTTTTCAAGCACCAAAGTTTATAACCTTTGACACCCTGAGGATAACCAATAAACATGCATTTTAGTGCCCTCTTATTTAGTTTTCCATCTTTAACATGAGCATAAGTTGTGCATCCAAACACTTTGAGATGGTCTAAACTTGGAGCTTTACCTGTCCAAACCTCCTGAGGAATCTTTAAGTTTAAAGCGGTAGAAGGACTCCTATTAATGAGATAACGTGTTGTTTGGGCAGCTTCCCCCTAAAATTTCAATGGTAATGAAGATTAGCTAAGAGACACTTTGTACGTTCCATGATAGTTCTGTTAAACCTCTCAGCCAAACCGTTTTGTTGTGGAGTGTATGTAACAGTAAAGTGCCTCGTGATTCTCTCAGATTTGCAAAAGTTGTTGAAATTTGTTATTTACAAACTCTAAACCATTATCTGTCCTCAGATACTTAACCTTTCTACCTGTTTGTTTCTCAACCTGCTTCTTCCATTCAAGAAATTTTTCAAAAGCTTCATTTTGTTTCAATGGATAAATCCACACTTTTCTTGAAAAATCATCAATGATAGAAATAAAGTATCTCGAACCTCCCATAAAAGCCTCTTTCGTAGGACCCCACAAATCTGAGTGAACATAATCCAAAATACCTTTGGTTGTGTGCTTCCCTTTCCCAAACTGTACTCTGGTACACTTTCCCATTATACAATGTTCACAAAATGGGAGTTCAACATTTTTAACTCCTTCCAGCAAACCTTGTTGAGAAAGTGCTTGTAAGCCTCTTTCACTCACATGAGCTAGCCTGTTGTGTCATAATATAGACATATATGTAACTTTGCCTGACGCAATAGCAGTACTACCTGAAACTGTAGTACCTTCCAACACATATAGACCATGCCTCAAGGTTCCCCTCAGTTTAACCAAAGAACCTTTGGTAACTTTCATAACTCCATTTTCAGATTTTATGGTACAACCTGATCTATCTAATTCACCAAGGGATATTAGATTACGTTTGAGTTTTGGAACATATCTCACATTAGTAAGTATTCTGACCATCTCATCATGTGTTGCAATTTGAACTGAACCAGTTCTCTTTACATCGCATATACCATTGTCACCCAATAAGACCTTTCCCCCATCACCTTTCTGAAAGTTAGTCAGAAAATCCCGATGAGGGGTCATGTGAAATGTGCACCCTGAATCCATGATCCAAGCATCCTGTATATCTCTATGAGACACCATCAAGACCTCTGCAGATTCATACCCATCAGTAATCTCTGCGAAATTATACCCATCGGTAACATTCGCTTCACTAGTTGATGCTTCTCTGCTCTTATTCAAGGGGCAATTTTTCTTAAAGTGTCCTTTATGACAAAGGAAACATTTTCTAGATTTTCCCTTTGATTTCGACCTGGAACTCCTCTCTTTACCTTTCCAGCTCTTTTTCTCACTCCTCCCTCTGGCCATGAGTAACTCGCCATCTTTGCGTTCTTTCTTGATTTCGAGATTTCTAGTCTTCAAGGCATCCAACACTATACTCATGGTCAATGAATCTCGACCATATTTAATAGCACCCTTAACCTCTCGATATGTTTCTGGTAATGAATTTAAAAGAATCACTGCTTGATTCTCATCCGACATCTTCTCACCAATGTTACTGAGATCAACTATAATCTTCTGAAATTCATCCAGGTTCTCTTCTAAACTTTTACTTTGGTCCATCTTATATCTAAAGAACTTCTCCTTATTTGGCAAGAACTTTGTCAAGTAAAGGCTCTCTAGCTTTTTCCACAACTCCCCTGTAGTAGTAGCCTCATCCACTAGCCTAAGAACTTCATCTGACAGATACAGAAGAATAGTTGAATAGGTCATTCATCCATATCTCTTTTTTCACTTTCTGTAATATTTTCTGGAAGTTTCTCTTCATCTAAGATCTTTGCTACTTTATGTTGAACCAAAATAACTCTAATCTTTTTTCTCCAAAGAGCAAAATCTCCATTCCCATTAAACTTAAACACTTCAAATCGTGTCGAAGCCATCTTTACAGAAAAGATTTAACCAAGATATGCCGACTGCGAACTACTACTTAAAACCCAAATTTCCTTTGGATCGAATTGAGCTCTAATACCACTTGTTATATTTTCTGCACTAATTCAGAATATGAAGTTGAAACATAATAATCCAGAATGCACAATTCAGAAAAAATCACAAAGCAATAAAGGAAAAAGAGAACACAACTACATATAGTGGTTCGACCGATTTGGTCTACATCCACTTTGAGAACCAACTTGGAGGGATTTTATTGAGGATAAAATTCGAGGAACAATTACAGACAACAACAAGATCAACAATCTGTAATCAATCAAAGCAAAACCAACTATACCGACAACCCAAACACTAAGAGTATGAAAGACCCACGGATGCACTCTGAACTGAGAATCAAAACCCGCCGAACTTACCCAAAAACGATACTCAATCTGTCAAAAACTAGTCGTCAGAATGTTCCGTAACTGCCCGCCGATGGTGACTCAAAAAAACACCTGAAAATCGAAGCCCAAATCACGCTGACGCTGCTCGTCGCTGTGATGCCTGCAAACCCGACGTTGCCCGTCGCAAACCCACACCACCGCTGTGAAGATTGACCCGTTGTCGGAAAAGCTCACGCCGCCACGTTGTTCGCCGCTCGCAGACTAAGTCTCTCTCTCTGTCTGTGTATTCTGTCGGCTGCACTTTTTCTCACACCCCTTCTTTTTGTTCTTCACATATTAACCTAAAGAAAAAGAAGAAGATTGATATAATTGCAAAGATGCCATTAGGCATAATTACCATTCTGCCCTCAATGTTAAAAGACCCAATTTCAAACCTCTTAAATAATTTGTCAATTTTCACAATCTCATCATTCAACATGTGAATGAGAGGCTAAGGTACCATATTCTAGTTTGTGTGTCTTAAAAATCTCCCTACCCTTTTGAATTTATGAGAACTTGAACAAGTTATTTTAACTTTTTAGTTCCAATTTTGTTCTTGAATGATAACTTGTTATATATTGGATGCAAGAGATTGTATAACTTTGGCTTTGCAATTGACTATTTTGACTCGTGACAATTAGATAAGATTTGGTTAGAAGCAATATAGGTTAAGTTACACTACTAGAAAAATTGGATTTAATGACGCAAAATTTGCGCCTTAAAGAGTTTGTAAATCTACTTTGATGCACATTGTTCTAACCAACTTAGAATTGAACCTATTGAATGTCAATTAGATGCATAGGAATTAGGCATTCTACCTAAGGATCTCTTGAACTTAATGCAATTGAGAAATTCAATATTGCACGTTTAATTGTATCTTGGATTAGAACAATTAGAACCTTGGGTCAATTTAGCTATTTTAAGTAATAAATTGGTTAGATGAAGGTTGCATATAGATAAAGTAATGATAGCTTGATGAATGAAATCTCAAGGTATATTCTTTTGACATAAACTTTTCTCAGCCTTACTCTCTTTCTTTGCAATTTTCTTTCTTGCAATCAACTTTGACTCAAAACCACCCTTCAGTTATTGTGGCTGGAAACTATTTTATTCGAGGATCGGTGTGATTACTGAGTTCCATTTAGACTTGCCACTAAAACTGGTGCTTGGTGTGTAATTCGATAAAATTATTTGGCATGGATTTGGGCGGCGAAATCTGTCTTGACTAGCACTAAAGAATTTTTTGTGTTCATATAACCATTACGAGTGAGTCGATCCTTCACAAATGTTCATAATTTCAGCCAAGTCAAATTATCGTTTTATCATTGTAATTACCTCTTACTCCTCAAGTATCACAATCTTCTAATAAATAATTTGTTTATGGTGCAACCATAACGAAATCCCCCTTAGACTAGTGAGAGGGAGGAGCCCAATTGTTCAAGTAATGGATTCAAGGGAACACTCGTCTACTTTTCCTAACAAATGAAAATGATTGAATTTCATCTTGTGTAGTTATGTTTCCAACTCTTTATTCAATTTCGTCACCGAAGTGTGGTAGACTTATTGAGTTAGTGAGTCAAGTCATTCTCACTCAAAGGACAACCATGGATAGACAGGAGTTCACAACTCACAAGGATTGAAATCGAGTTACATATGGTTGTTGGTCTGAAATATCAATCTTTTCAATTAACATTATTACAAATAGAGACTATATATTAGATTTTGTGATTCGATCTTATACAAATTCTTTGGTATTTGATACATTCACTCGCATATCTTTACATGAACGATTTGAAACAAATTGTTTACAACATTTATAAAATAGGTCGTATCCGTAATATTATCAGAATAAGATACTCAACCTTATCTATATACCATAGATCTTTTAGAATATCACTTGAACATGATTCACTTATATGTCTCTCCATACTTTTTTCAAGTTACATATGATATTTTTTAAACATAGTTTATTGGATTGAGTTACACACAAGTCATAAAATAAAATAAATAATACTTTATTAATAAATAAGTTTTTGTTTATACAAACATGGAGTTTTACAATATAGAAAGATTTGTTTATACTTTTCAAGTCACACTTAACTAACTATAAGAAACTAACTGATGAAAGTAAAAGTTTAAAGGATTTAATTGTAACAAACCCTATAGTTAAATGATGGTTTGTGCAATTTTCCAAAGAATATATAATGTGAAGTGTTGACACGTAATCCTCGAAAAGAAAAGACGTTTGAGTGTGAAGGGGTGAAACCTTAGCCCTTTCCAACATTGCAAAGTTACAAATATAGAAAGTTGAAATCTCCTTTTTGTCATAGTAATTGTTCAATTATGGTGGGATTTTTCTCACTCTATATATATGGAATTTATCCATATCCATATATATCCACTCCACTTGGATGCAGGACTTGTTCGACTACAATAGGATTCTTTATCTTTTCTTCTGTTTAGCGAAGACTTTTTTCCCTAGGTTGGATAAATAAGTTTTAGTGCTTGATACAAAAAATATAAACATCAACATATAAATATATACGTGGGTTCACTAATAAAAACAAATAATATTATTATAGAGAATGTTTCGGAATACAACGAAAAAAGTGCAACTAGAAATAGAAAACGAAGCATTGACACACGATTTTAATGAATTTTATATATTTTTTATATTACATAATTAAATTATATTTAAACAATAAAAATAAGAAAATATGTTAAAGAAAAATAACATAAGAAATTAATGGAATCAAGAAATGATCATAAAAAATAAGTTTCTATTTCAATTTTTTTTCTTCAAAAATAGGAAACGAGAATAGTTATCAAACAGTCTCATTTCTTGTTTTAAACGAAAGAAAAAAGAAAAAAAAGAAACAGGAAACGGAAAACGAGAACTTTATCATACAAGTCTTTAAGGAACATTTTGAAATGACTTTAAAAAAAAATTAATTTTTCTATAAATCTAGTATATGTGGTTTATCTTAAGTCCACTTAATTATTCTATAAAACTCACGGTTTTAAAATCAATTTTAAGTCGGTCGTTAAATACATGATTTTTTTTTCAAAATAACTTGTTTTTTTCTTTTAATTTAATAACTTGAAAAGGTATTTCAAATACATAACAACTTTTCTTAAACAAATTCTTGTAAGGGAGACAGAAGTAGGACATATATTTAGCCATAGTAATGAAAAAAATGTAACTGATGTTGCTAATGTTATAGGTTGTAATTGAATGGCAATGTGAATCAATGTGATGCGTAGGATTGTTCGACTCAAAGATTGGATCAGAATATGTTGAAAGAGAAATCATTAAATGTGTGGATTTGGTCAAAGAAGGTATTCATATGGTTGTCTTAGTTTTCCCGTGAGAACTCGATTTTCAAAAGAAGAAATAGCCACCCTTCGAACCCATCAAATTTTGTTCGGAACACAAATTTTGGACTTTATCACTGTTCTCTTCACTGGAGGTGACGAGCTCAAGGACAACGACAAAATATTGGAGGATTACTTGGGTCGAGAATGCCCTGTGGGGTTGAAAGATATCATAGCCGCAAAGCAAGAACCGCTACTTGGTTTTCAATAACAAAACCAAAAGTGAAATAATGATGATTGAACAAGTGGTGAAACTTATAGAGAAAGGTGAATGGAGTTATACACCAATATGGAGGTAAAGCCTATTCTCATGGCTTGTTTTCTAGTATCAAGTTTGAGACCAAGTTGCAAGATGTGAAAACCAAGCTTGAACTACTATTGGAGGTTGAAAGACAAGCTAGACTTAAAGCATAAGAGAGAACACAAGAAATTTAAAAAAAAAAACATTCACAAAAGAAATTCGAGTCCTCAATGACCGTCTGCGCGTTGCTCTTGAAAGGCCACCACCACCTCCCAAAGGTAGCAAAGGTGGAGGCGGAGGCGGAGGCTCGTGTTATTCTATAGCTTTATTATACAAGTGATTAATATACTACGTATATACTAAATAAAAATGTGAAAGACTCAAAAGAAAAGAAGAGTTTAGTTATTCTCATCTCATGTATACGAAATAACTGTGCGGCGTAACTTCTATTCTTATCTGCATGTATTGTGTAAATTGTAACATGGAAAAATGGGGAATTATGTTAGTAATTAGTAATTGAAAATTTTGTCTCCTCTTGGGAAGACTATCTTAATTATGACGATAATAAGAATAAACCATACTCGATACACAACCTTTAGATAAAGTTAACTAAACAAATTTAATCTAATAAAGATGATCAAAGATCAAGAAGAAAAGAGAACTTTGTTCATTTCTTTAGGATTTTAAAGGTCTCACAATTTAATTGATCGAATTACTTTTAAAGTACTAAACACTCCATTTTAGATGTAAAATAATAAAAATAAAGCAAAAAGTTTGAGAGGATTAGAATCTACAAAAAATATTCATTCAAGTTCAATTTGTGTTTGAGAACTAAAGTTCGGCACCATGTAAACTAAATAAAAGAATACAATTTTTGATCATCTTTCGATTGCAATACATAAAATAAAATAAATAGATACGTAATACATCAAAGATGTGGTGAATATGGATTTTAGATTTACCGGTGTTTTTTTAGTGAACATAAGTATCATTTGAAGCCTAGAAAATTACCATAGTTATTCACTATGGATTGAAAAATTCACTTGGATGTGTAAACATTCTATTCTTCTTCCGTCATTTAGCTCTAGTTCTTGGAACATAATGATTGACTTGTGATTATTATTCATCCAAGAATATATATCCACACACAAATTTCAAATATGTATCAAACATTTAAAAAGAGTTAAAAGAAAAAATAATCTTACCATTAGTTTTAGACGAATACCATTAAAGTTTTGTTTAAAAGTATAAGAAAAATTAGTTTAAATAACAAAATTGTTGAAAATATTTACAAAATATAGAAGATTTTCAAAATCTATCGCTAGACAATGTTAGACTAAAAAAATTTGCTATATTTTATAAATATTTTGATTCATATTGTTATAAGTCGGAAGATTAAAATAATATTTAAACCTATCATTTATAAACATTATATAATACATATTTTAATATAAAAAAACAAAATTCAAAAGAACCAAAATAATTTAACTATAGATGCTAGAAAAGATTCTGGATTCAAAACATGACACCCCAATTTGTAATTCAGAAACAAGAGAAAAAACAACGATTAATTTTGCTTTGATATGTAGTAAATACTAAATATGATTTTGCTTGCAAGTTCAATTTTAAAAAACAAATATATATATATATATATATACCATTGACCAACTTTTAATTTCAGTTGTATTAATTTAAATTTAAATTTTATATAATTGTATAAATTTTAATTTTATATAATTGTATAGTTTAAATTTTTCATTCTTTTAATCTAAATACTCATGAAAGTTGAAAATTTAAATTTATACCGTTGTAAAAATCAAAATACCAGTAAAAATTGGAAAATCTAAATACCAGTGAAAGCTAAGAATTTAAATTTATACCATCGTAAAATTCTATGATTACTAATTACAAGTTAAGAGTTTAAATTTATACCATCCTAAAGTTCTATTATTTATTATCAATATAATTATAAGTTTAGAATTTAGTTAAAAGGAAGGAAAGAACATAGATTGATATTTTCACTTAATAAAAATCGAGCCCCCGCTGTCTCACTCCAACCTAAAGAGTTCTTCTTCCTCGTCTCTTCAAAGAATTCAACTTCCGCTTCTCAATTATCTACTCTTGTAAGTATTTGAGGCTTTCTTTTTTGTATTTTGTTCCTATCTTCTACTCGCTGATCCTTTCAATTCTGTATCCATAAATCCTAGTTTTGCTCTGATTCTTGAGTTGTTTCTTTTCCATGTTTTCTTACTTGAAACTCATCCTCCTCCTCGATTTCATCTTCGTTTCGACGGGATTTTTTCTATTTGATTTTGCGACTGCTTCAAATTTAACTTTCTGCAGTTACTGCCTTCTAATCCATCATCGGATATGCCATTTCAGAATATTTAAAATGACTACTTCGGCCTCTATAATTTCCTTAGTCGGACTCTGGGTCTCTTTCTCTTTTGTGTCTGGACGCCGATGGCTCAATTGTGGGTCAATATACGCATTTCCGTGCTCTCTGTAGCTATTCTATCTTAGTATGTGGCATCTGGTGGTGTGTCACCTCCCTAAGAGTATGGACACTTGAGTTTGGCCAGTGTAAATTCGTATCCGACACATGTAGGACATTTGTTAGCTGTTAGTCACTAGTTGTAGAAAGTCAATATAAGTCCAACATTTGTTAAACATGTATCAAACACTAGGAATTGAACAAATTTTTAGAGCCGAATGCATCAAACTCTTTTTTTCAATTATATAAACGTATTAGTATATTAACTTTGAGTTTATTTTTTTTATAAAAATGACATGTATTTTGACGAATGCGTCCTTGCCATTTTTTTTTACAAATGATGTGTTAGTGTGTTTGTGTTGTGTCGTGTCTTGTATCTTCATCCAATGTTTTGTATCAATATTGTTATCCCTTATGGTAAGAAGGCTACTAACTGCAATCTGACTTTCTACATTAAGAAAAAAATGGGCGGGAGCGCTATAGAGGAAGATTGGGAGCTAGACCTTACTTCCCCAACCAATGGAAGAAGTGCCCGAACTGTGGTTTTAGTCGGTCGTACAGGTAACGGAAAAAGTGCTACTGGCAACAGTATTCTTGGAAGGAAGGCATTTAAGTCGAGGGCATGTTCTTCTGGTGTTACAGTCACTTCTGAATTGCAGACAACTGTACTGACTGATGGCCAAGAGATAAATGTTATTGACACGCCTGGTATGAATGAGCTAACTGATGGGCACCACCACTTAGTTTCAATGGAAAACGTATGACTATCTAAAACAGCCTTCATTTTCAATGTTGCAGGGATGTTTGACTTTTCTGCTGGATCAGATTTTGTTGGCAAGGAAATTGTCAAATGTATTGACATGGCCAAGGATGGTATTCATGCTGTTCTTGTAGTTTTTTCAGTCAGGACTCGCTTTTCTCTGGAAGAAGAGGCTGCCCTTCGCAGCCTGCAAACTTTGTTTGGTAGCAAAATTGTCAACTACATGATTGTAGTTTTTACTGGGGGTGATGAACTTGAAGAAAATGAGGAGACATTGGAAGATTACTTAGGTCGTTCATGCCCTGATCCGTTAAAGGTTGCCTTTTTGTAGCTCACACTAAGTTATTCCTTTTCTAGGATGTATCTATTGTTTCTTTTAAAATTTAAAGCAGGTCATAAAGCCTCAATCATTTATTCCATTTCATGTTTGATGTAAAAATTTAATACTACCGACTATTGATTTATTTTATCATTACAATGGTTGCAGGATATCCTTGCCTTGTGTCAAAACCGATGTGTGCTTTTTGACAACAAGACTAAGGACGAACGGAGGAAGGTTGGACAAGTTCAACAACTTCTCTCCCTTGTTAATGGTATTGTAATTCAGAATGGTGGACTACCCTATTCAGATGAGTTATTTTCTGAACTGAAGGTACTACTAAACCACATAGATTTCTTTTCAATTGTTTCCAGGACAAATACCCTGTTAACAAATTAATCTTCTAGGCGGGGGCTATTAAACTTCGTGATCAACAAAAAGAGGTTGATTCTCTTGAAGGCTACACCAGACAGGAGTTGATGGAGTTGAAGGAGCAGATGCACCGTTCATATGATGAGCAGTTGAAAAGAATTACAGAGATGGTAATTTGAAGTCCTATTGTTTTTCATTTAATTATGAATCTAATATTATTTTGCTGCCATGATTTTTGTTTTTCAAAGAATCGAAATTCTCTTGAAAAATTGAAAGAATATGTTACAAGGACTCAAAAAAGAACTTTCATTGAAGGAAGAGACTCCAATCAACAAAAATGAGACGTATAATTTACCTTCCACGTGCTAATTTAGTTTTTGACGAGATGGAATTTATGGTCATGACTGGAAATAAATCTCTTTTTCTTAGGCCACAAGTGGCATAGAGACATCCTTCACATGTTTAGAGAGAGCAAGAGAAGCATACCCGATGTTTAATTTTAAAAAAGTGTGTCATTGTGTCATTGTGTGTGTGAAGTTTGAGTGTCTTGCTATTCAGACCAAATCCACAAATAATGTCTATTTTTTTATTTTTTGTGTAGGTTGAGTCGAAGCTCAGAGAAACAACTATGAGACTTGAACAACAACTGGCAGAAGAACAAGCAGCAAGACTGAAAGCAGAAGAGAATGCACAACATGCTCAGAGAAAATCTAATGATGAAATCCGTCAACTCAGGGAGCATCTACAGAAAGCAGAGGAAGAGCTTCGCAAGCGTGGTGAGTCATCTAATTGTGCCATCCTTTGATGAGAATTTGGTGTTAAGATTTACTGCAGTAAATATCATCTTCAAGAGTTCTTAAATAGTATATTTCCCTTCCTTCCCCCACTGTGGTGCCTCTTCCGGAGGTTTACATTAATGGTGAAACTGATTAAATGATGTCTAATGTCTATAATTCTAGGGCCCTTTTATTACCATATGTTTCTGATTGCATATAACTTCTGTGTATATGAAAATTCCATTGCCTAATGAATGAGTGTTATGAGTATTTATTATTGGTCATGTAGCAACCCTTCAATGGACTGTTGAAGATTGATGCCACAGTGTATTAATATTCTAGAGAAGAGGATGATATGCGGTGTAGAATGGATATGAAACATGCCTATCAAGAGAGCCATCGAGCTCAAATGTCTTTGGCCCATATGGGCAGATTGGCTAAATACAGACAACTATAAACAACATCCACCTGGTTCTCATCAAAAACTCAATTTCCTGTCACTGCATATCCCTATCCCTTCGTCCAGCAAGAACATACTCACATTTATATGAAACGCGTGTGGACTAAATTGGATATTTGTACTCTAATGATTCGAATTTATTTGGTCAGTGACTCCATGCTTGCTTCTACTATTCTCAGCCCAGTGGAACAAAACAAAACACAAGAGAAAGTCAGGAACTTGTATAATCCATTTCATTGCGTAGCGTAATAAATCTGGAGTGGAAATGTAATCACCAAATTACACAAAGACCAACTATTTATTTAAAGAAGCTAAATGGAAGTCTCTCCAAATGAGAATTGCTATTCTTCCAGAAAGGGATAGTCTGTGTAACCAACAACTGGATCTGATAAGTAAAAAGTTTTCCTATTGTACTTGTTGAGTGGAGCATCCATCTCGAATCTCTTTGGCAAGTCTGGATTTGCCAAGAACCATCGTCCATATGCAATGAGATCAGCGTGATTTTCAGCAATGGCTCTGTTTCCGTCTTCCCTATCGTACCCCCCAGCAGCTATGAATGTACCCTTGAATACCTTTCTCATTGGTAAGAGGCTACGAGGACACTCACTGTCCTCAGGAACACTTTCCATCCTTGGCTCCACAATGTGGCAGTACAAAATTCCATATTTGTTCAAACTCTCCACCATGTAGAGTCCCAAAGCATTCGGATTTGAGTCTCCTGCCTCCATCAAATCTGCAAATGGTGATAGTCTGATCCCAACTCTGTCTCCACCTATCTCATTAACAACAGCTTCAACTACTTCTAGAGCAAATCTGCAACGGTTTTCTAGGGACCCTCCATATTGGTCTGTTCGGTCATTCACGTGATCTTTCATGAATTGTTCAATGAGATAACCGTGAGCTCCATGGATTTCAACTCCATCAAAACCTGTATTCAACTGCCATTATCAGTGTTGAGTAGAAAAAGTGTAGCCCCAGTTGTTGTTCACCCAAAACTACATAACTTCAACAAGTAAACATAAAATCAGGTTTAAAAGCATAAACAATTTTGGCTAGCTAACTCATCGCTTTTCCAAACTCATGCCTTGCAGACTTGTCTTATTGAGTAAATCAAATGTGTGATTCTTGATGAATTTTTAGTCTTAATCAGTAATCACGAAAGGAGCTTAGGATTCTCTGGATTCTCTCCTGGCAGGACTTCTGTTTGTTTTAATGTTTTCTGAAAATAGGACTTACCAGCTTCAATGGCATTCCTGGCTGCAAGTCTAAAATCATTAACAATTTCAGGGATTTCATCTGTTCTTAGACGTCTTGGAGGGCTAAAATATTCAACATCACCATTAGCCTCAACTTGCGGGGACAGTGGCTTGTCTGTTGATGAGACTGGGGCTTGTCCATTTGGTTTAGAACCTACAAAATATATATTAATAGCCAAAATGAATACTTATTGAGTTCACCACTATGGAAAATCATAAAATCAACTGCTTGTTGTGGATAATCACCAAATTCGTTCCCACAACCGTGCATTTTCCTGGCAATACTCGTTGATGTCACAAACATCTGACTAGTCGATGATATAATATAGGGACTAGTTGAGTTATATTCTAGGTTTTGGAGTTAGAAGTTGATATTTGACAAGTTCAAGTTACAAACTTGGTTCTAGTTTTGTATGGGCTAGTCTTTAATGTTGAAAAAGAGAACACACCTGAATCTGAAACCCTCCCTACGTGCCATATCTGACAAAAGAATACACCACCTTTGCTATGAACAGCATCTACAATTGGTTTCCATGCTTCAACTTGCTCTTTTGTCCATATCCCAGGTGTATTAGGATATCTTAGATATTAGAAGACAAACAGATTAGTGAAAGTAAACTCAAGAAAATGCAGTTCTTAGAAAGTTTAGCTCAAGAAGCTCTTTGTGTTTGGGAAGAAAAGGTTGATGTTTACCCTTGGGCACTTTCAGAAACCCCAGTAGCCTCAGCAATTAAGAAACCCCCTTTACTGGTTCTCTGGGAGTAATACAAGATTGCATGTTTCTGAGGAACATTGTTGTAAGATCTGTGCCTTGTCAATGGAGCCAATACAATTCTGAAGAAAATTTTTGATCACCATCAGAGGAAAAATATAAGCAAGACAAGGGACTGAAGATGGTGAATATGGTAAACTTATGAGCCACAATTCTGACTTTGGATAATATATACTTGAAAGACAGGAAGATGGAAATGGTGATAAATGGATAGATGGATGTCTAGGAAGATGGAAATGGTGATAAATGGATAGATGGATAGAAGTACCTGTGAGAAAGATTAAACTTCCCCATCTTGTAAGGAGTGAGGAGAGGAATGGTGGGAGTTTGATCATTGTTGTTTTCACCCATTTCTATTGCTTCAACTTTACTGTTTTCTTGGTGTGTTGATGTGTTCCTCTTCCTTTGCACAAAATTCTGATGGGAAGCGAGGATTAAGGTCTTTATAAAACTGGTTAAATTACCAAAAGGGCAGAATATGTCTCCAAACCTCAACTTTTGGGTTTGATGGGTTTGTAAAGTTTCCATTTTGTGAGTAATAGATTTTTTCTGTTAAATTTTAAAATTTTGTAAAACTTTATCCATTTTCTAGTTAAAATTTCATTTGTTATGATCTTCTGAACTTTTAATTTTTGTATAAATGATGATTTATAAACTAAATTTGACACAAAAAGCCATGCACCCAGATGGGAATTTTTTTAAAGAAATAATGTTATTTAAATAATTTTTGTTAAAAATAGGGTTGCTGCAAAAGTATTGTAAAAAATAGGTGGTGAAGTCGTGTACCCGATACATAACCTCACTACCACGTCTGTAGTGGACTTGCCAGTGTGGTGCCAACACTATCATGTTGCCTGATATAAACGAAGTCGTGGATCGAGTTTACGATTTTTCTCTACAATGTTTTCACTTTATTTTTTACAACAAATTCAACTTAAACCTTTCTTTTATTTATTTTTTTTTTTTATGGTTCCCCTGTTTTTGTTATTAGTATGAAAAAAACATTATTCTTAAAATTAGCCTACAACAGAGAAGGAACAGTGAACAAAGGAAAATAAGGCAACGTTGAATTATTATTGAGTGAATAAGATTCATAACTTTTGAAACAAAAATTTACTTTAATAAAGTTTTGCCTTTATAAAAGTTTAACCTCCATAGCTTGACTTGCGATTGGATTTGTTTATTTATTGGTGTGACATTAATTTTATCTTACTTTTGGGAGAAAATTTTAGTTTGGTTAAATTAAAAAACTGTTTTAGGAAACGAAGAGAAAACAAAAACATTTTTTTAATTGTACTTTTAAATTTTGGAATTTGAATTATTCAAATGTTTGATGTGAATTTTGGAAATGTAATATTATATCTTATATTCATAGATTTTTTAAAATAAAATGAAAAAACAAAGGGAAATGATTTATTGTTTTTGAAAATTGGTTATTTCAATGGTTGATTTTGGAGATTGTTTCTAAAAATAACTATATACCAAACACATTTATTTATTTTGAAAATATGAAAACAAAAATGAATCACGAACCAAACGGGTCTTAAATTTTTCCTAGTTTTTTCTATAGCATTTCCTAACTTGTTTTATTTAAATAAAAAGTTTTATTTTAACTATATAGTATCAATTAAAAATTTAAATTGTTTAATAAATCTTGACAAGAATAATGAAAGTGGAATTATTGTAAAACTAGAAGACTAAAGAGAACTTTTCAAAGACTTACTCTAGTATTGCAAGCTTCTCCTAGAAAAACACGTTTGATCAACCATTCTTCTTGAATTTGTTTAGTATGATAAACCTACTGTAATCATTATTCTTGTTAGATGCAACTAAGTTCATGACAATATTGGCTGTGTTTTCATTTTTGGTGGTGACCGCATCTACTTTTTTATTACAACAATTAGGGTAAGCCAATTCGAATTACAGATTTCATGGTTAGTAGAACATTTAGATATCAATTGAGTTAAGCTTTTGTTTTCGATGGAATGTATACATAGGTAACTATCACTCTTAAATATATATTTTCTTCAATATTATGGAATTAAACAATTCAATATTATGGAATTAAACAATTGGTTGCCCTGTGTATATGAGTTCACTTTTTAGGCATGTTCAATAATATAAAAACTTAAAAATTCAACACATTTAAAAAGAGAAAATTTGATGAGAACAATTTTTTTAATTCTGTTTACAAAATATGATATTTAAGGTACTTCTATTTTTGCTTTTAACTCTACTTTAATTGTTTAATGATAACGGACCATGATTGCGGTGTTGATATCATGTATTTAAGTTTAGTTTACAAAATATGATATTTGTTAGTGAGTGATTGAGTGGTAAGCTAATTGTATGCTTCATCTATATGACCAAGTACACACATAACAACTCAACTTAAAATCAAACACATTTTTTTGAAAAATGGGTGAAACAAATGCTTTTATTTATGTTTATAGAATATGATATTTGGTAAACCATTACTTGAATAATAAAACACAAAAAGCTATAGATTTAGATTAAAGTAACATGCATCTCGAACATAGTCTATCATATTTCATACTAAGATGGTCAATATCGTAAACATAAATTGTCCCACCTAACATTTGAAATTTAAGGAAAATGACTAGTATGGATTGAGTCCATGATTTTAGCCTTTTATCAAGGCCATGACTTTACTTCTATTGAATTTTTAGGCTAACTCATGTTGGTTTAGTTTTTATCTAGTTTTATTTCAAGATGTAAGATTTTATCCTCAAGATTTCACCAATCTGATCACTTTCAGATTTTGTGTTACTTTTCATTAGTTAATTAAAAACATAAGTAA
Source organism: Cucumis melo (assembly GCF_025177605.1). NCBI lineage: Eukaryota > Viridiplantae > Streptophyta > Magnoliopsida > Cucurbitales > Cucurbitaceae > Cucumis > Cucumis melo. The sequence continues at coordinate 18,972,549 of NC_066865.1, read as the reverse complement.
TTTGTCAATCACCATTGATTTTCACTCATCACTCAAAACAAAACATCATGAAAAACAGAAACCTAAAAATGTATATATATATATATATATATGCAAATAGAAACTAAAAACGAAAGTCATGAATAAAAGTCTATAATTTTAAATTTTATGAACTTACTCAAAATTTAGAGAGTCAAACGATATATATTTTCTCTCATATAAATTGCTTCAATGTAATAAAATAAGCTTGATATGAAAGACAATCACAAACTCCATTCGTTTACCGTTGATTAAGAAAAAATATATTTTATTTAAACATTTTTTACAAAAATAAAAAAATGATTTTAAGCTATCGTAAAACATCTCAATTATATTCAAAATAATTTATTTTCTAAATTAAATATTTGTAAATATATTTTCTAACTTCTTTTCCTAATCTCATTAGTGGCCTTGATGAAAATATGTCAATGCTCGAATTTTCGTGATTATTTTCTGATCTGATCTTTTTATTATTTATTAATACGATTTATTTTCATTTTCGATAAAAGATCCATTTAAATACAATAATTGAATTGTAGCGGATATAATTTAGTGGTAAAAATGTGATTCGTTCTATTAATCCCTTAATAGTTAAGTGATCCTTCAAATTGGTTAATATTCCAATAAAAACTTTATTTCTTAGAAAAATTTAATCGTTTGCTATCTTTAATTTATTTTGGAGATATACAACACTGTTGACAAGATTTAGTGGAAATCTTTTTGCCATAAAAGAAAAAGAAAAATGAAAACAAATGGTAATGTCAAATTTAGAGAATTTTTAATCGGGATTGATGGTGAAATTATTTGGTCCCATATAATATAATATAAACTGTGCTTCAAAACTCAATATATATATATATATAAATGTATAAATATTGTAATATTCTATTAATTTCTTTACTTTTGAAATGCAAGAACAATTTTGTTGTGTCCGTATAAGCACATGCAAACAACGTTATTTTAATTGCTCAACAACAAAACTAGGTTTCGGTAGCCAATATTATAATTGCAATACCGTACTTATAATATGTTTCACGTAAAAGACAAAGTTACTCTTCGCTCATATATCTTCGACTTTATTATATTTAATAATACTCTTACCAAGTTGATCAAACAAAATTTAATATCTTTGTACTTTATAATATAAGTCATAGATAACCAACAAACTGGATCACATCGAACCATTATCGTAGCTTTAATTTAAATATATAACTTTTACTAAGACTCGCAAAGGATTTAGACTTACTCTACTTTCTTTATTTATGTTACGTGTGGAAGTATACATCTATTATTTTCACTATTTTGTGCTAAGCTAAAATTGTAATATAGTTTTAGAATTTTGATATAAATTAGGTAGGAGTAGATTAAGAAAAAACCTTTTTAAATTAGTCAAACCAAAGATGTTCGTACATATATATATAATAGATATATAATAAGAATTTTTTTATCCTTATTAAAAAGATTATTATATCCAAATATCAAATAAAATTGGTGTAACCATACGTCACACCAATATACTAATTGATGGGTTTAATAATGATAACTTATTTTAGAAAGTAAAAATTTCATAAAAATGAAAGTAAAATGATTATTTAAGATTATTGGTCATTATCGTATCATAATAATCTATTAAAAAGTCAACGCCAAGAGCCTAGGATAATAGTAAACATTTTAACTCTTTTTTTCTAACTATAGCCTAACATTTAAAAACAAAGTTGCCAACAACAACTTAATTCAACTAATACCTATATGTACTTAAGGATAAGAGATCTAAATTCAAATCCGTCACTCCAAATTTAGATTTAAAAAATACAGAACTTAATTACATTATCTTTCAAATATTTCTCATTTCAAACCAAATTTATTTCTTCTATTTTAATTCAGACGTTTTATAAAAATATTGGTATTCGAATTAAAAAATGAAAGGAATAGCGTAGTTCCCAAAATATTTATCAATCTGTCGATGTTTTGAAGAGGTATGGTATTTTCAACACCCTACCTCTATTTTCTTAAAAAAATATTAAAATCTAACAAACCCTAGAATCTTGTAATAACTATTTAAATTACGGGAAACTTACGTAAATGTAACAAAACGGTAAACTATTTACGGTCCGTGGTACGTGTAACAAAGCCCATAAGGTTAGTCATTTTTTAAATATTCCAGGTTTGCCCTTCCATCTTTCTTTTCTTTTTCGCGATTCGTCTACCTCCTGTTATTTCGTCTTCTCCGTCTTTCCCTACGATTTCGTCTTTCTTCTTTTCTCTTTTTCTTTTCTGCGATTTCTTTCCATCATCTTTCTTATTTTTCAATTCTTTATTTATGTCGTTTAATCTTTTCATCATTTTTCTTCTTTTCCTCTACGCTTTTTTCGCTTCGATTTCTTTTCATCGTTTTTCTACTTTTCCTCTTCTTTTTTTCGCTGTGATTTCTTTCCATCGTCTTTCTTCTTTCTTTTTTATTTTTTACGTGTTTACATTTGAGTAACTAAATCTAAACGACTGTGTATAAGATTGTGTACAACAAAATAGCAAAATCTAAAAGATCGTGTATAAAGAATCTTGAAAAAAAAATCATTTAGATTGGAGTAGCCAAATGTAAACGATCATGTAAAAAAAAATAAAAGATTGTGTATAAAGAATCTTGAAAAAAATCATTTAGATTGGAGTAGTAAACGATCGTTTAAAAAAGTAAACGATCGTATAAAAAAATAAAATATCGTGTATAAAAAATCTTGAAAAAAAATCATTTTGATTGGAGTAGCCAAATGTAAACGATCGTGTAAAAAAAATAAACGATCGTGTAAATAAATCTAAATGATCGTGTACCAAAAGAATTAATAAAATCGTGTACTAAATTTTAAAAAGAAAATCATTTAGATTTGGGTTTCCAAATCTAAACGATCGTGTAACAAAATTAAACAATGAAATTGAAAAGATAAATTGTACCCATATCTAAACGGTCGCGTATAAATTGTAGTCATATCTAAACGATCGCTTATAAATTGTAGTCATATCTAAACGATCGCGTTATAGTCATATCTAAACGATCGCGTATAAATTATAATCATATATAAACGATCGCCTTGTAGCCATATCTAAACGATCGCGTATATATTGAATCATATCTAAACGATCGGGTAGTTGATGGGGCATTTTTGGTATTTTACACGGTGAGCCTCTAGGCTTTTTCCGTTTTTGAAATTGTTCTATTGAATGTAAATATTTTGCTGCTTTTTTATATTTTTGAAAATACCCGTAAAATTAAAGTGTAAAAGTTGGATTTAAAAATAAGGTTAAAAATTGAGATTAAAACTAACTATTTTAGGATGAGATATATATTTCTAAACTCAAAAGGTTAATAAATATCAAATATGTATTATGTATTATTTATGTTTATTTTTTGATGAATAGTTTGAAGAATAAAAAATGTGATAGTTGAATTTATCTTTGTGTTATTTTAGGGATACGAGGTAAAATTTGAATTCAAATTAACGATTTTAGGGGATGATATAAATTGTAGATTCACATTGTTATTAAAATTTTGTAATATGTATTATTATTTAATAAATTTTTTATAAATAATATGATATATAAAAAATTGTGAATTAATTGATTTAAATCCTAATAATAAATTAAAGTCATATCTTTAAGGGATGTTGGTGAAATCTTCTGCAGATAATATTTTTTGATTTAGTTAAGATTTGAATGTGTTTACAATATACTGTATTCGTACTCTGTGATATTTTGTTTGATTTTTTGACTTACACAAATACAGTGTATTTGTATGCGAAAAATTTCCCTTTGTAAAGGGTATACTCAAGCAAAAAAAAAAATTGAAAAAAAATATGCAGCAGGCAGTTTTGCCATAAATTAAAATATTTTTGGGATTTGCTATTTTTATATTTGCAATCCAATATGATGCTATTTCGACGGAAATAGCAAATTGAAACTAATGACATATCTTTAGAGATTGTCAGAACAATATAATATATATATATATATATATATATATATATATATATTTATTTAGTTAAGAATTATCATAAATGAGTATTTTTACAAATACAATGTATTCGTAATATGTGATATTTTGTTTGATTTTTTGATCTCAACAAATACACTGTATTTGTATATGAACAATTGTCATCCGTGGAGGGGTAAATTCGAGCCAAAAAAATGAAAAAATTATTTTAGCAATTAGTTTTGCCATAAATCAAAATAATTTAACAGTTTGCTATTTTTCTTTTTTCTATCCATAAATTTTCTATTTCCACGATTTTCCCAATTTGAATTAGGGGATGTTGAAACTAAAAGTCATATCTTTAAGGATTGTTAGTTCAATCTTATGCAACAACATAATATTTTTTGATTTAATTAAGATTTATCATAAGTAAATGTGATATTTTGTTTGATTTTTTGATCTCAACAAATACATTGTATTTGTATGTGAGCAATTGCCCTTCGTGGAGGGGTAAATTCGTGCCAAAAAATTGGAAAAATTTATCTCATAGGTAGTTTTGTCATACATCAAAATAATTTTGAGATTTGCTATTTTTCTTTTTTCTATCCATGATTTTGCTATTTCCACAATTTTTTGAATAAAAAAACATTGATGATTTTTCTTTTTAACTCAAGACTATGCAGCCTGCGGAAAATCGGTTTTAAATTTTATTGATGATATGTAAACTTTTCTTTTTTTTTTTTGACATTTTCACATTTTTCGTAAGAAATGAATTGATATTTATATTATTTTATAAAAAAGAATTTTATAATACATAACAAAACTAAACAACAAACGGTAGGCAAAATCTCAATATAATCCCTCTTTTAAATCCAATTACATTTATTTGTGTCAGCAAAAATGAGGATATATGCACATGCATAATATATGTTATAAGCAAAAATTAACTTGATCTGTTAACGTTTTTTTGGATCATCATAAAAAATTCTCGATTTAGTAGAAAATTCTTATAATGAATATAATATAAATAATAAACATTTTAACTTGTTAAATAAATATTTATACAATATAAAAATAAATATCTTAACTTATTTCAAAAATGTTTATCGTTTTTTCTATAGTTAGTTTTATAAAATTGATAAATTTGAGACGTGATGTTTTTACCAATGTTTAAACATTTAAACGTTTGATGAGCTGATGTACAACAATTTGTCAGAAATTACTCACAAATTACATGAGAAGTATTTTCTTATGTAGAATTTCATTACAGCAAAATAAATAAAGATAGTAATAATGAATTTATATTGTTTATACACTAAAAACGAACCGACCTTTTCCTAATTAATATATAAAAATCCGTAATAAGACATAGTAAGAATATATTGTATAATTGTTTTCGAGATCCATATTTGATGATGAGGTAGACAAACATTGGTTGGATTATAGTGATGATAAGCCAACAACAAAATAGTTTTATAATATATAATGAAATTTAGGCTCCGTCTCAAATGAGATGTACTCACCATGTTACCTTTTTTAAAATAAGGCCCTAAAATATTATTTTACAACGAGGATAAAATAATTGTTTGAGATGATTGAAACATTAGTCATCGATCAAAAACTTCAAGAGTTGTTTTATGATGTCGTGATTTATTTGTTTTCTTTTATATATTTTTTTTAAAAAATACAAGTAAAACAATTGAGATGTATTTGTTATTCTCATTTTTAAAACTAATTTCTAAAAACATCTTTTAAAATAGTCTATGTAAAAAAATTATCTTTTTTTTTTTAATTTTGTTTCTGAGAAATTATGGATATAGGATGCACGGTTACATTTTCAAATTTACAACGAAACACAAATTTTGGTTTTGAATTTAAATTTCAAGAACCCAAATGTATTTTTTAGTACAATTAAAAAAACTTGTTTTTATTTTGTAGGGTACCCATGTTTTAGATGGGTCGAGGAAATACACAAATGGAAATTTGATGATATTTCCACAAGCTTCGTCGTCCGTCCGATTGAGTGGGCGTGAGGTTTGGAATAACATAACGTTTTTGCCTTATTTATAGTCAATGATTTTATTTTCAGTTAAAACAAATATGTTTTTCTTTATTTAATCTTTTTTGTTCGATTGAAATTCTTGTGACCATTTAGGCGTTACAAGTTGAGATGAATGTTTAGGAAATGGGAATCTTACTCCTATACAGGAGCTTCCCCACTACTCATTTGAAAATCAGAAAAAGTATCTCTCACAAGTTCTCTCTACTTTTCTTCTTCTCTGTTTTGTTCTCAAGCTACATCAAACGAGTGTTGGTATTTTGATCGATTTCGGTACAACTTTGATCAAAAGTTTTGGTTGTTTTATCCTGGGATACCGTGGCATTATCAAACTATTTGCATTTCGAGCACTGCAAAACGTCTTAAAATTGTGTTGGAACTAGTACTGCGAAACATGTGTTAGAAAAGAAGTTAGGCGTTTGAATTTAGACGTCTAGGACAGAACGCTTGAACAAATATTGAACATTTGGAAATTTGGTCGCTTGGTGAAAATTCGATGCGGTGAACTTCAATATTTGTGATCTACGACTCAACCTTTTTCTTAACAAGTTTTTTGTTTTGCGGATTTTGGCCGCATACCTTATATGTCCAAACTCATACGACGAGATCCAAGTCGATCCACCTTCATCAAAGGTGTTAATCTGAACACATTCACATTCTCATTTTCATTCCAGGGTCTATCTTAAGCGTTCAAAACGCTAAAGTAGACCAATTCCTATCAAAGTCATTGTTGCCAATAAGAAGGTATTTAAGAGATGTATAAAAAGGAAGATAAAGCTTGGTATGAATGCATGAGAGTTCTGATATAAAGAATCAAAGCAACTTGCGTTGAAAGGCAAAAAGAAAACAAAGCAAGAACTTCTATTTGAAGACCATGACAAGTAAGACACATGAAAGCGTGACAATTGACAAAGACATGAATGATATATAATTGTTAATTACAGATTACACATCTATAAAATCTAGTCAATTAATATATAGGCTAAGATAAGATTAAACCCAAACAATAGGTTTCTTGTTTTGTCTAACCTTATCTTTTCATTTAAATTCAACCCATTGTGTATATATTATAATTTAAATTTAAAAATTCTTAAAAAAAGGTACTAATATAAATATATAGCACATTCTAGAAGAATTTTCAAATATAACAAAATTTAGATCCATTTCTATAAAATTTATCAATAACAGATCATATCACCAATATGAATCTATTAGAAATAAGGAAATTTTTCGTATTCACAACTTTTTTAAAATGTATTGCCATATCCTTACTTCCTAACCTAAAAAGTATTAGTTATCGGAAATAACTCCCAAACAAAATCTAATTTGATATGAATTTCAAATGTTTGCAATTATTATTGTAAACATATAATTGAAAGAAAATGGAGAAATGGGTAGACATCCATGCAGTGGTAAAGTGATAAAGTGGGATGAAATATGTATGTCAAAATGAAAGGAATGTATTTTAACAAATATTAGATTCTTTGGTGCAAATAAAGTGGATTTCCACCTAATTTTTGAAGAATAAAAAAGGGAAAATGAAAAAGATTGAGGAAAATGTGGCTCTACTGGCCAGAGAAAAAGATAATAAAAAGGATGGGCCTAACAACTAAGGCAAATGAAAAGGAAAGAATAATATTATTGAAACTTACTCAACCCAAATCTTTCTTTTTTTAGAAAAGAAGGTGTTAGTGTATCTAAACATCATTAGTAAGTGGATACTTTTTATCATCCTCATCATTTTGATATATATTCATTAAAATACAGGGATACAGTTCATTACAAAACAAGGCTAGAGTTAAAAGCCCGAATCAATATGAGTTTTCTTTTTGTGTACCATGAGATTTTAAGGTTTTTTCCAATTACGAGGTGGATGATTAGAATTGTAAATTTCTCAACTCTCGATATATATTGATATCGTTTGTGTTAAACTGACACAAGTTCTTAAGTTATTAATATAAGAATTGAGAGTTTGAGGAAGTAGTATTGATAACCACTTTTCAAGATAATATAATTAATGGTGTGTTTGGGAGTGCTAGTTGGAATATTGGTTTTTTTTTTTAAAAAAAAGAAATTTAGGTAAATCGAATTTATAAAATTGACTTTTAAAGAGTCAAACTTAGGTTTGTTTGGTCTCAAAAGTTTCATTTATAATAGTATTTTCAAGTAAGAGAAAATAATTATTTAACAAAACAATTATGGTAAAATTTTATTTCTTTTTATTTTATTGCTTAATTAAAAAATGAATGGTTGATATATGTTTATATATATAATTTTGTTTGTTGTATTAACAATTTAATGATATATGCTCGTATTTTGTTCCAATATTTAAAATTAAAAAAGTTTACAATTGCTAACTATCAATAATATATTAAAACTGAATTAGATAATCATTTGAATTTGGGAGTGATGGACCAAAAATCATCTAACAAAAACTACCTATCTCCTAATTTCTCCAAAATTAATTTGAAATGATTTTATATTTTTCTAAAATTAATTTTAGTTTATGCTAACCACCATCTTTTGAAGGAAAAGTGATATATGACAAGAGAAAAGATAATTTTAACCATCTCAAAATTACTTTTAAATATACTCAGAACTTTACGGTTTCTTCAATAATAAAATGCTTTATCATGAATGATTACTACTAAGAATTATTTAGAATTATATTGTTTTTTTATTTAAATTAAACCTATATACACCCTTCTTAAATCAATATAATGTTGTATTATTTATATATTTTTTGAACTCCTAAGTCAAATTTTAAAAACTAAAAAAATAACTTTTAAAAAATTGTTTTGTTTTCAAATTTACCAAAATATAAAACTATGTTCTAAAATGTGAAGAGACAAGTACAAAAATTTTTCAAAAAACCAACAACTAAAAACTGAAGGCTGCTTTGGTAACTTTTTTTAGTTTTTGTTTTTGTAAATTAAGCTTCTAAACTCTATTTTCATTGCTAAAATTTATAATATGAGATAACAATCATGGATGTTGTCTATATTTTATTAATATTTTGAAACAAAGGAAAATTTTGAAAAGTAGAAAAGTAGTTTTGAAAATCCTTTTTTTCTTTTATCGAGGAAACTTAATCAAATTACTTTTCAAAGAAAATAAATACTACAAATAAAAAATAAATACAAATTTCAAAAACAGAAAACTAAAAATAAAGATCTTGTTTGGTAACTATACGATTTTTTGTTTTTAAAAATTAAACTTATTTTATCTCTATTTATTGCGACTTGCATATTTCTTAATTATACAAAGTTAAATTTTTAGCAAAAATAAACTAAAAAAAAATCTCTTAAAAATGACATTTTTTTAGTATCTAAAATTTTACTTGGTTTTTGAACTCAGATAACAAAACAAAAAATTTAGAAATAAAAATGTGGGTATAGGTTTAGTTTTCAAAAATAAAACTAAAAAACTAAAAACTAAAATTACCAAACGAAATCAAAATTATTATCGAAGGGTGCCACATCTAATCACATTGATTATTGAGTACTATTGTATGAGACTTTTTTCTAATCTTATATCGGTCCTTTTAAGATACCATAGTTCATAAACAATAATGTCAATGAATGGAAGTATAGACCTAATTTTAGTCCTTCAAACCATGTGCTTTAGTATGATATTATAGACTTAGGTTGGGTACTAATTTTACCAAGGAATTAGTGATTAATTATTACCAAAAAGTAAGATTTTAAAATATTGTGTGGTAATTAAAGAGAGAATATTTTCAAAGATTTTCAATTGACAGATGTGTATTTGATAAAATTATATTTTTTTCAAAGATTTCTTATACTTCAATTGAAAGATAGATAAATATATTCTTTTCAAAGGTTTATAAAAGATAATATAATTTTAAAAGGTCTTTTAAATTATACAATAAATAATGTATATCTTATTTAAATGTGTTTAATAAAACCCTAATTATAAAGTAGATATTTTTCAAAGCTCTCCTAAAAAAGAAAAAAAAAAACTTCAATAGTACATCATAATCTTTTGTCTTATTTATTTATATTGATTTTAATGTCATTGTAATTTATTGTAAAGCTCTTTTACCTAAAAACTGTCTACCAAATAATGATATTAAACTAGATATAACCAGTAGCAACAATATTGATTGTCATATATTTGGAAATATTTATGAAACATAATTTGGAAATATGATAAATTTTATATATCATTTTAATCTTATCATTTATAGGATTATTTCTTGATCAGAAGTTTATCAATTATTAGTGATTTTTGGGTCTATATGATTGAATAATTTTTTATATATTATTGATATATATAGACTATTAGTATCTCCAATAATTAATGATAGTTGTTTAACTATCTTTTACGTGTATCATCGATGAAAAATGACATTTTAATTAACATAATGTTCACTAATATCTTATTTAAATATTTTGATCTTACCTTCACACATCATCAACATATCATTTTTCTCTATTGATAAATTATATAAGCAAACAAAAATTTATTTTGTAAAAACTAAGCTGTGAAATTTTAAATCTCCAAAGATCATGTAAATTATTGTTATTACGCAACAGTGGCGGATCTATAAAATATATTGACAGGGGCTAAAAGAAAAATATGTAAAATAAACTATATAGATAAAATTTGAATAAAAAATTAATAATTTTCTTTATATATATTATATAAAAAACAATAAAGTTGAGGGGTTCGAACCCTTAAGCCTATATTAAATTCGCGGGTGTTAAATAATAGGTTTAATATTATTAATAGAAAAAAAAGTTATAATACACCATTTATCAATAACAAACTAATTAATTAATAAATGAGTATGCAAACAAACAAAATGATTAGCATAATTTAACTTGCATAGTGCTCGTAAAATAACTCAAAATCAAATGGTAGAAGTTCAATTAATTTCTAACTTAGTGTATGATAAATTGATCATCATGGACCCCTCATAATAAATGAGCATCAACCAATCATGAAAAAAAGTCATTTCAAATATTAGTAATACACATTTTTAATCAATTTTACAGAAATGGTATACTCGTGGTTGATTTAATTATCGAAAACATATATGCAAGTAACTAAAAATTGATTGAAAAACAATCATTAAATTTTATTTAGTATTTTCATTTTATCGATAATGTATATTTTTAGTTGACCTAAAAGTAAATGAAGTACTTTATATAATTTTTGTATAGCATATTTATATTTCATAAATATATGATGTACAAGTAATCAAACATAACCACAAACAAGTATGTCATCGATCAATGATAATAGACACATACTATTGATATACCCTATTATTCAATGATAAATCCCATCATAAATAAACTAAAATGAGATTACAATGCAAATGAACAAACGTATAATATTGATTAATCTATGTAAGATTTCCTTAGAAAAGAAAATATCATCTTTTTGCTTGTTTTTCTTGGAAAATTTAACGATGACATTATTATGTTAAACCTTTTATTCATTTGAATATTAACCCTACATGATTCTTGAATAGAACGCGATTATATGAATGTAAATATTTTAAATTATTTTTGACGTTAGAACAGATAGTGTAGGCCAATTTTTGTAGATTGTTTGGCTATCGTTGTTAAGTCAACTTTCGTCGATTGTTATTTTGTGATTGTTGTTGGCCAATTTTTAACAACCGTTTTTTTAATGACCATCGTTTGTTAGCTTTTACCAACTGTTTTCGATGACCATTTCAACCAACTTTCACCGATATTGTTTCTCAATATCAGTTGTTGGCCAACTATTGACCGACCATTTCTTAATGACCGTTGTCGACCAACTTTTGTCGATGGTTATTCGGTGAGCATTGTGGACTAACTTTTGTCGACTATTTTTTTATGGCTGTTAGAGATTTATCAACTAGCAAAAGAAACTTGTATTATCAATTTTAAAGTTAGAGATTTTCTTTGTTCATATTCGACTTCTAATATTGTAAAATATAAATAATAATAGAGTCAAAAGTATAAAAATTTAGTTGGTAAAGCCCATGGAAAGGAAAAACACGTTATGCAAAGAATGGAAAGGTCCTTAAGATTCTGTCCTTTTCTTTTTTCTCTGTCTTATTATGGATTTGTTCTCATTTTATTTAAATTATACCTTCAACTATATTATTAAGCAGTCTTTTTACAAATAGAATAAAATGGCAAAATGTTTACACTATATAAAACAATTTCGAAAACTGAAAAAGTCCACAGATCCACCGTGTAAAATACCAAAAATGTCTCGTCAACAACGCACGCATAATATATTTGGTTTAGATTTTGCTATTGTTTGGTATAGGATCGTTTAGATTTGGTCATTTAATTTGACGATTATTTTTTTTAATTCTCTCGTTTAATTTGGTTACATAATCATTTAATTTGGTTACGTTTAAAATTGGTTACACGATCATTTAGATTTGGGTAGGCAAATCTGGCTAAATGATTTTTTTTAAAAAAAAAAATTGTACGCAATCGTTTATTCTTTTTACACGATCGTTTAGATTTGGTTAAATGATTTTTTTAATTCTTTTGGTACACGATCATTTAGATTTGGCTAAATGATTTTTTTAATTCTTTTGGTACATGATAGTTTATCTTTTTACATGATCATTTAGATTTATCTACACGATCATTTATTTTTTAAAGATTTTTTAGTACACGATCGTTTATATTTGAATAAACATTTTTTTTTTAATTATTTTGGTACGCGATCGTTCAAATTTATCTACACGATGGTTTGTTTTTTTACCACAATCGTTTACATTTTGCTACTCCAATCTAAATGATTTTCTTCAAGATTTTTTATACATGATCTTTTAGATTCTGCTATTTTTTGTACACGATAGTTTAGATTTGGTTACTAAAATTCAAACGATGTAAAAAATAAGAAGAAGAAAAGAAGAAAGACAATAGAAAGAAATCGTAGTGGAAAAAAAAGAAAAGGAAAAGAAGAAAGACGACGAAAGAAATCGCAGCGAGGAGAAAGACAATGAAAGAGATCGCAATGAAGAGAAGAATAAAGACGGAATGACAAACCTAAAATATTTAAAAAATGACTAATTTTATGAGTTTTGTTATAGGTGTTTTGGTACCTTCATGGAAATTTATCTATTATTAACCACATTCTTGAATTTAGCATGTTTTTTCCTTGTTTTATGTTTTCTTTTTACACAAGAAAAATTCACGTTGCTTTAAAATCATTCTTTTTTTTTTTTTTTTTTTTTTTTTTATTATTATTATTATTATTTTAAAATTAAAAAACACGTTAATATTGATTATCTAATTGACTTAGCAACCTAGGGTTACGTTATTTTAATATTCTAAAATTACTTTTAGATGTAGAATAACAAAAATAAAAGTTACTTTTGGCTAACATGTTTTTAATTATCTTTTTTATATAAAAAGATTTGTTTTAAGAAAAAAGAATACATATATTTTAAAAAATATTTTAAGAATAAGGCATGCTAATCAAACTTCTTAAACCATTGACTTATTTGTATGTTTATTTAAAACAATAGAAACAAAAAGCAAGAAAACTAAGAACTTGATGTGAACTTAGAGCTTGGTGCGATTACATGTTTGTTCACTTTGTCTACAAGAATTAATACATGAGATTTTCTTCTATCCTTTTTCCTTTATTTATGGGAAAGATCAATGCATGAGAGATCATGTTTTTTTTTTTTATTAAGTTATTAATTTGTTTGTTTTAGATGTTTTCTCTACTTAAATGTTTGTTAAACACGCGTACATGAGATGTAAGGCTAACTATTTAGCTAGCAATTTCGTCCAAAGCTACTATCAACCTCAAACTTAGGATTCGAACCTTCCACCCTAGGATGAAAGGTATCCTTCTCTAGTACTATTAAAAACAAGAAGATTCTTTCAATTGTTTTCTTACTTAATTAACAAAAATCGTATAAATGAATAACTATAAATATTGACAATAGAAAACATGTAGCAACAAATTAAAACCTATCTTTTTCGATAATTGTTATGCTTATTATTGTTCTTATTTACTTTTGAAGTTTAACAATGTGCAAATAGAAGTTTTCGACTCTTACTGCTGTGAGAAATTATATGCAAGGATACCATAGTGTGACTTGAAATTTTAAGTTATTTAAAACACGTGATAAATTTGTTTCACGCAATAATGTTAATAGCAATTCCAAAAACAACAAAGGTAAACACAAAGAACTAAAGCCATAATAGAACATAGATTTTGGTAATTCAATTTGGTGCAAAAGTACACACCTCTACGAGGCAGTGTACTCGTGGAAAGGTATTTTCACTAATATAAAAGTCAAATAACTGTCACGAAATCTTTCTATGACAGCATTTAACTGTCATCGTATATCCTTTTTCAACTAAAGCTCATAGATTGATACACTTGTGTGTTTTGCCACGTGCATCAACACAAGAAAACAACACTGAATATTCTATAAAATGACCAACCCTACTATGATAACTATATACTCTTAAATATGCATAGCGGGAAGGAGGAAACAACCCTAAAACAAAATATGCACAACTCAAAAAAGGAATTAAAATTGTGAAAATAAACACCTAGTAACTCTAGTATAAAGAGTTAGAACTTGAACTAAGGTCTAAAGGAGCCTGAGAGATAATTTTACCACTGGGCGTCGCTAACTTTTAAAATTAAAATTATATTAGTTTTTTTTTATGTTTGTAATATAAGGAGCATAAAGTTGAGGGAAAACTCGAGCCCTCTAGGCCTATGCTAAATCTGTCGATGTCGTAAGATATCGTCAGAATAACCCAAAGAGCAAAGCTAAGTTCCCTTAAACAACATTTTGTGAGACATATTTCTAACTTGATTAATATTTATTTTTCTCTTAAAAGTACTTCAAAATTATAGCCGGTGAAAATTAAGTATACGATAATTATATCTACAATTAGTTCCATAGTGTCCCTTATAGATTTTCGCCACTAAAATTTACTGATATAAAGTTTGTATTTACTTAGGTAAACAAATATAAATACATACATAGACAAAAAAAAAAAAAAAATACATACAACATAGCTATAACCCATTGTATGCCAACCTGATGTTCCTAAATCTTTTCTTTTGACTTTAGACTTCTCAGAAACTCTTAACTCTAATTTCTAATATATAAATAAGAATGAATTTATTAATGAATCAGAACACGTGTCCCTTTCATATTATCGATTTTTGTATCTTAATATTAATTTTGAAGTGATTGATTAAAATATATATTAAATAAAGCGATATTCTAATTAAATTTTTGTTTCGTTGTATTGATTGTGCCTTCCCATTATATTCTTGAGATTGAGAGTTTAAATCTTATTTTTTTTGCCTATTTTCACAAAATAGTTTTTATTTCAACGTCAATAATTTTTTTTCCAAATATCATATTTCTTCCTCAATTATTTCAAATATTAAATTTTCCTAAATTGTCACAAATAAATTTTATTCAAAGAAATCAATCATTTTCTTTTCCCAAATATCATATTTCTTCATAAATTTCGATGATTTTCTAAAAAGAAGATATATAATTGTTTTAATAAAAATTAAGATAAATTCGAAATTTTAATGATTTCCTAAAATGAAGATAATTTTTTAAAAAGAGAAAAAGATAAAATCTTAATTTATTTTCTGGCCGTCATTTGTTATCTAACAAATATTTAGAAAAAAAAATACAATAAAGTCGATGATTTAAATTTCCACTCTCTCAACGATGTTCCATAAAAAAGGTATTATTATTATTTTTATACAAGTTTTATATTCACATATTTAAATTACAAAAAAATCATATAAAAATTGCAGGTCTTTCTTTATTGCGACAAATGTAGTGAATGTTATTGGAGCATCAGTGAAACATTGAGATATTTTTTAAACATTTTTTACTGTGCTTATTATATAGTGTTCGATGCCTTCTATATAAAATTTATGGATCTGCTACTGTATATAAATATACTATATTTAAATTTGTTCACTTAAACAACAAATAACCAAATACATAAACTTTGAGTCTATAGTTGTTTCAAAAAAGAAAAAAAAGAAAAGAAAAAAGATCAAACAAGGCTAAAAATATTTTCTTTCCAGAAATTTAGATGGATAACTGAAACTATGATATATATATAAAAAATTTCATGAATAGGGTCAACTTGGCAGGCAGCAATCGTAATTGGAATTAAACTTCGACAATGTAACTTTAGGGCGTGTTTGGGGTGGGGTTTTAGGGGGAAAAGGATTAGGAAATTGGGCCAAACCGTGTTTGGCCCAAGGAATATGATAAATAATCCTAATCCCTAAATAACCCTATCTTATCCTATTTTTAATTTCTTACAACCCTACATTACCCTACCTAAATAACTCAATCTAAATTCTATTATTATTTTTTAAATTACTACAATCATAATCCTTCCCCCAAACACATATTACTATAACACTACTATCATAATCTCTCCCCCAAACACATACTATTATAATACTACCTTTTATATTTTTTCCTCCAAACACATATTATCATAAAACTAGGATTATCATAATCCTAGAATTATTATAATCCTTTTCCCCCATAACTCTTTCCCTCCCCCAAACGCACCCTTAAAGTTAATATCGTAATTATGAGAAGTTATATTTAAAAATAGATGATATCATTGTCCAAAAAGGGAGAAAAAAGAAAGGTTGATATCACAATGATTTTCCGTGTTTCCATCAACGATATTATAAATGTCCGGCATTCAGCTATTTTTGTGTATGTTTCAGCTACCACGATCGGGAAGGGAGAGTAGAAAACAAAATAAAAGAAAGGAAGAAAGAGCTGTGGATATCAAACTACATACTTAATCTCTAACCAAAATCCCTTCATCAAATTTGATGAACAAGAAAGAAGCAGAGTGAAACTATCAATGGCGGGAGTAGAATTGCTGGACATATTTCCTCATCGGGACCTGGAAGAGGGAGCCATTTCCTCTTCTGATTGGAATCCAACTGATGCTGTGCTGT
The DNA here is from genome assembly GCF_025177605.1 of Cucumis melo. Lineage (NCBI taxonomy): Eukaryota > Viridiplantae > Streptophyta > Magnoliopsida > Cucurbitales > Cucurbitaceae > Cucumis > Cucumis melo. The sequence continues at coordinate 18,955,522 of NC_066865.1, read as the reverse complement.
TTGTTGGACTGAGTTTGGTACTTGGAATTGCTTGCAGACACCTATTGCGAGGCACTAGAGTTCCTTATACAGTTGCTTTGCTTGTTCTTGGCATAGTTCTTGGATCTATTGGTTTGTGACTCTTCTATTCCTACATTTTTATGTTCTTCCTCGTTTTCTGTTGACTGTTGTTCGTTTATTGTTGTAATCTCATCATTTTCGGTTTCCGTTATATCTGGTATCTTAATCGTTTAAGTATTTTATAGTCGGTTTTAATCACGACATTTTTACATGTTCTACAGTTCTCGTTTAATCGTTTGATTTAAGTTCTTATGTTTTCTAATTTGTACTTGAGTTCCGAACTCAACTTCTTTGAAGATGAAACAGTGAGGTATATCGCCGGGAAAGAAATGGAAATAAGTTTGACCGGTTGGAAAGAGAGTAGATCCTAGGAAAATTGACTCAACGGATTGAATTAACTGGAAATGTGTGAATTCAAGTATGTAGACTCAACATAATTTATGTATTGGGAGTCGAGGACTAAAATTGATTTTAAGGATATGATAGATGACTAAAATCTGAGATTGATTTAAATATTGCTGGGAAGGCAACGTTATCACTTGCTTGCTCATTTCTACATTTCTGAACGACAGTATTGCGTGGCTGCGAGCTATATATGTGTATAAGTCTTTCAATTAATGATATTTCAAAACACCTTCTATCACTACCACTTATCTGATGCTTTTCTTTTCTCAAAATGTCATTATCCGCAGAATATGGCACTCATCATCGATTGGGAAAGATAGGGGACGGCATACGTCTCTGTGAGTTTGTCTCTTTGTTCTTCATCCTTGTCACTGCACCATGAGTTTTTAAGTGTTTTCTGCAACAATGTCAGTGATAGCTCTTGAAATAGATTTGATGCATCTAAATTGCAGGGGCAAAAATTGATCCTGATTTACTACTGGCTGTTTTCCTCCCTGCTTTGCTGTTCGAGAGTTCCTTTTCAATGGAAGTGCACCAAATAAAGGTGCCCATTCATGCTTTTTAAAAACACCATTCTGTTTTTAACTTTGTTTGGTGACAAGAAACTTATTCTTATCTTGACAGATAATTTTGTATAATGACCACGTTCTTTAACTTTGTACCGTTCCCATTTGTTCTGGATGGACTTCTTGTCTTCTTAGAACTTCTGATTCTCTGGACTGGTTCTAGTAGCACTTCTATTAGTCTGCCTTGATGTATTTGTATACAAGTTGCCAAATGGGCTTGACATTTTTAAACCACCAGTTAAATGTCAATTTGACAGCAACGATCATGGATTGACCTAGTGATGAAAAAAGAGACATAGTCTCAATAACTAACTGCGAGGTCATGTCTTCGACTCATGGTGGTCACCTATCTAGGAATTAATTTCCTACGTGTTTCCTTGAGCTACATTAGTCCAGTTTGTAGCTACCTCATCTAACTTTACAACTAGTGGCTTCTATTAACAGATCTAACAGCTTACATAATTACAAGGACATCCTTACATCAGTTCTACCACACATGCACACACTCATAAACAAAAAAAGGGGGAGAAAAAAAAGAACTCGCCCTTAAGTTATATTTTTGGAACAATTTGCTAAATATATTTTTGGTTGCAGAGGTGTCTGGCCCAAATGATCTTATTGGCTGGTCCAGGTGTTTTAATTTCAACCTTCTTGCTAGGATCCGCTTTCAAGGTATCACTAGACTATGAGTTCAAATGGTTTCGATTATTTTATGTCATTAATTTTTTATGCCTTACGGCAGCTTACTTTCCCGTATAATTGGAGTTGGAAAACTTCATTGTTGCTTGGGGGACTTCTGAGTGCCACAGATCCTGTGGCTGTTGTGGCTCTATTGAAAGAGCTAGGAGCAAGTAAAAAACTGAATACAATAATAGAAGGAGAATCCTTGATGAATGATGGGTATATTTTGTTATTATTTTTCAGTTTTTTTTCGTTTAAATCAACTATTTTTCAAATAAGTTGTTATACTAATAGGTTATGAGCAGGCTAAACATTTCATATCATCTATTCATTAATATGTTCCTCTCTTAAAATATTTATTTTCAACATTCAGGACAGCAATTGTGGTTTATCAACTTTTTTATCAAATGGTTCTTGGAAAGAGCTTTAACTGGGGAGCTATAATCAAATATCTAACACAAGTCTCGCTGGGAGCGTATGTACCATTTTCTTCTTATTCAATTTGTGCACTAGGCCAGCTAATTTTTAATTCAAATTTTGGTACAGGGGCGTGTGGCCCCGTATGGATCTTTTAGTTGGTCTCCATGTTTTGATTTCAAGCTTCTTATTATCGTTTTCCTTCTTATTCTATTTGATCATTTGAGCAAGCAATCGTAGTTTATCAACTTTATTATCAGATGGTTCTTTTAATCATGTTGGCCTGGTGTTTTAATAATCAGTTTGGGAATTGGTCTTGCTTTTGGGATTGCATCTGTTTTATGGCTCGGGTTCATTTTCAACGACACAGTGATAGAGATTGCTTTAACACTAGCTGTGAGCTATATTGCTTATTTCACTGTATGTTACTCTCTCACTCTTTCTTGTGTTCATACTATTATCAAGTCTGAATGATGTATCTGTTAATTCGTGTATTAATGATACTAATGCATACTGTTATACGAAATGAATTTCATATTACTTCAGAAGTATTTTCAATTAATTCTTAATGTTTTGTGTTGAATAGTTTTGGCATTTTCTAATAGTGGAAAACTCCGTATGGTGCTAGGTAACTAAGAAGAAGAATGGCAACGTTCAATCTGCATGTGAATGTTTATTTCAAGCATATGGAATCTATTTAGTTAGTGTTTGCTCTTATTTTGCTAAAGGAGAGCGTTTAAAATTTCAGACGGACTTATGAGTTGTCTACTAACTGCTTAGCACTAATTTCCTTACCCTCTTTGGTTGGGCATTCTAACTGTTGTAGGAAGAGATTGAAGACGAGTATTGGGTATGGAACTTGCTCTTGACAAAGAACACTTTCAAAACTTGAAACTGGGAATGAGCTGAATTTTGGCTTTACTGAAAAATTATTTAACCTAAGTCTGAAAAGCAAACAGATAATTGACTGTGGGTAGAGTAGAGTGCTTGAGTGTGTTCTCCTCAAAATCTTGTATTGTCCTCACTTGCTGAGCACTTAACACAAAAGCTAATTACGTTCAGGATACTAAATGTCCTATAAACAAAGTAAAAATTTCTTCTAGTCCCTGCCACTCGGGGATTTTAATTTTGTGGAAGTCAAAAAGAAATTACCTACCCAACTGTTCCATTCAGTTGAACCTGATAAGTGGATATATACACATATTCTGAAAAAAGGAAACTAAGGATCAAAACCACCTGTTTTAGAGTTATAGACGGCATGTGAATGCTGGACAAGGCTGCTAACGGTGTTTGGTTTAGAGTTGTGGTTTTCTCAGAGCTCTAAGGACAACATTGCCCAGTTTTATTTGAAGGGATAAGAATATTTGAGTCAAAATGATAACCGTAACAAGTTTTTAAAAAAACTGGAATCTTGATATCTTTTGGGGTCTCCTTGTATTTTTCCTAGTTCAGTTTTACTTTTATTTGAACAAGATACAAACTTTTTGTTGATAAGTGAATATAAAAATGTTCAAAGATATGAACTCCTGTGAAGACTGAAAAGAGATATATAAACAGCATAAGAAACATTCTAAGCATGGCTCTAAAGGCACCCCAATTAATTTTAATGTTAAAAATCCTTGTACATGACTAAGTTGAACCACTCTTCCCAACTCTTAACTACACCACCAAAATATTTGATTCCATTTATCTCATAACTCTGAAATGATTTTCTTGACTTCAAAAACCCAAACCAAAGAGCACCCTCGGGAACACAAGAAGCTTCTATAGCTGGAAGTATCTTCTACAGCACCAAAGAGGGCACCATTGAGCATAATCCAAATAAGAAAACCGATCTTATTTGCTCTTTATTTTCGTATATCTTCAAAATATTTTTTGATTTCTTGATTGTTGTTTTGTTTGGTTTGGCAGTACTGCTTATTTGAGTGAGTTTTACAGGCTACTCTGAGAGATTCTCCAAAGATTTAACAATAAACTCGCTGTAACATCAACCATCCATTCCTAAGAAACTTTTAAAGTGCTCGATCTCATTGCTTCCAGATTATCCAATAATGATGTAGACACAACAATTTCAGCATCCCACAAAAGTCATCAAGTACCAATCTACCAACTAAGGAAACATCCCAATGATTAAGAAAATGATAAAAGAAAAGAGAGATAAAGAAAGAAAAATGAGACCAAAGATCCATCCTGAATAGTTTCGGAGAGCATAGTTTTGAAGCTTGCCAAAATAAAATGTTTCCCTTACCAAGGTTCAAAAAAGTAATCTCTTCCAACCTCCATTGTTTTAGTATATTGATATGAGAACGTGAGAAACAAATATTCTTCTTTCTTTTTGCATGGCAATCATTTGGCAAGCAAATTTGTAAGGCCATAAACACTCTACCCCTTTGAATGCCACGAAATTATCTTTGTGACTAAATTTTTAGCATACAAGGAAATAGGAACAAACTTTATCAGATCATAACATTTTGACTTCAATGAACCATTGGATCCCACTTAATTTTAAATAAAGAAATCCCAGGACCCTACTTCCTCAAAGTATTTCAAGAAATCAATTCTGGTAAGTCATTGACAGGTCCATTGAACTATTCGATATTCGAATTGACCTCATTGTGAGGAGCCTCTAAAGTAGCTGATGTCGTTACTGCATATATTAGTTCATAAACCCCCTTCATTATATGCCTCTTCAATATTCAAATAGCTTAGCGCTTCAGTTGCCAAGTAATTTCTCTCTGATCCAGTGCTACTCCTTCTGAAATCAGAAATCTCGTTGAATTGAATGAAGTCTTCCTCCAGAGAAAGCTGGAGCTAATTGGAATAGCTTTCTCTGAGCTCCTTTTGTTTTGGTTGGTGACTCTTTTCCCCTCCCTGTTGTTTTTTTCTTTTTTGGTTTCTTGAATACCACAATGTGCCGAGATTGATTAATTAATTATATGTTTCTTAAGACAATCAAAGTATCATTCTATTGAAGGACTCTTTCTGCTATGTGTTTCTGTTGATATATCTCTCTTCTTTCTTTCTTTTTCAAGAATTTAACATCTTTTACCAAACTGTTATCAAGAATATTTATGGAAGCAATATTTCATATTGGTTCTCTTCTATCATTTATTTTGTTTAATTCTTCTGGGCTCTTCCTCTTCTCTTTCATGGGATTATTGTTCTGTTCATGATAGGCTCAAGAGGGTGCTGATGTTTCGGGTGTTTTGACAGTGATGACTTTAGGAATGTAAGTTTATTTGCTTGATTATACACATTCTGTACTTCGAGGCTATATTTCCTGATTGCAATCTATTACTAGGTTTTATGCTGCAGTCGCAAGAACAGCTTTTAAGGGTGACGGTCAACAAAGCTTGCATCATTTTTGGTATATGATGTTTTTGTGATTATTATCTCCTCTTTATCGTATCAATAAAATGCTTATCTTTCACTGTTCCAGTGATTCATGCAACATGAACAGATTCTTCTTATGTTCTTTGATGAATTTACTACGCTGACATGTCCATTTTGTGATATGTGAGAGTGATAAATACTAATAAATAAATATGGATTAAATTTCTTTTATTTCTAATAACCATCATAAATAACCTTGGTTATGACTCTTATATTTGTGATGGAGAAAACATTTTGCCTTAGTTATATATTAATAGTAGAAAATTTCCTCATTTCACATACATATGTATGTTTGTGTATATTGACAAGGTAACATCCTATTCATTTTACTTGCAAAAAAGGATTGATATTTTATTTGAATGATCTTTTCCAGGGAAATGGTTGCTTACATAGCGAATACGTTAATTTTCATATTGAGGTGAGAGCTTGAATTGAACATTCATATTCTGCTTTTCTTTAGTGGTAATAGTAAGGTTGGCGTGAGTAGATGCATCATTTTTATTGCTTGGTTGGTTTATGAATTGTTAGAATTATTAGAATTAGTGGGCTTAGCCCATTGGGAAGATTTACCCTAAATATTCTTTCCTTTTTTTTATCTCTTTGTACTTTTCTATTTATTCCCTCTTGTACCTATTGTATGAATATCAGAAAAATAATAAAACTAAAAATATCGTGGTTTTTCTCCCGGTTCTCGGGTTTCCACGTAAGCCGGTTTCTTGTTTATTGCTTTTAATATGGTATCAGAGCGAAGCAACAACGAAACCCTAGAAAAAACTTTAGGAATCACCCGAACCAAAACAGCCGCCGCCGCCGTGGACACCACCATGGAAAAACTACTCCAACGGATTCAGACGCCACCTATCTATCCAATGGGCCAACCCTTGCCACCGTCTGCACAACCTTCCGGCCAAAAACGACTTCACGTGCCGCCGTCCATTAATCGCATTGCCCATCCCATCCGCTTCTATGCGTCGTTGTCTGTCTCACCCTTCCGGTCATCCGCCGCCACACGCGCTGCCGGACAGCAACCTTCAAAACTGTCAAATCTGTACAGCAGTGCAAATCTGTCCGTTGACTCTTTACAGCAACCTTTCTTCTATAGGAACGGGGATGACCAACACCATAACAAATCGGGGATTGAAGCGGGCGAGTCATTGGCACCCTCCCGTTATGGACAGCCATATGTTCGTGGTCTCGGGATTAATCAAACCTACAGGAGAGCTGTTTTTGAAGTTAGTACATCCTTGGCAGAGACCGATCTACCGATGTATTCCAAGAACCCGGTAATTTCGCTTCCTCATGTGCCTTCAAATTATATAACTAACTCTGTTGCCTTTAGTGCTCAATCCTTGACCCATGATAATGGGAAACCAATCCTCGTTTGTGAGCACTGCAAGAAACAACGGCATACCAAGGATCAGCTTTGGAAACTCCACGGTCGGCCCCCAAAAGGTAACAAACGTTCCTCCAACGAGCAACAGAACTAAGGGCGTACCGATGTTAGGGAGACTGCTAGCTCCTCTCAGCCATTGGCCCTACTGCTAGTCAGATCAGCTCTCCTACTCTAAGCGCCATTGCTCAATCAGGTATCCCTTGGCCTTATTAGTGTTGATGGGACGAATCCCTGGATTTTGGACTCGGGGGCCACAGATCACTTGACAGGTTACTCTGAGCACTTTGTCTCTTATACCCTTGTGCCGGTAATGAGAAAATCTGGATAGCCGATGACTCTTTAGCCTCGATTGCTGGGAAAGGACGAATAGTCCTCTTTGACGGTTTCTCCCTCCAGAATGTTTTGCATGTGCCTAAGCTTTCTTACAATTTGTTATCTATCAGTAAGATCTCCCGTGAGTTGCACTGTAAAGCTACTTTCTTACCGGAGTCTGTTTGCTTTTAGGACTTGAATTCGGGGAGGACGATTGGCACTGTCCAGCATAGCAGGGGACTTTACATCCTTAATGATGATACTTCCGGTAGTAGTATCTCTACGACTAGTTTACTGTCTTCCTATTTTAGCACCTCTGAACATGACTTTATGTTGTGGCATTTTCGGTTAGGTCACCCGAACTTTACGTATATGAAATATTTGTTTCCCCATCTATTTCTTAAAATAGATGTCTCCTCGTTATCTTGTGATGTGTGCATTCGGGCAAAACAACATCGTGTTTCTTTTCCCTCACAACCATATAAACCCACACAACCGTTCACCCTTATCCATAGTGACGTTTGGGGTCCCTCCAAGGTCACCACCTCATCTGGGAAAAGGTGGTTTGTAACCTTCATTGATGAACATACCCGTCTTACCTGGGTCTACCTTATCACCGATAAATCTGAGGTTTCCGCTATTTTCCAAAACTTCTCACACCATTGAAACACAATTCCATAAAAAAATTGCTATTCTTCGGAGTGATAATGGTCGGGAATTCCAAAACCATAACCTTAGTGAATTTCTAGCCTCTAAGGGGATTGTTCACCAAAACTTATGCGCCTACACTCCTCAACAAAATGGAGTGGCCGAGCGAAAAAATCATCACCTTTTGGAAGTAGCCCGTTCCCTTATGCTTTCCACTTCCCTTCCTTCATACCTGTGGGGAGATGCTATTCTCACAGCAGCTCATTTAATTAATAGAATGTCTTCTCGTATCCTCCACCTTCAAACTCCCTTAGAATGTCTTAAAGAATCCTACCCTTCTACTCGTCTTGTTTCAGAGGTTCCTCTTCTTGTGTTTAGGTGTACCACTTATGTTTATAGTTTTGGCCCTAATCAGACCAAATTCACCCCTCGGGCTCAGGCTTGTGTGTTTGTTGGGTATCCCCTTCACCAGCGTGGTTATAAATGCTTTCACCCGCCGTCCAGGAAATACTTTGTCACATGGATGTTACTTTCTATGAGGATCGACCCTATTTTCCCGTTAGCCATCTTCAGGGGGAGAGTGTGAGTGAAGAGTCTAACAACACCTTTGAATTTATCGAGCCTACTCCTAGTACTGTGTCTGACATTGATCCTCACCCTATAATTCTACCTACAAACCAAGTTCCTTGGGAAACATATTACAGGAGGAATCTCAGAAAGGAAGTCGGGTCCCCTACCAATCAGCCACCGGCTCCAGTCCAAGACTCCAAACCTCCTTGAGATCAAGGTATGGAAAATTCTACTGAACCTTGCACTAACAATACAATGAATGAGAATGACAGGTCTGATGTTGCTGTTCTTGAAAATGTGGAAAAAAAGAACAATGGTGATGAGACTGAGGTCAGAACAGAAACCAGTAACAATGAAGCTGAACGGGGTCATACAGGGAAACTTGAAAAGTATGATCCTTCTCTTGATCTTCCTATTGCACTGAGAAAAGGTACTAGGTCTTGTACAAAGCACTCCATATCTAATTATGTGTCATACAAGAATCTCTCACCACAGTTCATAGCTTTTACTGCCAGCCATGACTCTACCACAATACCGAAAAATATTCATATTGCTTTAGAGTGCCCTGAATGGAAGAATGCTGTCATGTAAGAGATGAAAGCTTTTGAAAAGAATAACACTTGGGAGATCTGCGCTCTACCCAAGGGACACAAGCCTATGGGATGCAAATGGGTGTTCACTCTCAAATACAAAGCAGATGGAACACTTGACAGACACAAGGCGAGGTTAGTTGCAAAAGGATTTACTCAAACCCATGGTGTTGATTATTTAGAAACTTTTTCTCCTGTTGCTAAGTTGAATACTGTCAGAGTCCTTTCTGTTGTTGTAAACAAAGATTGACCTCTATATCAGCTGGATGTTAAAAATGCTTTTCTGAATGGAGATCTAGTAGAGGAGGTCCATATGAGCCCTCTGCCTGATTTTGAAGTCTAGTTTGGTCAACAGGTTTGTAGACTCCAGAAATCCTTATATGGTCTAAAACAGTCACTCAGAGCATGGTTTAACAGATTCACTACTTTTGTTAAGTCCCAAGGCTACAGTCAGGGACACTCTGATCACATTTTATTTACAAAAGTTTCCGAGACAGGGAAGATTGCAGTTCTGATAGTTTATGTGGATGACATCGTTTTGTCGGAGATGATCAGGCAGAAATCAGTCAACTTAAGCAGAGAATGGGTAATGAATTTGAAATCAAGGATTTGGAAAATCTGAATTCCTTGGAATGGAGGTGGCCAGATCTAAAGAAGGCATCTCCATGTCTCAGAGAAAATACACCCTTGATCTGCTAACCGAGACAGGTATGTTGGGATGTCGTCTCGCTGACACTCCTATTGAATTCAACTGTAAACTAGAAAACTCTGATGATCAAGTTCCAGTTGATAAAGAACAATATCAGCGCCTCGTGGGTAAATTAATTTACTTATCTCATACTCCTTCTGATATTTCCTTTGCTGTGAGTGCTGTCAGCCAGTTTATGCAGGCTCCCTAGAAGGAACACATGGAAGCTGTCAAAAGAATTCTGAGATATTTAAAAACGACACCTGGTAAATGGTTGATGTTTAGAAAGACAAACAAAAAAACCAATGAGACATATACTGACTCGGATTGGGCAGGATCTATTGTTAACAGAAAGTCTACCTCCGGTTATTGTACCTTTGTTTGGGGCAATCTTGTAACTTGGAGGAGTAAGAAGCAAAGTGTTGTGGCCAGGAGCAGTGCTGAGGCCGAATATAGAGCTATGAGAGTGGGAATATGTGAGGAAATTTGGCTCCAGAAAGTCTTGTCTAATCTTCATCAGGAATGTGAAACTCCATTGAAGCTCTTTTCTGATAATAAAGCTGTTATTAGTATTGCTAACAACTCAGTTCAGCATGATAGAACTAAACATGTTGAGATTGATCGGCATTTCATCAAAGAAAGACTTGACAGTGGGAGCATATGCATTCTGTACATCCCTTCGAGCTGACAGGTTGCTGATGTCCTCACCAAGGGGCTTCTCAGACCAAACTTCGACTTTTGTGTTTGCAAGTTGGGCCTCATTGATATTTACGTCCCAACTTGAGGGGGAGTGTTAGAATTATTAGAATTAGTGGGCTTAGCCCATTGAGAAGATTTACCCTAAATATTCTTTACTTTTTTATCTCTTTGTACTTTTCTATTTATTTCCTCTTGTACCTATCGTATGAATATCAGAAAAATAATAAAACTAAAAACATCTTGATTTTTCTCCCGGTTCTCGGATTTCCACGTAAGCCGGTTTCTTGTTTATTGCTTTCAATATGAATAATCCACCTCTTTTCTGTGTTGACATGCTAAAGGTGAACATGTTACTTGTTGATTGCATGGAAATTATCCTTGACTCAATTAGTTGATAACCTTGTGAATGTGATATGATCTAATAATTGTGAATGCTTAGTCATTGGAGCTGTAAGCGAGAGTGATTTAGCATATAGATTGTTATATGTGATGCTTAGAATTTGTGTGCGTAAAGAAGAAGCAGTCAAGCAGATAACTGAGGGTAAAAGAGTGTAAGCGTGTTGTCTCAAAATGTCCATATTTGTACTTTCATGGTTTTTCTTCTTCCTGTCTCCTCTTCTCTCCTCTCCTGTGTGCTAAATGTCTTCTACCTGATCCCATGATTTCTTCAGTAGTTTTGTGGGACGTTTTTTGGGGGTTAACAGTGAAAACCATCTTAGTGATGATGGTCCTCCAGGGATGCTTTTCGGATCAAGTAGCTTCATATTTTTCAAAACAGAAGTTTTATTTTCAAAGTACTTGTATGAAGGCCGACATGAGCATAACTCGGCGTAATTGGCATGTCCTCTTTTTTTTGAAGTCGAAGGTTCAAATTTCTATACCTTACATTTGTTGTACTAAATAAAAGAGAAACCACCGGTATGACCACTTCAAGAAAAGGCATTCTTTTATATCCTCACCTTCACTCACTTGCTTAAGATGTCTTATTCTCACTTATTTGCTATTGCACAAGATATGAGTACGAGCTTCTTATTCATAATCAAAATCTCCTTAGGGGCTTAGTAAAAAAAACTAAATAAATTCTAGTCCTTTTGGAGCCCAAAACTTCAGATATTTTTTTGGAAGTACCAACTCCAAAGATTCCTTTTTTTGTTTAGAGGTTTGAAAATATGTCTTTTTGTAGAGCCTGTCCTACTTTTTTACATCATTTTAGTACTTTATAGCTCATGACCTAGCCCCTTTTCATTTTATTTTCAATGCTGTCGTAAATCTTCCTACTCTTCCCAGTCTAATACATAAGCTAGTTGGTTCTGATGGAATAAAATCCATGAGTTAGTCCATGTTACTTCTTGCCTTCAAAGCAGTTGTAGAATGCAAGAGTTCCCATAATATGTACTTTAATTCCAGTCTCTTATTTAAATTTTCTTCACTGTGTTCAACAAATTGTTACTTCCTGCTTAAGAGTTACCCCAGTTACAAATAAAATAATAATAAGTTTCTTTTGCAGTGGAGTTGTTATCGCTGAAGGTGTTCTTGGAAGCGAAGGAATTCTTGATAATGGTAAAAATATCACTTCAAAAATGTTTTCTTTTTTCCTTTTCTGACAAATAGAGATATAATTCCCACATGACTTGGGAATTGAAGAGGATGGTTATGATATAGCTCACTCATATCAAGCTCAGTCACTACCTGATTTAATAAGCCATCTTGTGCTCAAGTGTAAACTCTGTAAACTGAACAGGAAAATCATCGTACACTCGCATGTTGCATGTCCTCCATCCCAATGCATCAGAACTTCCAAAATAGCGGCTCCTGTCTTCTGCAAACCCAAAACCTTGATTGGAACAGCATGCACTTGACCTGCACCAGCCTTTCTGCTGTCAGGAATTGTCTATTAACAACTAAAAACTAACAACAAAAGAAAACTACAAAACAACTACAAATATTACTTCTAAATAATCTGTATCGATCAGAAATGCTTAAAAAAAAATGAAGGATGTTTGTTAAATTGGATGCATGAATATCCCCGGCTATGCTTTTGCTAGTCCTCCAATATTATTTAAATATAGTAGAAGAATTAAAAAGGATAATATTGACCAACCACGCGAGAATATAGGAGAGAATATAGGAGGAGATCTCTCTCATTAATTTGTTAGCAATGCAGAATTAAAGGGAGAGAATATAGGAGGAGATCTCTCCCGTTAATTGGTTAGGAATGCAGAATACAAGGGAGGGAAGATGACGGAAAAAAAGGAGAAATTATTCCAGAAAAATAGAGGCTGCCTTTGTCCGTGCAACAGGAGAAGCAGAGGGTTCCAGTATTTTTATTAATTGTTTTTGTCAATTTCATTATTGCAGTTTGTTCCTTAATTCTTAATTCTTCGTTGGGTCCTTGATTGGTGTGCGTCTCAGTACTTAGAAGTTAGGTTTGAATTATTTGATCTTCTGTGATCAAATTTCTGCAAGGAATTTCCTATTTTCTAAATTGTAATTCGTTGGGGTAATTCAATAAAATAAGGTACATCTTAGTATCTTTACAAATTGGTATCAGAGCCTGAAACCTGGGATCATAAACGACAATGACAAGGAAGATGGAGGAGAGGATGGAATTGGTGGAGCAAGAACTCTAGAGGTTGCCGATCATTGATGAGAACTTGTCACTGTTGATGAAAAGCATTAAGGAGATGAATTCTCAAATCGATAAGCAACACCAGCAACAGCAAGTAATTCTGAAGTATATTGAAGGGATAATCCGTGATAATTCACTGGCAGGGAAGACGATGGAGAGCTCTACTAGTCATACGAAGAGTGGCGATACAATGTTATCTGAAGTTGCTAACGACTCAAAGACGAATAAGAGACACGAAGACGTCAAACCTCTGGATCGAAGTAAGTTCAAGAAAGTGGAGATGCCAATATTTAATGAAACTGATCCTGACTCGTGGTTGTTCTGAGCAGACCGGTTCTTCAAAATCCATGACCTGACTGATTCGAAAAATTTGACAATAGCAGTCATCAGTTTTGATGGCCCTGGATTGGTATCGTTCGAATGATGAGTTGGAAGCTTTCAAAAATTGGGATGACTTGAAGCACGGATGTTAGTACGATTCCAAACCATTCGAGATGGGACGCTAGTTGGTAGATTCTTGTCAATCAAGCAAGAAACAACAGTTGAAGAGTATTGTAACAAATTTGATAAGTTGTTGGCTTTGGTAGTATTTCTTCAAACGGTGGTGTTAGAGGAGATGTTTATGAATGGGCTTAGCCCATGGTTGAAGATGGAAGTGGATACTCTGGGGCCCATTGGGTTGGCTCAGATGATGAATCTTGCATTGAAGATTGAGAATATGGAGATGGTTAGGAGAGAGTGTGGGTTGAGTAGTGCATATGGATGGAAACCAAAATTCAGTTTACCTAATGTAAAGAATACCCCGATGACGCCTAACGAGACACAAAATGTGGGAAGTTGGCCGATGAGAACTATAATATTGAGAGGAGTTACTGCAGGGGAGAACCGGCGAGAAAGTCCAATGAAAAGACTGTCCGATGTTGAATTTCAGTCACGGAGGGAAAAAGGATTATGTTTTAGGTGTGACGAGAAATACCATGCCGACCATAGACGTAAGGCTAAAGAACAAAAGGAGCTCAAAATGCTGGTGGTAAGGGAGAGTGGAGAGGAACTTGAAATTCTTGAAGAAGAATTTTAAGATGCTGAAACTGAAGTTAAGGCCATTGAAGTCGAGAATGTGGAGAATCTGAATATTGAGTTATCCAGCAATTCGGTTGTAAGGTTGACCAACCCGGGAACGATGTAGGTGAAAGGGAAGATAAAGGGAGAAGATGTAGTGGTTCTTATTGATTGTGGGGCTACCCACAATTTCATTGCTGAAAAACTGGTCACTGCATTAGACATACCAACAAAAGGTACGGCCAATTATAGAGTGATTTTGGGATCGGGTACTACAGTAAAGGGAAAAGGCATTTGTGGTAGACTTGAAGTAATGGTGGGTGAATGGAAAATCATAGATAGCTTCTTACCCTTGGAACTAGGTGGGGTAGATGTTGTCCCTGTTACGCAATGGCTGCACTCTTTAGGAGTCGCTAAAGTAGATTGGAGGAACTTGGTGATGTCTTTTCTACATGAAGGGAGGAAGATAGTAATTAAAGGAGATCCCAACTTAACCAAGAAGAGAGTTAGTTTGAAGAACATGATGAAAATGTGGGGAGCGGAGGTTTAAGGCTTTCTAGTAGAGTGTCGAGCCTTAGAAGGAGGGTTGTCTGCGGAGGAGATTTGTGATGAGGAAGTAGTATCAACCGTTGAAAATACTATCTCCCCTTTGCTGAACCGATTCTATGATGTGTTTGATTGGCCCGAAAAATTACCTCCAAAAAGGGACATTGAGCATCACATTTATCTTAAAAGAGGCACAGATCCGATCAATGTGAGGCCAAATTGGTATGCGCATCACCGAAAGGAAGAGATGGAGAAGTTAGTTGACGAGATGTTGAAGTTGGGCATCATAAGGCCTAGTACCAGCCCGTATTCCAGCCCTGTATTGTTAGTAAAGAAGAAGGGTGGGAGTTGACGGTTTTACGTGGATTATAGAGCATTGAACAATGTAACTATTCCGGATAAATTTCCAATTCCGTTGATTGAGGAACTTTTTGATGAACTAAATGTGGCCAACATGTTTTATAAAATAGACTTGAAGGTTGGTTATCATCAAATAAGAATGCATCCGGGAGATATAGAGAAAATTGCTTTTTGCACTCACGAAGGTCACTATGAATTCTTGGTGATGCCATTCAGGTTAACCAATGCTCCGGCTACCTTCCAAGCATTGATGAACCACATATTCAAACCCTACATGTGGCGTTTTGTGCTAGTTTTCTTTGATGATATTCTGGTATACAACCGGGACTTAGAAGAGCATGTGCAACATTTAGAAGTGGTGTTAGAGATACTCCGGGAAAATGCACTTTATGCTAACCTTGGTAAATGCAGCTTTGCCAAGGGGCTCGCATAGGATATTTAGGGCATTTCGTATCTGAGAAGGGAATAGAAGTTGACCCAGAGAAAATAAAAGCCATTAAGGAATGGCCAATTCCTACTAACGTTCGAAAGATTTGAGGATTCTTGGGGTTGACAGGTTATAGGAGATTTGTCAATAACTATGGCAGTATTGTTGGGCCCCTGACGTAGTTATTGAAAGCGGGAGCTTATAAGTGGGCTGAAGAGGCAAGTGAGGCATTCGAAAAACTAAAGATGGCTATGATGACCTTGCCGGTTTTGGATATGCCTAATTTCAACCTACCATTTGAAATAGAGATAGACGCCTCAGGATTTGGTGTTGGAGCTGTTTTAATTCAGACCAAAAGACCGGTAGCGTACTTCAGCAAAACCTTATGTGCGAAGGACAGAGCAAGGCCGGTCTATGAGAGAGAATTAATAGCAGTGGTGTTTGCAGTACAGAGATGGAGACCGTATTTATTGGGGAAGAAATTTACAATAAAGACAGACCAAAGATCATTAAAGTTTCTATTGGAGCAGTGAGTAATTCAGCCCCAATATAAAAAAAGGATTGCTAAATTGCTGGGATATTCGATTGAGGTGTTTACAAGCCAGGTTTAGAGAATAAGGTTGCTGACGCACTGTCAAGAGTCCCTCCCACAGTGCATCTAAACCACCTTTCAGCTCCAGCCTTGTTGGATTTGGCAATAATTCAGAATGAGGTCGAAAAAGACCAGGCCTTAAGGGAAATCAGAAGAAAAATAAATGAGAAAAAGGAGAAAGTTCCAAATTTCTCCTTGCAGCAAGGAGCATTGCAATTCAAGGGGAGGTTAGTTCTTTTAAAGACTTCTTCTTTATTACCGACAATCATGCACACATACCATGATTCAGTATTCGGAGGACACAGGTTTCCTACGCACTTATAAGAGGATAGCAGTGGAATTATATTAGGAAGGTACGAAGAAAGACATCAAGAAATATTGTGAAGAATGCTTAATCTGTCAGAGGAACAAGACTTTAGCATTATCCCCGGCAGGGCTGTTAATGCCACTTGAAATTCCAAATGCAATCTGGTCAGACATTTCAATGGACTTCATAGAGGGGTTACCAAAATCAGCAGGATGGGAAGTGATTTTTGTAGTGGTGGATCGGATGAGCAAGTATGCACATTTCATAGCCTTGAAGCATCCTTATACAGCTAAGTCAGTAGCAGAAGTTTTTGTAAAAGAAGTGGTCAGATTGCACGGCTACCCTAGATCCATCTTTTCTGATTGGGATAAGATTTTTCTCAGCCATTTTTGGAATGAGATGTTTAAACTGGCAGGGTACTAGCTAGGCTGCACAGGAGCTCGGCATACCATCCACAATCTGAGGCCAAACCGAAGTAGTGAATAAGAGTGTAGAGGTCTATTTGCGATGTTTGTGGGGAGAAGCCAAAGGAATGGAGTAGCTGGTTGCATTGGGCATAATATTGGTACAATACAACATACCACAACTCAATTGGTGTCACTCCATTTCAAGCTGTTTACGGAAGACGACCACCACCCTTGATTCAATATGGAGACATGGAAACCCCAAATTCCATGCTCGACCAACAGTTGAAGGATAGAGATATTGCCTTGGGAGCTCTTAAGGAACACCTACGAATTGCCCAAGAGAGGATGAAAATATATGCTGATTTGAAACGAAGGGACGTGGAGTTTCAAATTGGAGAATTAGTGTTCCTTAAAATCAGGCCATATAGGCAACTTTCGTTGAGAAGGAGAAGGAACGAGAAGCTGTCACCCGAGTATTTAGGCCATACAAGATCATGGAGAGGATTGGAGTAGTGGCTTATAAATTGGAGCTTCCTAGTTCGGCAACTATACACCCTGTTTTCCATGTGTTTTAGTTGAAAAAGGCACTCGGAAACCATCATCAAGCACAACAGCTGGGTCCCTTTATAAATGCGAATCATGAGTGGATCACACAACCGGAGGAGATGTGGGATACCGGAAAATCCAGCCACAAAAAATTGGGAGGTCCTCATCAGTTGGAAGGGGCTGCCTCCACACGAAGCTACTTGGGAAGACTGCACTGAGTTTAAAGAACAGTTCCCTGGTTTCCACCTTGAGGACAAGGTGGATTTGGAGGAGGAGAGTGACGTTAGGCCTCCAATATTATTTAAATACAGTAGAAGAATTAAAAAGGATAATATTGACCACTCATGCGAGAATATAGGAGAGAATATAGGAGGAGATCTCTCCCATTAATTTGTTAGCAATGCAGAATTAAAGGGAGAGAATATAGGAGGAGATCTCTCCCATTAATTGGTTAGGAACGCAGCATAAAAGGGAGGGAAGACGATGGAAAAAAGGGGGGAAATTATTCCAGAAAAATAGAGGCTGCCTTCGTCCGTGCAACGGGAGAAGCAGAGGGTTCCAGTATTTTTATTAATTGTTTCTGTCAATTTCATTATTGCAGTTTGTTCCTTAATTCTTAATTCTTGGTTGGGTCCTTGATTGGAGTACGTCTTAGTAATTAGAAGTTAGGTTTGAATTATTTGATCTTTTGTGATCAAATTTCTGCAAGGAATTTCCTATTTTCTATATTATAATTCGTTGGGGTAATTCAATAAAATAAAATAAGGTATATCTTAGTATCTTTACAGCTTCTTTCTGTTTTTAATCATCTTTTCACTCCTCTCTGTTCGAAAATGTATTATTCCCTTCTTTTTGGAATTGGTGTCCTTTAAACGTTTTAGTTCCTTTTCATTTATCTACGGGAGTTTGATGTTTGGTTAAGAAAATAAATAAGAAATAAGAAGCACAAGAAAAAGGGGAAGAAAAAGGAAATTGAGGAAGAGAGTAAGGGTAAGACTCAGTTGAGAATGTATAATGAAGGCATAATGTATAACAGCATGTGCTTGTGTCTGGGCGTTGGTCACTAGACTGTTTTGTACTTATGACATTGGTCCTTTAGGAGTGGAATCCTTTTCATAGTTAGTGTTGGACTCTATTTCTTGGGGTTTTCTTTTCTTTCTCTCCATTTTCTTTAATTCTTCAAATTGTTACTTCCTGCTAAAGAGTTACCACAGTTCCAAATAAAATAATAATATTATGTGATTTTGATGTACGAATACTTTTATTTTGGATAAAGAAGAGAAGGTGGTTCTTCAGTACTCGTGCTTACATTTTCTATTTTGAATATATTTATTATTTGAATTTTTATTATTTTTGAGCCTCATACTTCTATTTTTATGTTACAGGAGCTTCATGGGGCTACCTCATTCTACTTTATGTGTTTGTGCAAGCTTCTCGATTTATAGTTGTTGGAGTATTGTATCCATTTCTGCGGTATTTTGGATATGGCTTGGATTGGAAAGAAGCTACAATACTAATATGGTCAGGTCTGCGTGGAGCTGTTGCTCTGTCACTTTCACTGTCAGTTAAGGCAAGCTTTTCAAATAAATGCTAATATTCATCTTCGATATATGTTTATAAACTGATCATCTTTTCGTAAGAATAAGCTCATCAATATGTGTAACACTCTGATTTTAGGAGGGGACAAGGATATGAATGATCCGATATCACATTTGAATGAGAGGGATCCTAAGGACATAAAAATAAGGTTAAGAAACGCTTCAAAGAATTAAGAGTTAATACCCATACCAACAAGGTGCACCTTCCTTTTCAGTGGCTCAATCATAGAAACTCCAAAGTTAAGCGTGCTTAGCTCGGAATAACTCTATGTTGAGTAACCTCTTGGGAAATTTTCTAGGATGCATATGAGTGAAGACAAAGCATGTTGAAATGACTCGTGTTGGTTGTGTAGAAAACTTTCGCTTTAGTAAGCCTTTAAGACAAGTATGTTGTCAGGTCGCAGGGAATGCAGGGGAATGTTTGAGATCTAAATTCTGAATCTTGGGCTTGAGGCGTTACAATATGTTTTCCCAACTGCTAGCATTTTGATTTTCATGGTGACAATTAAACTATTTCACAAATCTAGGATTAAAGAACTAAAAAATCAAATGCATTATTATTGATTTTGAGTTTTTTAACTTCATAGGAAATAAAAGGAAAGATGTGAAAGTAATTGGATGGACCTAATGAATCTCTTCACATACTCTTTCCATCTATGTAGATTGTTGAAGCATGAGTAAA
This sequence comes from Cucumis melo, assembly GCF_025177605.1. Taxonomy (NCBI): domain Eukaryota; kingdom Viridiplantae; phylum Streptophyta; class Magnoliopsida; order Cucurbitales; family Cucurbitaceae; genus Cucumis; species Cucumis melo. Next base: position 18,935,947 of record NC_066865.1, on the reverse strand, counting down.
ATTTGAATGGCAGTTCATATTATTCAAGATAAGAAGTACAAAGGACGTGACATGAAGCTACATTTCAACCTTGCATGTGAACATTTGGATATTAGCTGGTTGATATCTTGTTGACATAATATGACCAAACACGGTCAAGTCTAATAGTTTTAGCTTTTGAACTAGTGGTAACTAATAGGGGTTTTCATTTTAGTGATTGCTTTTTAGGCTTCTTTTTCTCTCCCTCCAGTAATTTTGTATCTTTTTCATTAAATTGTTTATGGTAAAGAAAAGGAGAAAAAAAACCAGTATTAGATCACTAAGTATCAGGCATCCAATTCCATTTGGACTCGGTAAAACCCAACAAGTACGGAGAGTTGAAAAAATTGGCACAAAAGGAGGAGAGACAATCACTTGAAAGATAGAAACTTTTATTAAGAATGTGTAAAGATGGACATTTTAAGAGAATACTTTTTCACTCTCTCAAAACTCACCAACTCACCTTTCGCTCTTAGTTTGTCTAAGTCCCTTTCCTTTCTTCTTTCTTCTTTCTTCCTTTCTTTGCTTTTTTGCTTCAAATGAAGATACAACTCCTATTTATAGGTGTGAGATTCATGGAGCTCAATCAAGAGGATTTTCTATGATTTCTAGGATCTAAACTATTCTAGATATTCCTACGAGATTATCCTTATCTAAAGAAATTCTGTAGAATTTGAGAATTTCTTGGATCCTAAAGAAATTCTATGGTGTTTCTAGAGCTTTTCTTTTGAGGTACTTATTTACAATCTTCTAGATAAACCTAGAGACTTAAGCTATTTATGTAAATAGTTCAAGGAACGAATAGTTAATTTTGTTTCTACTTCAACAGAGAAACAGGGAAATCCCTGTTTCCAGTCATGCATTCAATACTAAGATTGCCAAGTTTTTACAAGTATCCAAGATAACCGAGTGGCGTAAAAAAGGAAAACAAGTAATTAGTAAATAAGTAACTACTCGGCTAATTGGGGAGGTTTTTGTCTCTCCAGAGAGTGCTTCCAGCTCCTTCAAAAAATTATCCACACTCTCTCACCAAAACCCTACATAAACCGCTTAACAGAATCCACAATCCGTACCAGCAACCTTTTTTGTGTTTTACTAACCAGCTGTCAAATGTAAGTTCCTCTTTTTGCCCTTCCTTATGTAAGTATGCATAATAGGAGGTCTCACATAAGTTTATTTACTTTCCGCGGACTTCATTAATTAACCTTAGATTTCAACTTACCCTCATCTGTTGAGGATAAAATAAGGATCAAGTTCACAAGATCTTGGCCTTTGAGAATACTGGTAACTACACATTCATCTAATAGCCCTTAGTGGCTTAGCGGCTTAGCCAACGGATCTTCTGCTTGCTGATGTTTGATTGTGTACTTGTGTGACAACTTAAAAATCTGGGATGTAAATGGAAGACCTTTCATTTATGACTTAGATGCCTAGTCCATAGTCCCATGTTCAAAGAATTACTAGCAATATTCGTGTATACCTCATTGATCTTAGGTAAATTGCTTCATTTTTCAATAATTTTTATGATATTATTCAATTCCAGTGCACAATGTTTTAGCTTGTGTAATTTCAATTTCTCCTTATTTGTAAACTCTTGTTATTTCAGCGATCAAGTGACCAATCATTGTACATCAGTTCAGAAACTGGAACTCTGGTTAGTAGTTGGACCATTAATGTTTAACACCGTTCTATTTATGTTAATCTTTGAAGAAGACTTGCGGATCACATATTGACCAGCAAATTTGAACAGTTTGTTTTTTTCACGGGTGGAATTGTATTCTTGACGCTTATTGTAAATGGTTCGACCACACAATTCATTTTACATCTTCTCAACATGGACAAGCTCTCCATGGCTAAGGTGAAACTCTTATCTTCTAAGTGCATCTTTTGCATTTTCCCCCCTCGTTTATGGAGTCCTTTGGTTTTATCTTCTGTCTCACGATCAACTAGCTCTAAAATTCTGTCAATAACCTTTTTACATTTTTCAGTTCTTTATTAGTAAACATTTAGATTATTCAATTCTATACAAAGGAATATATTATCTAAGTTTTTCATTTTTAGTTCACTACAAGATAGATACCTTGCAGGGTTGATTTGACCCTTCCATTATAGCCATAGATCGCCCATCTAATTCTTCAACCATCCATTTCATTCTCTTATTTTTATTTATTCATTTTTTTAGTACAACAATTAAGAGGATGAGAGATTGAACCTCCTACCTCTAGGATGACGCGTCATGTCAATTACTATTGAGCTAAGCTCACTTTGGCCTATTTTATTCTTGTTGTGAATCCCCCATTGGAAAAACAAAAGGATTCAAACTCTTTATAAGATAGGTGAGCTACTACTCTCATTGCCAATTGGTTTTGAGATGGAATATAGTATTAGAGCCCAAAAAGCCCAAACCAGCATTTGGTTCAATAAAAAAAAATTGTGATCCAATCAAGACTAGTGAACCTAAAAGAGGCACCATCTTGAGGAGGCATGTTGAGAATACCATATTGGAAAAACAAAGGGGACTCAAACTCTTTATAAGATAGATGAGCTACTCCTCTCGTTGCAATTGGTTTTGAGATGGAACCTCATACTATCAAATAACTCTCTTATTCATACTTTATTGTTCCCTCTTGCATTTACATTTTCACACTCTTTCTCACTTGGGGATGACCAAACGACATTGAAAAACCAACTTGATCGACCAAAACTGACCCACTTTTTTATTTAATTCTTTTCACCCTTTCTTCAATTTACCGATGGCACAAAGGGAAATGCAGTAGAATTTTGATACTTGTCTGTCAAACGCACTTGAGTTGTATGGTAGTCACCTCCCCTTCTCCCTTTCTCTTTTCCATTCTCCTTTTTCGCAGTTTTTTTCGTTCTTGGTAGTTCACCGAAGTTTTCACTTCAGGTCAATTTTGGCCACAACCATGGTTGGTCGATTGTTGACTTGGCATCGAAAAACTTTCAAAAGCTTACCTATCAACAGTTTTCCGGCATATCAGTTTTTGAAGTTCGTTTGAGTCCAAAAATTGACTAACTGGCCAATGAACACCCCTACCCTCACTTTTAGAAATAATATTAGCACAAGAAATAAATATTAGCGCAAGGTTCAACAAGTGATTATCAAAAGTAATTGGAGATGAAATATTATTAAAGTCGTTTGAAGATAAAATCTCCTACTTAGATACTGATACCGTGTTAAACTACTACTGGACCCAAAACTTTGAGATAATGTTTACAGTAAATTTGACTTTTTATTCATACTTTCACACCCTCAATCTCATTCCCATCAAACACTATCAACATATCTTGATGAGCTTTCCAAAAAAGACAGTTACTCTTTTCCACTTAATTTTTATTTTTGTCTAATCATTCTAGAAACGTATATTGGATTATACAAAATACGAGATGCTGAACAAAGCATTGGGCGCCTTTGGAGATCTTGGAGATGATGAGGAATTGGGACCTGCAGACTGGGCTACAGTTAAAAGACATATTACGAGTCTCAGTCACGTGGAGGGGGAGCCACTGCACCCTCACAATGCATTTGAAAGTGATCAAAATGTCCGATTTATGAATTTGAGAGACATTCGTCTGCGACTTTTGAATGGTAAAGTTAGCTTATGTTGCTACAGCTCTGTTCACTATTTGTAAGTTTAAATATTATGTCATTTTCTTGATTTAAATTTTAACCTTTTCAAGCCAGAATAAAATCTCAACCTTCAATTTAGTGATATCAATACAGGTTAAAAGGTTCATTTGCTGAAACCTTTGGAGTAAAAGCATCTGATGGAAGCAATGGATAGTATATTTGGAAGTTTTGTAGGTGAAAATCTATAAGGTTTTATTGAACAAACATTTTTTTCATAATTAGTCTAGTAGTTACAAGATTCATTCATAGTAATACATTCCGACTTTTCTTTTGGTATAAGTATAGTGTTCTTGGATCGAACTTATAACTTCAAAGGATCCTGATTGAGGAGCTTATTAAATAGAGAAGTGGCAGAGGAGGAAGAAGAAAAAGATATTACCCTAAGTATGGAGTCCAACATAAGTTTAGGTTTACAAAAGCAAAAAAAAAAAAAAAAAAAAAAAAGCTACTAGATAAATACTACAGTAAATGAAAGAAAAATAAGCCTATCTTTTAAACTCTTATATATAAAGAATTAAAAAGGTGAATATATCAAAATAAAATAAGAATGAATACATGATAAAACTCTCAAGTTCAACATAAGGCAGGTTTGATTCTCAGCCTTATGTGTGAAGTCTAAGGTTGGTGCTGAATGGGCTAAATTCTAACAGCTACAGAAGTATTAGAAATTTAACCTGTATGATCCAAGATGGGGTCAAATGACTGAGCCTCGACTGTCGAAAGTACATTCACAGCTCTTTCTTTGATTTCTTCTATCTGAGTTGTTGTTCTCCCTTTCCTAGTGAAAATTTGCTCCTTGATCTCCTTTCTATGTATAGTAACATCCTTGTTGTCTTTTATTTTGCTTGTGCTTGATTGGATATAAATGAAAACAAAAATTACTTTCTGCAAATTGTCAAGGCTAAAAGCTGAAAAGATCACAAGTTGACATACTTAATTCAGGATTTAAATATCAATTGATGGGCTTTTAATTTTCTTAAAATCGATGGATTAATTTTGATGAGTCATTTTCTCTTTGTTTATTGAATATTGATCTGTTTATTTTCTTCAAACATATTCTGATTCTTTTTTACTTTCTGTTGATAAATTATTGTACACATATATCTAATAGAAGTTTAGTTATCTATATATCCCGAACTTTCCTTTTACCTTCTGTGATTTTTTTATAACAAGGAAACATGAAAACTTTACTTCTTCATTTGCCTTTGCCTTTTCTGGAGAATGGGAAGTTTTTATGGCATGTGGAAGTTCATCATGCAATGTTGTGGGGTTTGTGGGGGTTTGGAATAATAGGACTTCTGGAGGGATAGAGCATGACCTAGTAATGTTTGATCCTTGTTAGGTTCTATGTTTCTCTTTGGATGCCAGTGATGAAGACTTTTTGTAATTATTCTTTAGGTCTTATTTACTTGATTAGAGTTATTGGGAGGTTCCTTCTTCTGGGCATGTTTTTATTCTTATGTCCTTGTTTTCCATTTTTCTCTCAATGAAAGTTTGGGTTATCATAGCAAAATGAAATGGATGAATATATATATATATATATAAAGTAAGATAAAAATTTTGGTGGATTACAAAAAGAATTTCCAATTAGTGACTAGTGCGGACTCTAGAGACACTATAATCCTTAGAGTACACCAATGAAAAGCATTAAAAAGTTAAATATCCATAAAACTTAATTCACTTATGGATCTTCTGTGTTGTTGGACTTGCTTCCATGTGAGTATGATGTTATGAATTAAGTAACTAAAAATCATTTATCATTAGGTGTTCAAGCTGCTTACTGGGGTATGCTTGATGAGGGAAGGATAACACAAAGTACTGCCAATATCTTGATGCAATCTGTGGATGAAGCCCTTGATCAGGTTGCATATGAGCCCTTATGTGATTGGAAAGGTTTAAAGTCTAATGTCCACTTTCCAAACTATTACAAGTTCTTCCAGACAAGCGTTTTCCCTCAGAAGTTGGTTACATATTTCACTGTGGAAAGATTAGAGTCCGGATGTTATATTTGTGCTGCATTTCTTCGTGCACATCGAATTGCAAGACAGCAGCTTCATGAGTTTATAGGTAACTAAATGGCTTCCAATGATAGCTAGGACCGTTTATTTAGGTTTTTCATTCCCTGCTTTCCTATGGCTTTTAAGTATTCTAAACTAAAGGATATTTTCTGTGAGCAGCATGCCCTTAAGAATGATATATCTCTTCTCAAGTAGTTGCTTAAGAATTCAATTTGGACCCTTACATTTGGTTTTTGATAATAATTTTGAAAATCCTGGATGAGCATGCATATAGTAGCATTATAGGGATTACTTGTGCCTCATATAGTAGCATCGTTGTATTAAACTACCGATTCACCCAAAAGCTTAAATTAGTATTGAAGGCAAATTTTGTTATATATCAGTAACAGTAGCAATCCCTTTGCTATATCAATATGGGGTAATTGTTTAAGGTATAGTTATGAATATAGCAATCAAGCTCAAAGTATTAGCAGATATGATATAATGGAAAAGAATGTGTAGATAAAACAAAATTTAGATCCAACTTTCAAAGTCTATCAGTGATAAACTCTATAGCTAAAACTATATCACTTATAGGGGTCTATTAGCAGTAGATGCTATCGTTGATAGATTTTGTTATATTTGGATTTCTCAAAAAATTGCTATAGATTTAATTAATTAGTCTTAAAATTCTACCCATTGCAATTACCCATTATTTAATTTGTTTTATACCTTTTCATGAGAATTCTGTTTGTTAATTACTTACATTGGTTTTTTACTGTGAGCCACTTGATGTGTTCTGAATCTAGTTCTTCATTCAAATTTTCTCAACCTTTGGAATGCTATACTTTTAACGATTATACTGTTAATTTACATTCAGCATGATGTAAAATGTATATGTTTGTGATATTCAGGTGATAGTGATATTGCTTCTACTGTAATTAATGAAAGTGAAGCTGAGGGTGAAGAAGCACGAAATTTTCTAGAAGATGTTCGTGAGACATTTCCTCAGGTTTGTAAGAAGTGTGCATATTTCATGAGAAATTTTGTAATAGGGGTCCTTTCTCTTTATTATTGTTAGCCAACTATGATTGATATTGTGCTTTATTATTTCTGATTACATGGAAGTAGATCAATTATAACACGTTCCATCCTTCACATTTGTTATTCGCTTTTGAATTATATTATCAACTCATATCCTTATCCAACATTCCTTCGCTCTACATAACACTTAAAGAAAAATCAATAACCGGGACAGGTAAAGGATCAACATTTTATTAGATTGCCCATTTTATGGGTACACTCCTAGGGCTTTTTTGTCGAGCTGTAGGAGCCAGGAGGCGGGGATGTACTACTTTGAGCACTTAGTATTGGACATCGGAAAACTCCTTTGAGCATGCTTTGGATATGTGATTTTGGATGGCCACTGGCCCACTTTGATCTAAATATCAAGCCACCTTTCATATTACTGCTGATCCTGAATGTCATGAGTGAACTAATTGAAGTTGACTAACATTCTCTGCATGAGAAATTAACAAGGCCAAGTCTCTATAAGATGAATGAAGAGTAAAGTGATATATTTTACAAATTTATTATTGTAGCACAAACAAATTATTTCTGTATCAAGTTGGATATGATATTTTCTCCTAGTTGAAGATTAGCGCTGGACGTGTATTTTTTCATATATATCTGAGCTATAGGAACTATGGTCCTTCGTTTTGGCTATCTTTGGTTGGAACACGTGTGCTTTCTATGTTCCATTTTATAGGTCCATCATGCCAAAAGTGAAAAAATAAAAAATAAAAAATGCTTCTGTTGTTTTATAAATGTAGAGCTTCTTTTTTGCTTTCATGGTTAGAAAGGATTAAGGAGTAACTGCTTCTTCACTAACAAATTAAGTGGTCACCTTTTGATTATTTGTGGAGCTCAGTTCTTACCCTTGAATGTAACTTGGTGGAAGTGATTCTTGCCCTCTAACAACAAATTAAACGATCTCTTAGCTAAACGGAAGTATTTTTTGTATTCAGTTAACTATGGCAGGAATAATTGCATTTGATTGCTATGGTCTGCATCTTTAACCACCAGAAATATGAAAACCATAGCAAGAAAATTACAATGAAACAAGTATAAGTTTAAAAACAGAAAATTAATAATGAAATATTATCTAATGGATCCTTAAGTTATTGCTTTTTTATTGTAATGTTACAATATATTACTTTAGGGCTCTCATATATGTGCATAATTTATACAGCTATTTGCTGGTGGGTGTCTGTTGTCTCGTCTATGCAAAGTCCATTCGGTTTATGCTCTACAAATCCTTCCTACTTACTTTGACTTCGAAGTAGTATAATTTAGCAGGAATGAACTGATGGGCGATGGTCATTAAATTTTTTGTCTACCTAGGTATTACTTTTCGGTTATTATCTTTCTTTCTCCACAACATCCCAACCTTATCTTTTAAGTTTCAAGGGTCGGATTATCTATAAAGTGAAGTAATAATGTGTTTTCTTTGTTTTGCTCCTTCTTTTTTTGCTTGTTTCTTCATGATTATAAGCTTTAGTAAGTTGCTATAACATGCGTAGTTGGCATCTTCTTTTCAGGTTTTGCGTGTTGTTAAAACCAGACAAGTAACATATTCGGTGCTCAACCATTTAATTGAATATGTCCAAAATCTGGAGAAGGTTGGCCTATTAGAAGAGAAAGAGATGTTGCATCTTCATGATGCTGTTCAGGTTCTTTTGATGTTTCTTTCACTCGTTTACTGTTGCAGTTACTGATCCTTGTTTATAAAGTGCTGCTTCTTTTACTGCAGACCGACTTGAAAAGGCTTCTACGAAATCCTCCTTTGTTAAAGATTCCAAAAATGCGGAACTTAATCAGTGCCCATCCATTTCTTGGGGCACTTCCTCCTTTAGTGCGCGAACCACTTGAAGTTTCAACAAAAGAAGTGATGAAACTACGTGGTGTAACACTTTACAAGGAAGGTTCAAAGCCTAGTGGGGTTTGGCTTATATCCAACGGAGTGGTAAAGGTAAGAGCGTTTGTATATCCTATCTTGTTTATCGCGTTTCTGAATTTGACATCAATTTTATTGCTCTTCCTTTGTTTCATTTTGATTATTTTTTCTTGCAGTGGATAAGTAAGAGCATGAGAAACAAGTTCTCCTTGCACCCCACATTTACTCATGGAAGCACTTTGGGCCTATATGAATTGCTTACTGGGAAGCCATGCCTCTGTGACATGATTACAGATTCTGTTGTTCTCTCTTTTTTTATTGAACATGACAAGTTTCTTTCAATACTTAGATCAGACCCTTCGGTTGAAGACTTCTTGTGGCAGGTATTACCATTGACCACAGAACTTTGTTTTTGTAGTACTATTGTTCTGGATCCCGACTTCCTATCAAATGTCGAACGGTAAACATTGGACATTCATCCATTTGAATATCCTGTTATTTAGATCTCACAGAAGACTTGAAGCCATTGTGTGCAAGGAGCATATTTCTCTTACTTATGATGCATCAGTAGAATTGGCAATGCTTATTTTGGTCGGGTTTCCTTGCAGGAAAGTTCCATTGTTCTTGCCAAACTTTTGCTTCCACAAGTATTTGAGAAAATGGAAATGAGAGATCTGAGAGTTCTTGTTGTTGAAAGGTCAGTAATGACTACGCATATAGCAGGAGAAACAATAGAAATTCCACCCCATTCTATTGGCCTTTTGTTGGAAGGATTTATCAAAAGTCATGGCATCCAAGAGGAACTTATTGCATCACCTGCTGTATTGTTCTCGCACAGGAATCCAAGCTTCCACAATATGGAAAACTCAGGTAACCAAACTATACCTTTATGCTGTTTGAATGACGCAAACTATAACTAGAGCTGGTAGAAAGAGTCAAATTACAAGGATCAATTTTATCCGTTTCTTATAAAAATATAAAATAGAGCTTTCTACCAAGTTTGTGCAATGTCTTATCAAATGTGTGCGTGTGCAACCGTTGTATTTGTACTTGTAATTAATGGTTTTTTAAAACTAGTTCTCCATGAATCGCTTTATTTGGTTATAATAAATACCGAACCACTTGATACATATTATTTGACATGATTTTGTTCCTAGAATAACTCTTTATGTTTCTTACCGTGGATGTGTTTTCTGATTTATTATTATTGTTTTGAAAAGAGAGAAATAATTGTCAATACTTGCTATTGATTGATTCTTATAGGGATGAGTGGTTCTAGTTTTTCTCATCAAGGTTCCTATTATGAAGTTGAAACAAGATCAAGAGTGATCGTTTTTGACATGGCTGCCCTTCAATCAGATGAAAATCTAAATCGGTCGTCATCTTTTATTCATTCTCTTGATCACCCTCAAAGATCTCTAAGCAGAGATCACTCAGGTCTTATGAGTTGGCCTGAAATGCTTTCTAAACCTAGACCACCACAGAAGCAGAAATCTGAACGAACTGAGCGTCCAGCTCATAGCTTGTCTGCAAAGGCCATGCAACTAAGCATATACGGTAGCATGGTATGTTCAGTTATATTGCATCAAATTTCACTCTAAATTATTTTCTAATGACATACTAGTTAATTCTTGATTCTATGAAATTCCCTACTTAGTAAAAGTGTTTCCTTGTAGTTTCTTAGGTTGTCACAATATTTCAGTCCTTCATTTTGGTTTTGTTTCCATCATGTTTTTCCTTCAAGGTTGATTTTCGTCAGCGGACTAAGAGTTTTCCTGGCAATGTTACGGAACCATCTCATAGCCGGTCGAATCCTGTGATTGGTTCACATAAAGGTGTTTCCCTTCCATATGTAAAATCAGAAGGAGCTGCTACATTGAAGAAGAGGCTTGATGCAAGAAAGTTACCAATAAGCAACGTTAGACCCCCACAAGAAAAAGCACTTCCTAATGAGAGAAATGTAAGGGATGATTCAAGTGAGGAATCGGGTGGTGAGGATGATGTGATAGTAAGAATTGATTCACCAAGTGTGCTTTCATTTCACCAGGTACCATGAATTTCTTTGTCCTTTTCTTTGTAAATTAGTTTTTAGCTTTCATCACTGAAGGTGAAGGTGGAGGTGTTGTTTGAAGTTATTTATGTTTAGTGAGCAGAGTTCTTATATAACTCTACTGGACCTATAGAAATTGTTTCTTTGTATGAGGTCGGTGCCTGATGTTTTTAATAAACTATTCTCTTAAATCTCTTTTGGTTAAAATATGACGTTTCCATATTTGGTTCTTAAAGTTTTAAAAGTAACTTTATAATCCCTGAGAAAACGTTTGGTCCAAAGATTATTACTATTAGGTTGGTTTATAGTAACCCAACCTTTATTTGGGGAAGGGTTTATCATAACTTTCGTTAACTTTCCTTCCTTCTCTCTCCTTCTTAAACCATATTCAACTCCCCATAACTCTACCTCTTCAATTTTACCAGAGTTTTATTATTTCATTTATTTTTAAAATTTTACTCTTTTATTTATTAAATCTCATTTGTTTTTAATTAATTTAATATCTTAAAATAAATATTGTTTTAAATTTATTTTATTTACGAAATTAATTTTAATTAAATATTAATTATGATTAGTTTAGGCATTTAGTACTCTTATTTAACTTTTTTTTTTATAAATTTTATGTCTTTTATTTGTTTTTATTCTTTTATTTGTTTTTTACATTTTCAAATATTTTATTTTAAAACTGATCTATCTATATCTAAATTATTTATGATAAATTTAAGTTAAATAAATTTCTAAAAACAAATTTTATTAAATTGATAGAAAACCAAAACAAAACCAAATTAGACGATTTAGTATTAAATTATATAACTTTTAAATCCTTAAATAACTTGAAAAGATGTATAACAAATATTTTTAAAATTATTTAAATTTTAAATGTATAAGACTTTTCTTTTAAAAAAATCAATTTAATGGCGAGATTTAATTTAAGATTTATTTCAATTAAATTTTGAATCTAGAATTTTTTTTCCCAAATTATGTTCATACTTTTTCAAAAGGGGTTCTTGCAAATTTAGCAAAATTAGTTTGATAAATTAGGTCCATAGCACATTACTTTTAAATTTACAAGAATGGTAAAATTCAAGCCTAGTCCACATTTGAAAAATGAAAAATGAAAAATTACAAATCTACCCACTAGGGTTATCAACATTTTCTCGCATCATTCGATGTGTGGTTGATACACTCGATGTGTGGTTGATACAATCGATGTATGGTTGACACACTTGATGTGTTGTTGGTATACTTGTTATGCTTTGTTGATACGCTCGATGAATTAAATAACACTTGATACACATCATTGGTTTGATACACTTGATATGTTGTTGATACATTTGTTAAACTTTGAAAATATACTTAATCAATTAAGGACACTTGATGCACTAAGTATGATATATTACATTATCGATACACTTGATTAGGTTTAATACACTTAATAAGTTTGATACACTTAATACACTACTGATAAACATTTTATACTTTCACCGATACACTCGACAGATTTAATATACTTGATGCAGTTCATATGTTTGATACCCTTGATGTACTGTTGGTATATTTTCTATATCTACTGATACATTTGATTGGTTAAAATACACTTGAGATTCTGATGATACACTTAATATACTTCACTAGTACATTTTGATACATATTATGTGTTTGTTACACTAAGTTACATCATTCATATACTTAATAATACTACATTGAATTGCATAAAAACAGGAGAACAAATAAGTTATTGAATGGTAGTTTGAGAATAATAAAATATTTAAGATGGAATGTATTTTAAGAAGTGAGAATGTTGTCGTGTTTGAAAGCAACCATTTGAAAGAAGTTTAAAGAAAGGACTTAGATTTAACAAAAAATGATTATCGAAAATCTGGATAAAAAATGGTGAAAAATGAAAGAAGAAGAAGATAAAGATGTCGAAAATAGAGATTGAATTAACGATAGTTTTTTTTTTTTAAAAGAACCTACAGAAAACCAACCGAAAAATAGTGTTTGAGAAAAACAAACATTTTTTATTATTAGATTAATTTTTAATTATGAATACAAATATGATATAGAGGTTTACAAAAAAGAAGAATTGAGAAAGTGGAAGATGAAACATCTAAGAGAGATGATCAATAAAGAGGAAAGAATGTAGGGGGCAGTTTGGGAATAATAAAAATTTTAAAGTAAAAAATATCTCCAAAATATTTTAAAGATTAAAATTTGTCATATTTGCAAAATTTAAAAAGTATGTGTCATAATTGTTAAAACCTCTTCTCATAGTGCTACCCAATACAATTTCAAAATGTAGTCTTTTCTCTTTTTTCTTCCTTATTTTCTCTTCATTAATTCATTATAATTTTTATTTTAAAAAGAAAAACAATAATTTATTTAATCGTAATAATTACTTTAAAATTTTGAAAATTTCAGGTTGTATTTAAATGAATTAAGACAAATTGTTTTACGAAAATTAGGAGGATTTGTTAAATTAAATATACAAAATTCGTGTACTAGATTTAGAATATAAATTTTTTAAAAAATTATTCTCACGTAACAATTAAAAAAATTTAGCAAATAGTTTTACGAAAATTAGGACAATTTTGTAAATCAAATATACAAAATGTGAATTAGAGTTAGAATATGAATTTTAAAAAATTAATAATTTATTCGTACATAACAATTACGTAAGAAATGTTAAGAATGGACATCGTATTTAAAGAAATTACTAGAAATTATTTTAAGAAAATAGGACATTTTGGAAAATTAAATATATGAAATTTGTGTATTGGATTTAGAATACAAATTTTTTTAAAAAATGAACAATTTATTCGTACAACGATCACGTAAAAAAGGTTGAAAATGGACGTCACATTTAAAGAAATTACTGAAAATTGTTTTACGAAAATATGATAATTTGGTAAATTAAATATATGAAACTTGTGTATTGGATTTAAAATACAAGTTTTTCAAAAATGTATAAAAAAATAAATTTCAAAATATTATCTACATAACTCTTCTTTCAAACACATCTTATCATAACCATTCTATTACCTTTCCTACATAACCATTCACACATCTTATCATAACACTATTATAACCTACATAACCCTTCCTCCAAACACATGCTATCATAACATTAGGTTTATTATAATACTAGTTTTATTTGAAGACTAACCTTCCATAACTCAACCTTCTTCCAAAGGGCCCTTAAAACTTTAAAGGGCTGTTTGGGGTTAGGGTTGACACTGTGGGCTTGGATTAGCCCAACCCTAACCCCCGTTTGGGCCGAGTATTAAGAAAACCCTAGTTTAGGGTTTCCTTAACACAGATTCAATCTCCCGCAAACGGCCGAAACGCTCCCTGCCTCTTCACCTTCAATTCGTGTTTACCATTTCCCCTCAATCCGTATTCGTTCGAAACTCTTTCCCCCTCAATCCGTGTTTGTGCGAAACCCTTTCTCCCTCAATCCGTGTTTGTGCGAAACCCTTTCCCCCTCAATCCGTGTTCGTGCGAAACCCTTTTCCCCTTCCTTCGTAATTCTCCCTCATCAAATTCCCTCAAATCGCCCTCTTTCGTTTTGTGTTCTTCCTCTTTCGATGTGTTCTCCCTCTTTCAGTGTGCTCTCCCTCTTTCGGTGTGTTCTCCCTATTTTGTTCTTTGTTCTTCCTCAAGAAATGGTTGAATCGTTGTTTCATTCTGTGTTCTCCCTTAATCCGTCTTCATGCAAAAATGGTTGCGTGTTCGTTCAATCCGTCTGTTTCGTTGTGTGTTTTCTCTATTTGGTTGAATCGTTGAATCATTTTTTTTCTCCTTGTTTGGTTCTCTGTTCTTCCTCAATCCGTGTTCCTGCAAATGGATTTTGGGGTTAGGGTTTGGCCGATTAGGGATGATTCGTTTAGCCGAATCTCTATCTACATCTCTCTCATCCGTCTCTCTCACTCCCAAAAGGACCCGTCGTGTTTGTTGAAGCCGACTCTTCCACGGTGTTGGCTCTAAACACGATAACCTTTCGGTTATTGTTTTGCCTCAAAATTCATTTTGTTGAAGGCAATCCTAATTGCAAAATCCTTGCCGCTCGAGGTTCTATTGTTGCGGCTGGTGTTTGGCTTATCATTTCGTTATTCTTAATCTGATAAGATAGAAACTTCATCTCTTGTCTGCCAATGGTTGCCGATCAAGCTTGGTAGGGAGGTATTGGACTCTTTTTCAATCCAATTCCATAGGCGATGATGAGTTTAAGCTTTTTACACAAACTTATTTTCTTATCATTTTTGTTTTCCATATCTGTATGTACCCTGATTAGGAATATCTCTTCTGATTTATGTAATGTATGTTGAGATTGCATTCTGTCTTCTTGCCAATATGTTCGGATTAAATTCTGTCTTCTTGCCAATATATGTTGCATTCTGTCTTCTTGCCAATATATGTTGCATTCTGTCTTATTCCAATATATGTTGCATTCTGTCAACTTCCAATATATGTTGCATTCTGTCTTCTTCCTTTATGTTATACAAAATTTTGTTTGTCTTCCATTCTGTGTTATTTGCTTATTTACTTTGGTTTACTTGTTGGTTAGGTTTTCATTATGTCGGTTTAGTTTGGTTTACTTTCTTGCCCTTCAAATTGTTTATGCCCTGCCTTTAGTTTGGTTTACTTTCTTGCCCTTCAATTTGTTTCTGTCCTTCATTCCATATATATATAGATTTTGGAAAAATCTATTCATTTCTGTTTTGTCTCTTCAATGGTTTGTCTTTTATCTTCTGATGTGTACTTGGTTGCAAAATAGCTTGGTAAATCTACTTTTGACTGTTGTTTGACTTATCTTCTAGCCTACTTTTGTAGAGATTCCCCTGCCTTTTCTTGGTTGGGTCATTTATTTCCATATTTAATCCTCATATCCTCTCTATATAAACTTGTTTTCTACTTATGATTTACCACTTCCATTTCTCTTGGCTCTGTCCTTCATATTCTTCTTCTTCTTTCGTAGGTAAATGGCTCTTTCCTTCATATTCTTATTCTTTTGTATGTCCACTATGTTTCTATGTCTTATTCTCTCACGGTTTGTATGCCTATATTTGTATGGCTTCTTCTCTCTCTATTTCTGCATTGTTCTCTCACTGTTTCTGCCCTCTTTTGTATGTCCACTATGTTTCTATGTATTATTCTCACAGTTTGTATGTCTATGTTTGTATGCCTTCTTCTCTCTCAGTTTCTGCATTGTTCTCTCACTGTTTCTGCCCTCTTTTGTATGTCCACTATGTTTCTATGTCTTATTCTCTCACGATTTGTATGCCTATGTTTGTATGCCTTCTTCTCTCTCAGTTTCTACATTGTTCTCTCATCGTTTCTGCCTTCTTTTGTATGTCCACTATGTTGTATGTTATGGACAGTTTTTTCCCCGTATGTTGGTGTGATGTTTATCACTTACTTTCTGCCTATTTTTTTACATGTGTTTCTGCATTTGTTTTTTTTTTATCCCTCTTAATTGATGTTTGAAACACGATGAAATCTGGTTCAAGTTATTGAACCGATTTCTATACTCTGAGGCAGCTTAACATTTGTTTTTAAATTTTATTTTTTGTTGTCAATGGTTGTTTTACGGTTTCAATATCGGGTCAATGGTTCTCAATACAAGGTATGCACTTCTTCCATTTTTTTTTCAATTAGGTTGCATTTCAAAAACGTGTACTAACTTGTTCATTTTTTTTCAGAACGTTCCCCGTTATCCCACACTTACAAGAGGTATTATGGGTTACGCATATGTACATTAAACTTCCATGTTCTATTTTTTCATTTAAGTACATTATAAATTATGTATGTATGTATTTTGATGGCTTATGACTATTTGTTTTGTAATAATTTATTTTGATGGACATTTCATTTATATACATTGAATAATATTATTTTTCTTTTCATTGTATATTTTTTATTTTTGTTCAAATTAGGTTTCACGTTCAACAAACGTTCTTTCAACCTGATTTTCATACCAATGTTTATAACGAACAGAAATAAAGCAAATAACCTAACAAAATTAACATACCAATTTTTATAAGTTCACAATTTTTTTATGAAAAAAGTTTTCAAAGTTTGAACAATCGTTGTAAGTAAGACAAATAAAGCAACTCTACAAGTTCAAAAACTTTTTATGAAAAAAGTTTTCAAAGTTTTATTTCTCTTTTCTTTCTTTATATTTTTTCCGTCAAGTCTACCAAATCATTTTGTCAAAAAGAAAACCGTAAACCTATAAGGAAAATTGATATTAATGAGATAGAGAGTCAAAAACGAACTAATAATGAGAGTATATAACCATTTTTTAAAAAAATGAAAATGTAACAAAATATATTATTAAAATTTGATAGTCTTTATAAAAGAAAGAATATTATACCAATTAATATTGTCTTCGTCCTTACTTCTTCCATTTGTTATTAAAGAAAAAATAGTACATATTTCTTCCATTAAGTTTTCATATGATTAAGTTTCGTAGGTAAAATTTAAGAACTAATTAGGCATGAAATATAGGTGCGTGAATGAAGTTCTAATAAGCTTCATACATAACATGTATCGCATATTAAGTAGGGGGTTTAGGAAATTACTAAGTTTAGGGTATTACTAAATGCGTAATAAGCTTTAATTACGGATTTTTCACAATGTATATGGATATTGTACTAATTCACTTAGTACATATTTTTAGGAAACTTTACATAGTTTGTAATGGACCAACAAACACTCCTTGGCGTCCTAATTACATTCACGCTGGTCCAACGTCAGATCTTACTAACGTTGGAGCTACTAATGAACGACAATAGGCGTATCACATATACACCGTCTGATACATGTCATAGAATAAGGCAGCTTGCATACTTTCGCATGATACACGAGTCAGATCTTGTGTGTCACCAAAGCACGCGAATGGGCAGGCGAACATTCGCAATTCTATGTCATTTATTTCGGACTGTATCTGGTCTTTCGTCCACCGAGATTGTCGACGTTGAGGAAATGGTAGCAATGTTCTTGCACGTCCTTGCCTATGACGTGAAGAACCGCGTAATTCAAAGGGAATTTATACAGTCCGGTGAGACAGTGTCGCGACATTTTAACCTTGTACTATTGGCTATCGTCCGACTATACGAGGAGTTGATAAAGCGACCTGTTTCGGTGACAAACAACTGCAATGATCGACGTTGGAATTGTTTCGAGGTGGGAATGGTACAAGTTTAATGTATTTGACCTTAATGTACATGGCACTTATATCGGCGTGTTTATTACAACCTGCAAAATTGCCTTGGCGCGTTAGATGGGACGTACATAAAGGTGAACGTCCCCGCAACAGATCGACCTACATTTAGAACGCGTAAGGGGGAAATTGCCCATTTATGTCCTCGCCGGTTGGGAAGGATCGACGGCAGACTCGCAGATTCTACGTGATGCCCTGTCACGAGAAAATGGACTACAAGTGCCAAGGTATATCTTATTTATAATAAAACAACGCCGCTTTCTACTTACCTATTCGAAGCGCTTAAACGAGTATTTTAATAACAGGATATTATTATCTGTGCGATGCGGGTTATCAAAACGCGGAAGGGTTTCTGGCCCCGTACAGAGGCCAACAGTACCATTTGTAAGAGTGGCGTGGTGGAGGAAATGCGCCAACAAATGCTAAGGAGTACTTCAACATGAAGCACTCCTTGGCAAGGAATGTCATTGAGCGCGCCTTCGGTGTTCTTAAGGGTCGTTAGGCCATTCTTCGTGGGAAGTCCTATTATCCCTTGCAAGTCTAGTGTCGCACCATACGAGCATGTTGCTTGCTCCACAATTTGATCAACAGAGAAATCATATATTGCGACGACGTTGACAACGTGGACGAAGGAGACTCCACGTACGTGACGACCACCGCTTCAGAAGACATTCAGTATATTGAGATGACAAACGAGTGGTCTTAGTGGCGCGACGAACTAGCCAAATCGATGTTCACTGATTGGCAGTTGCGTAACACTTAGATAAAACAATTTTACATTACAAGTCATCGATTATATGCGAATTTCTATCACCTGTAAAATGTACTGTTGCATATGAAATGTACGCGTGCCTTTTGTTTATGACTGTTAAATGTGAAATTGTGAAATTACTAACGTACTTCATGTATTCCTTGTAATTTGTGATTCTCAGAATGTCAACCTCAAACCGTGCCCCGAGACATGTTTGGACAAAGGGGGAGGAGGGCGCTCTTGTGGAGTGTTTAATGGAGTTGGTGTCAATGGGGGGATGGAAATTGGATAATGGTACGTTCCGGCCAGGTTACCTCGCCCAGTTGGTATGCATGATGGCGGAGAAACTACCTGAATGTCAGGTCTGCACAACGAATGTAATTGACTGTAGAATTAAGACATTGAAGCTGACATTCCAGGCCATCGCCAAAATGCACGGGCCAACGTGCAGTGGCTTTGGGTGGAACGATGAAGAGAAATGTATCAATGCGGAGAAAGAATTATTTGATAATTGGGTTAGGGTAAGGAAAATATTATAAACATCACACAACGTTCACAATATACATTTACTTAACAATTTTTCTATCAGTACTCATAAGTGAAATTTTTTCCCCGCAGTCGCATCCTCCTGAACAAACCGTTTCCGTATTACGACAAACTTACATATGTGTTCGGTCGTGATAGGGCCACGGGTCGGTTCGCTGAAACATTCGCCGACGTGGGGTTTAACGAGCCTGGCGGGTATGACAGATTTGATATGGGGGATGGAAACGAGGAGTTCCCGCCCATGTACAGCCAAGGGATTGACCTCTCGCAAAACGATGTATGTGCATCCCGACCTTCTCGCGCTTCAGAGGGTAGGACCGGATCGAGTGGATCCAAGAGGAAGAGGGGAAGTTAGTGAGACTTGGATGTTGAAGGCATACATCTGGCGCTCGACCAAACAAACGAGCAACTCAGGATAATTGTGGAGTGCTTGCACGCGCCCTTGCAAATGACAACCATGTGCGCACAAAATTCTTCCGCATATTGCGTGAGATACCAGAACTAACGAGTTTGGATAGGGCGCTATTGCAAAGGCATCTTCTGTCTCGTATGGACGACTTTTGGCGTTTCGTACTCATGCCTGAGGATGAGAGGGAGGGATTTTGTAGAGTCCTCCTACGAGACATCACGAGATAGTTTATATTTGTACCGACCTGTGTTGCTTCTTATTTGCTTACCTTTTTTTCTGTATGATGTTGACTGTTTATGCATTTGCTATTGTAAACAACTATTTTTTTTCCTTGATAATGTTTATTTAAAATTAAGGAAAATAGTCACAATTTCACCAAAGCGTTATAACGGCTAATTATATATGTTCAAAATAGGGGGACATCGCTATCGCCGATTACAAATACGAAATAATTAATTTGTTTTTCTAAAAAATGAATTTAATAAATTTTTCATAATATGTTCAGAAATTAATAACATTACACATACAATAAATTATTTGCAATAAGACGAGTTCGACGCTTTCGTAAAAAGTATGCAAAATTTTTTTTATCATATTTAAAATTTAATTTAAAAAATATTATACTACATAAAAAAAAAATATTAACCCAACCCATACAACACTTTTTCCATATAAATTTTATCATAAATTCCACGTACACCTACCCACCTAACCCTTCCTCCAAACACATTTTATCATAAAATCTCCATTAAATATATCATAAAACTACATTTCTAAATCCTTCCCCCAAACGAGGGTTATGATAAAACTAGGTTTAACATAACACTAGTTTTATCATAACACTAACCCTTCCCTAAATCAACCCTTCCCCCAACCGCACCCTAACATTCTTCTTAGTAAAAATTTACTAGGGATTGAAATTCACATAATTTTTTTTCAAATATTATGTAAATGTTCTTGAAGTTGGTTTGTTTGCTAGAATTCTCTCCTCTATTTATAGACCTGTCTGGTGTGCTTTGTGGGTTTGGTTGGTCCATGGACCATACCATTTAGGGTTTTACTTTAATGGTATATGAACAAGAACAGGGGTCTTTTGAATTCTTCTTCGAGGTAAATCTTACAGCGTAGAAAACGTCGTCGGACATTGACTTTGAAATTAGACTCCTCCACATATACAAACACTTCCCCCATCTTCTTCTTTTCGTATGTTTTTTGTTTTAAGAAAAAACTATTGTTTTTATTCAAAAACTCTCTGTCTATTCTCAATTCGCGATTTCTTTCCTTCATTTCCTCTGTCTCTAAAATCTTCGGTGGTGGGGTATTATGGCGATACACAAACTCAAGGTAAACTCTCTCTCTACACTTTTTAGTCTATTGTGTTCTAAAATTTTTCATAGCATTTATTGCTTGAAATTATTAGTTTCTATTCTATTTTCTTCCACAAACAGATCTCACTTCCATATTTTTTTCAGGTTGCTGAGAGAGATGGAGGGGAGAGAGAAAGGAGAAGAGAGAGTGAAAGGGAAACAGAAGAAAAAATATAAAAATATAAAAATCCACCTAACTAATAAAATTATATAAAATTAATAATGATGAATATCACGGTAACTAAAATTTGGTAGGTTAGTTTTTCGTTAATCTGACTAACACTAAAATGGATGGAGAGACCATTTAAAATTTTTTCTTTTTCTTTTTACTTGAGAGACTAAATTACTTTTTTTTTTTTAGTTTAGTGACCAATTAGACATTAAACTCAAACCCATGAATTAAAAGTGTTTGTTGCCTTTATAAATTTTAAGAAAAATTACCTTTTTATTACATAGATTTTGATGAACATGGGTGTTTGGTCTTTTTAAAAATAAATCTTTTTAGTTTTCGAAAGGCACTTTTTTCGTACTCATGCCTGAGGATGAGAGGGAGGAATTTTGAAGAATCCTCCTAAGAGACATCATGAGATAGTTTATGTTTATACCGACCTGTGTTGCTTCTTATTTGCTTACCTTTTTTTTTTGTATGATGTTGACTGTTTATGCATTTGCTATTGTAAACAACTATTTTTTTCCTTGATAATGTTTATTTAAAATTAAGGAAAATAGTCACAATTTCACCAAAGCGTTATAACTGCTAATTATATATGTTCAAAATAAGGGGACATCGCTATCGCCGATTATAAATACGAAATAATTAATTTGTCTTTCTAAAAAATGAATTTTAATAAATTTTTCACAATATGTTCAGAAATTAATAACATTACACATATAATAAATTATTTACAATAAGACGGGTTCGACGCTTTCGTAAAAAAGTATGCAATAATTTTTTTATCATATTTACAATTTAATTTAAAAAATATTATACGACATAAAAAAAATTATTAACCCAACCCATACAACACTTTCCCCATATAAATTTTATCATAAATTCCACATAAACCTACCCACCTAACCCTTTCCCCAAACACATTTTATCATAAAATCCCCATTAACTCTTCAGACCTAACCTTCCCCCAAACACATATTATCATAAAACTACATTTCTAAACCCTTCCCCGAAACAAGGGTTATGATAAAGCTAGGTTTAACATAACATTAGTTTTTTCATAAAACTAACCCTTTTCTAAATCAATCCTTCCCCCAAACGCACCCTAACATTCTTCTTAGTAAAAATTTACTAGGGATTGAAATTCACATAATTTTTTTTTCAAATATTATGCAAATGTTCTTGAAGTTGGTTTGTTTGCGAGAATTCTCTCCTCTATTTATAGAGCATAGAGCTGTCTGGTGTGCTTTATGGGTTTGGTTGGTCTATGGACCATACCACTAAGCCCAATGAGATTTGGGTGTTTGGACTGACTTAAGTTTTTTATTTTTTGGCTTAATTAAACTTTAGTCTAAATAAATAATATTTAATTGAATCAAAATAATTAACTTGATCAACGATTTTGATGAAAACATGTGGCATTAGTAGGATTTGCTTATTAGCGAGTTCAATTTAAAATTTAGATACATGTCAACTTTTATTTAGGTTTTTTTTTTCTTTTTTAATAGGAAATTCGGATATTTACTTTTTGATAAATTTCTACCATAAAGAGGGTTTGTAAAATAAGTTTAAAAAATTAGATCATAACAAAAATTATTTAATTTTGTAAAAATGGAAAAAAAAAAAACAAAAAAACCCAACCCACAATTGATACATTTTATAGCTTGATGCACCACATATATATATTTGATACACTCAATACACTTGATACACTACTGATATCTACTTTGATATACTGGTAATATACACTTGATACCTTTTTAATAGATACTCGATACACGCTTGATACATGAGATATACACTTGACATACACTTGGTACACATTTTTTATATACACTTGGTACGCTTGATACACAGTTAGATATACCAATTTATGATAAAAGATTGGAAAAAGAAATATATATATTTATTGCAAAAATATTAACCACAAACACATACTTTTATAACTCAAACCAAAATAATCTACACAACAAACACAAACTATCACAAACCAACTATAGTAACTCAATCTTTGCCCCAAACGCCCTTCACATTTTTTGGCCTTAAAGTTGATAAAAATCAACTTATTTACAAAAAGGTCACATTGCTTTATTTACCCAAATGTCATTTAGCATATTTAATTTATGTATGTAAATATGTGTACCAAGTATATATTAGGTGTATTGGATGTATAACGAGTGTATCAAATGTGTTAGGAGCATTACTTGGATTATATTTTTTATTTTTTGTCATATCTGCAAAATAGAAAAAGCGTGTAACGAGTTTTTTTTTTCTTTTCTGAAGAGGTATTGTAATACAATTTTGATTTGGGGTGGGGTGGGGGATTGATCCTGTGACCTTTTGTCCTCGGGTATATACAGGTGTCAGCTAATCTCTCCTCCTCCTCCCTTTCCTCTTCAAAACAAAGGCACATTCTGTCAAGACTCAAAGGCTATAAAAGGAAGAACCTTCATCCTATTCTCTTCTATCTTGTCTCATCCGAAGAAAAGTTCTTTCCCTTTCCATTTACGTTCTTAAATGTTTACTTTTTTTTTTTTTTTTGAGCAAAATCAAATTTTTCAAAAAAGATGTTGGTTTAGTCGATCAGTTTCCATACAAAACGAGTCGTAGTTTTTGTGGTTGTTTTATCTCGAGGATGACGTGGTAAGATCAGAACTGCTAGCACAAACAAGGGTAGAGGTGTCAAATGTATTATTGAGAGCAAGCTCCACGAATCGTTCTTATTTTGCAAAGTTCTAATTTAGTGAAAGTTGTGCTGATTCCATGTATTATAGCGACAATAGGTCCCCGTATTTTGGGAATGTTTGAAAACTATTATTATAATTTAAAAGAAAATTATGTTTTATGTCGCGAAAGAAAATCAAAGAATTTAAAAACATATATAATTGATTTCAAAACTTTTTTCTCCAAAAGTATTTTCATTTCAAAATGGCCAGATTTGCCAAGATTTTAATCTTTAAAAATATTTTTCCAATTGAACCATCAAGTTTCCATGTCCTATGTGCATCTAATCTATTATGTTTCTACTACTACAACAGAACTAGTCTTCATGCAGCCCTAATATCCTGCCACCTATGGAGAATTAGTCTTCATGCAGTTCTGAGGGATTTTTCTTAATGAAAACTATAATTTAAGTTGTTTTTCTTCAAACAATAAAAACCAAATTTGATAGGCCTTTCTTTTATTTTATAATATATAAAAATATTCATAATTACCAATAAAATAAATAAATATTGAACTATAAAAGGATAAGAAAAGAAAGTAGACTGTTATAATTTTCTTTAAATTCGCGTCGATATCCAATCAATTTACAATTTGATTTCTCTCATTTGAAATGAATTTGGTTTCAAACATAAATAGGATTTTAAAATATATGCAAATCTTAACATCAAACAAAGCATCAGAATCTTTCGAAAAAATATAAATATATTTATCATACATACTAATGAAAATAAAATTACCCTATCTATAACTATAATGACTAAACATAAATAAAATATTGTTGTGTTGTATATTCAAAGTGAAAGTTGACGAAAAAAAACCTTATAAGAGACTTCAAAATCTTAACTTGCAAGTTTCTATATATATATATACTCTTCGTCAAATATTCACTCAGTAGTCAGTACTTTACTCTCATAACCGTCATATATAAAATAAATTATTTTACTTTAGAAAAAAATGTCAATTTCTGCTTCTTTCTTCATACTAATAAAAAAAGAAAAAAATAATAACAGTTAAATATTCCTCATATTTTATATTAAACTTTTGAAGGGAGAATTGTCACTTTTACTCATTACAATGTCCAATAAGTACTATTATAAGTATATACTGTCCCATCCTTAAAGTTCAAACTATGTATATACATACACACTATACTGACCTAAATCTTATATTAAGAAATATTCATTTTTACTACTGAACTTAACAACAGTTTAGATAGATTTTCACTTTAGGATTGGATTGGGTGACTGTTTCAATTTTATTTTTTATTTTCCAAAATTGAAACTTTTTTTCTCACCTCCCTACTTTTTCAACTATAAGACTTAAATTTTTGTCAAATTTCTAAAAACAATACAAATAATCAGATTTCAAAATTTGACTTCAAAATATAGATAATAAAACAAGAATTTAGAAATAATAATGATGTTTACCGGCTTAATTGTTAAAAACTTTGAGATAAAATTTTTAATTTTAGGAAATTGATGTAAATTCAAATAAAAAAATTTACTACTTTAAAAGAAATGGCACAAAATTTAATCCAATGAAGGTTTAAATCACCGGTGGAATAAACTCTATAAAAACTCCAAATTCTATTACAAAATCATATTTTTTTTAAACCAATTTGTGAGTTGGAGATCCAACATCTAATTTTGAAATTGAAGAATATATTGAGTCTGATGGATTGTACTCTTTTTTTACTACTTTGTGTTATTATATTGTAAAAAGATTTAATAAAACATAAAAAATAAGCAACTAAACACCACTAGCATATAAACATTTTAACTGGTCTAAAAACCGTAGTATAGACAAAACTGTAGTATATAATTACAATGAAATGACTAGTGCTAAAAAGAAAGATAAATTTTTAATAAATAAGTAAAATATGATGAGTTAAATTCATAATAGTCACTAATTTAAAATTAATTTTTTACGAGTTTCATATACACTCAACTATCACCTTTATTTATACCATTAACAACAGCATCTCATGTAATCGATATTTTAATCAACATTTTTATTAAAATTAAAACTAAAATATTTCCAAACCTTGAGAATGTACATAATAAAAAAAATATGGGAAAGAAGAAAAAAAAGGGTTAGATGTAGATGTAGATGTAGATGTAGATGTAGATGTAGTAGAAGAGTAAGGGTAAAATAGGAAGAAGGAAAAAAAACATAGACTTGGTCGGTTGATTTAAGTGAGAGAGGAGAGGCTGCCACTGCCAATATTCAGATTGCGGAAAAAGTCTCTATGACAACAGAAAAACGCGTGTGCAAGTAACGCGTAACCTAAACGACATCGTTTCTGTCTTTAACGACGTTACTCCCTATTTGCTATTTAACGTCTCTCCCCACTTTCCTCTTCCTTTCCTTTTATCCCTCACTTCTTCCTCTTCTCACTTCTCAGCTGGCTGTGTATCGAAAGCCGTTACTTTCTTAAACTACCTTCCAAATGGCCGCCACCGCCGCCGATGCTCCTCGCTGGATTCCGAAACGCGGGGAAGTTCTCCGTCGTGTTCTTAAAAAGCTGTTTTACTTCTGCCTCTGCTCTGCCCCTGCTCTGCCGCCGCCCACGCGATCCTCGTCTCGCGTTTTTCCTCACTAATCCAATTCAAATGAGGTTTGAAAAATGATAATGTTTTACTATTGGGCTTCCGACTGCGGCTGGTGGGTCGGAATTTTTAAGCGGAATTGATGGGGAGTTGTGGGACTGAGAAATTAGATGATAAGGATTTTGTGCTTTTTTTTTTTTTTTTTTTTTTTAATTTTGTTTTTTAAATTCATCCTAATTTAATCATTTTTCAATTCACACTGTTTATTTATTTTTAAATTTTTTTGTAAAATAAAGTAGGAAAAGAAAAAAATTTAATCTATTGTAAAGCTAAGTTATGCTTCATTTATGTACTATGTTATCCATCAATAACAATTTCGTTTTTTATTTCTAAATTTACTCTCATATTGTCTCAATTTTAATTGTTATGAAAGGAAAAGAAAAAAAAACAATGAAGAAAGATATAATTTATTTAAAAAATTTAAAGATTATTTTATTATCCTAAGAGGGAAGGCAATATATTATAAAAATACATTCATGCAATTTAATTTACATCTAAATATTGGGAGTGAAAGTGAAAGTGAGTAAAGTAAACGTAATGGAATTGGCCATTGGGAAACCTTTTTAAGTTTGACTCACCACTTCCTTTTTCTTTTAATCATTTCCCCACAATTAATTCATAACTTTATCTTCTTTATTAATTACTCTTCTTTATTATTTTCTCTTTAAAATCATTTCTTGGTTCAATTATACAAAAATTGCCTCACAATTTCACAATGATTGTTGATGAATTCAGATGCCACTTACTTGTTGCTATGAGTTATGTATTCCCTTTGTGACATAATTTTAGTCATGTACTTCTAAGTTTTGAGTATATTATATGTTTATGTTATAAACGATTTAAGACAATCTTATGTACAGGCTTTAAATGCTACAAATTGTTTTTACAAACTCGCAAGTACATGTGCGTGAGATTAAAGTGATAAGAGAGAATAGAGTTGCTTCGATTGCAGTATATTTGAAAATCAATAATTCGAGATACAAAGTTTTGTAATAAAAGTTCATGACATCGTAGTGGTATTTGTAGTTGCAAAATGTTGAACATAGTCTCAAGTTTAGCATATTTAAAGTGAAACTTTAAGATGTGGTTTTAGTGTATTCCACAATTATAGGTATATCCTAAAAATTCTCTTTTAACACTCTTTTGCATTCTTACATAAACTTGGAAGTTTAATTTGTTGTAAAAGTATGATTGAAGGACAACCATTAGTACTGGAAAGACAATGTTAGAATTAGAAATGGTTTAGAAAAGAATTCAGGTACTTCCAAAAAGAAAAGAAAAGAAAAGAAAAGAATTTAATAGTAAATGGTATAACTAAACTAAAAATGATGAGTCAACTAAGGCTCACCAACTATACTATAAAATAAGTTTGGAATCAAATGTTGCACACCTTCACCGAAGATCATCCAGCTTTTTATTAAACTTTTATGACCATTATATTTGATTCTTTTTCTTTTCTAACATCTCATCACCAAATTATATATATTACTACTTTTTGAAATTTTCAAACTCAATCTCTATTTTTTTTTTTCAATTCCAAACTTTATTTTCAAATATATCCCCCGTTTGGGTCAACAAATTAAGGTCTAACCATTCCCTTTTTCTCTTTTTTTCTTAAAAGATTTAGATAATATTTTAAGGTTATTTAATTGTTAAGTTATTTAGTTTCTTTATTTGATTTTAGGAAAAAACTTAGGTGCATTCCAATACACCCATCTACATGCTTTTTCATTTCTCCATTATGCAAAACATTTTCATTGAAAATAACTTTTAATTTTGCTTTTATGTAGTGAAGAGATAAGAAGCATGTAATAGAGTGTACTTAATTGTTGTCCTAAATTTTACATTTAAAAAAGGATGGGACATTTTCTTTTGTTTACCATCTAATATATAACTCTCAGTCTCACAACTTATATAATTAATGAAAACTTGAATAGTCTCAAATTACTTACAAAAGGAGATGCAAAAACTTTATTTTGATGATGGAAGATTTGGCATGACTCAACCTTAACTCTCTTGTCGGTCAAAAGTCAAACTAAAATTTTGAATATGGATCTCCACTTTCAAATTTATGATGTATTTAATTAGATCAACGAATGTTGGTTGATTATTCAAAAATAAATTTATTAAAACTTTTTTTTTGTTAATTTATTTATAATTAATATCTTACAAACCAAAAAATGAACTTCATTTGAATAAAATTATTGAAAAGAAAAGAGAGAAACCAGAAATTTTTATAAGATATTCGATTAAAAATTATAATCCAAAGAAAATTTCACATTCCAAAATACATTTTCAAATGTGAAAAAGTAAATCAAAATATCTATAAAAAAAAAAAAAATTGTGATATTTATAAATAAAACAAAATATACTTTTCATCGGTTCTCTAAAAATGACCCATTGGGGTGAAATACTTTCATTACTTGTTGGTTGAGGTGAAATTTTGTATTTCTTTTCTTTCATTCTCTCTTTCCATTTCCCACCTCCTCCTCCTTTCTCCTTCGCTCTAATTCTCTAAAACATAAAAATCCGATTACCTCTTTTATGCCCAAACTGAAAAAGAAACAAACAAAAAACAGAACCCATGAAGAAAAAACAAAATCAAAGAAGTAGAAACACAGAAGAAATTGGATGGGTTTAGGGTTTTACTTTAATGGTACATGAACAAGAACAGGGGTCTTTTGAATTCTTCTTCGAGGCAAATCCTACAGCGTAGAAAACGTCGTCGGACATTGACTTTGAAATTAGACTCCTCCACATATACAAACACTTCCCCCATCTTCTTCTTTTCGTATGTTTTTTGTTTTAAGAAAAAACTATTGTTTTTATTCAAAAACTCTCTGTCTATTCTCAATTCGCGATTTCTTTCCTTCATTTCCTCTGTCTCTAAAATCTTCGGTGGTGGGGTATTATGGCGATACACAAACTCAAGGTAAACTCTCTCTCTACACTTTTTAGTCTATTGTGTTCTAAAATTTTTCATAGCATTTATTGCTTGAAATTATTAGTTTCTATTCTATTTTCTTCCACAAACAGATCTCACTTCCATATTTTTTTCAGGTTGCTGAGAGAGATGGAGGGGAGAGAGAAAGGAGAAGAGAGAGTGAAAGGGAAACAGAAGAAAAAATATAAAAATATAAAAATCCACCTAACTAATAAAATTATATAAAATTAATAATGATGAATATCACGGTAACTAAAATTTGGTAGGTTAGTTTTTCGTTAATCTGACTAACACTAAAATGGATGGAGAGACCATTTAAAATTTTTTCTTTTTCTTTTTACTTGAGAGACTAAATTACTTTTTTTTTTTTAGTTTAGTGACCAATTAGACATTAAACTCAAACCCATGAATCAAAAGTGTTTGTTGCCTTTATAAATTTTAAGAAAAATTACCTTTTTATTACATAGATTTTGATGAACATGGGTGTTTGGTCTTTTTAAAAATAAATCTTTTTAGTTTTCGAAAGTCACCATTTTTAGTCGTTGAGTTTTTAAAAATAAGTTTAAAAGACCCTTAAATAATTTTATACTTTTATTTTAAATAATTATTTGACAATTAAAATTAAAAGAATAATTCCTAAAAATCATATCCCCTCTAAAATTATTATTTAAAAATTTAAATATCATATAGTTATTTTTAAAAAATTAAACATAAAATACTTTTAGCACTTTATAAACCTATTTTTTTAAAGCTCAACAACAAAAAATGTACATATTGAAAATTCAAAAATCAAATAGGTCTATTGTTATAAATTTGGAGACTTAAAAGGTTTACTTTCAAATTTGAGGGCCTAAAAATACATATTCATCCGGATCTAAAATTAATTTTCTCAAAATATTACAAATTAATTTTCTCAAAATATTACAAGAAGTTGTTTCGTATAAAATAAATTTTCTTTTCTAAATCATAAATAAAATGATTTGTTTGGTAATTATTACGTCAATTGAAAAGGCTCCAACAATATAATGGGTGGATTTAAGCCCAATCAATTTTGATCCAATAAGTTGTAGCAAGCCTAGTCCAAGTAGCATGCAATCTGCCAAAAAAAAAGTGGTGCAATACATATATCAAAATAATTAGGTATATAACAATATTTAAAATAGATTATAAATATAGTAAAATCTAGCTAAGTCTATTAATTCATCTATGATTTACGATATATATTTGATTTGTGTTGAAATTTGAGTGATTTATATATTATATTAAATTTAGGGATGTAAGAATAATCCGACAACCCAGACTATCCAACCTATATTATATGGATTGGGTTGGGTTAGTTTAAAATATTGGTTAGGTTGAAAATTTTGGTTTTAGGGTTTAGGGTTGAAAATTTTGGATTAACCCAACCCAACCCGAATTAATAATATATATTTATTTATATTTATATTATAGATATTTTATTATTTATTTAATATTTATGGATAATGTTTTGAATGTTGAACTTTTATGGATGTTTAAATTTTTGGATGTGAGTATTTATCGACGTCCTACAACAATTTTAAACTGTACAGACGTTAGGAATGAAAAAAAAAATAATACAACTCGACAATCCAACGCAACCCTAATCCAACTCAACCCATATTTTAAGAGTTGAGAATATAATTAGGGGTTTTAACTCAAATGGCCTAATTTGTCCTAAGATATTACACAATGGACCTAATTTCTCCATAAATTCCACGGAAGCCCTAAATGGGCTCATTTATTTCATAAAAGTATGGGTCATTTTACTCCTATATCCATCATTAATTTATACGTGAAGAAAAAAAAAACGGAAGGAAAGCAAGACGTTGAAGTGTGAAAAAGGAGAAATCGGTGCACGTAAGGAAAGCGCACGTCGTTCTACAAAACTACCATCGTTCTCTCATTATTCCGCAGACCATTGTTCACATTAAGGTTTTCATTCTCTCAGTATTCCGCAGAGCTCGTCCGACCAAAGGCGTCTTCCATCATTGTCTTCAAAAGAAATTTGCACTTTCGGTGAGTGTTTTTTTATAGTTCTTATATCAAATAAAAGGAAGTATCTATAGAATCAAATTGTATTTATTTATAGACCTCAACAGTGTTTTTCAAACTATATTATTTAGAAAGCGAGAATGTCGAAATTAGGGTTCTCGTGTTGATTTTATGTTTACACCACTTTAAAGTATAGAGACGCTGTGTAAAACACAAATTAAGTAATGCATGTTATATATATTTCCTGATTAAACCACCACTTTGAAGTCTGTATATATTGAAAGGTTGAGTTTTTGTTTAAACAACCAATTTAAAGTGTAGATTGTCTAGTAAACCAACAATTAAGTAATGCATGTTGTATATATTTTTTACTGATGTTTATATTGTTAAAAATCAAATGAAACAGGAAACACGAAGTGTTTGACTAGAATAAGGTTGTATTGTATCATAATCTATAGTTTATATTGTATCATAATATGTAGGATGAGTTTGAAAAAAAATGGTTCGTAGAAGCAAAAGCTGCCTAGGATCGAGGTTGAAAAATATTAAATCAAACAAGTATGATCCTATTCTGATCAACGATAATACAAAGGTATATTTCTAACTTTCTGAATTTAAGTTTTAAATGGTAGAAATAGTTAAACAAAAATATAATATGTGTAGATATGGTAGGAGGATGTACGAAATGAAGAACTAATCCAATACAAACCACTACAAACTATATATCCAGAAGATGATGAAGAAGAGTTAAGAAGACCTACAGGTACACAGATTGTTGTGTACCAGGATTAGAAGTTTGTGAAAAAGAATGTGGTGTTTGAAACACCGGAAGCAAAAATACCAAAAAAACAAAGGAAAACAATCTAAAATAGTAAGAATATTTTATATTCAATTATGTATATATTTTATATGCTATTTACTAATGATTTAATTATATTTGTTTGTAGATTAAGGAAGGAGAAACATCATACCACTAAACTTTTTATCTGAGTCTTATGAGGTTTATTTATGATCTGTCTTAATTGAAAATGGTTTATTGTACAAATGATATTCATTTTAATGTATGAATTGAAACTAACGTTAATGGTATTCAATTATCTGCAGGGCAATGTACCAATAGCCAAAAGGAGATTGTTCAAACGTGTGTTGAAGGAAAAAGGCAAGAAAACTCAAACTGAAAATGTACGTATATATGAAATGTAGGTATCTAAGAAACTGTCGTTATATTACTATAAGGTTTTTATTGTTTATATGAAATGTAGGTATCTAAAAAGAGAAAGTTAGAGAAAGTTGTCAAAGCAAGGGAAGAGAAAAAGGATAATAGTAAGAAGATAAAAAAAAAAAGTGATAAGAAAGATGAGGTGGAAAAACAAGAAAATACAAATGTGAAGAAAGGAGAAAGGAAATCAATTAAAAATGTATATAAAATATATGTATATAATATTTGGGTTAAGTAAAGTGCAGTTAGTTATTACTAACAAATGATCTTATAATTTAAAATGTATATTACTAATATCGTTTCAGAAATCGACAGATGAGAAAAAAAGGGTAAAAATAGCACCTGAGGTAGAGGATGATTATGAGGTAGTCATTAAGTTATTGAAATATACTTAGTGTAATGTAATTTAATAGTATATATTACGTATACATATAATGATATTGTCCTTCAAATTATGTTGGCATGGTGCATCATTGATTCTGAAAAGGGGTCAATGGTCAAGAGTGCAGAAATTAAACATCTATGCAAGATTAGATGTCATTAAAAATATAAAAAGAAAATTAAATACTAAGGGATTAGAAGTATTTAAAAATACGATTTTTGGTAGTTTTCTAGACCTAAAATTCTCAAAATTCTAGAGTCCAACTTCTATACCACATCATCAGACGTCAATGTACATTGACAAAGGACGATGAGTTATGGTTTGACTTCGAAGGAACTATAGCCAAATTTGGCATTAGGGAATTCGAGGCAATAACCGGTTTGAATTGTGGTCCCTTGCCAACCATAGAATTCTAATGTGAAGGAAAAATTTATGTTCAAGTACTTCAAGAATGAAGACCCTATTCTGAGATCAAAGGTCTCATTTGTATTTAATGAATCTAAAAAACTTAAGGAGGAAGATAAAATTAAAATGGCAAAGATATACTTCTTAGAGAATTTCATCCTTGGAAAACAATTCACCACCGGATGTGATTTGGAACACATCAAATTACTGGATGATAAAAATCAGTTTATTGGAAAAAAAATTGTCCAAGTACTTCAAGAATGAAGACCCTATACCGAGGTCAAGGGTCTCATTTGTATTTAATGAATCTAAAAAACTTAAGGAGGAAGATAAAATTAAAATGGCAAAGATATACTTTCTAGAGAATTTCATCCTTGGAAAACAATTCACCACCGGATGTGATTTGGAACACATCAAATTACTGGATGATAAAAATCAGTTTGATGCGTATCCATGGGGAAGGATAAGGTATAATGTGTTAATAGATTTTATAAAAAAATCTATAAAAAAACTCTTCTGCCCTAGTTGTTGGAATCTCTAGATTTGCTTACTCTCTCTTAGTATAGGTGTATGAGTGCATCCCTTTGTTGACTGGTTCTTCAACATTTTGTGCACAAAGAATTGATCACAAGAAGATATGCATGCTGAACTGGGTAGTTGACAGCCACCCAGAGTGGAAAGAACTGGCAGAAAGGGTCTTCGACCATGAAGAGGTTTGATGCGAACTGTATATTTTATACGTACTGATAATATTTTATATGTATATGGATATAGTATAAACTCATATCTGAATGTCATTTCTGAAACAGTTCCAATATAAGGCCATGTTTCCTGATGATGATTTCGTGGAACGAAACTTGTTCCAGTTCCATGAAATGGAAATGAGGGAGGAAAACTAATGAAATATTTGAAATAGAAGAATGCTCACGACAAGCTGAGCAATCCAATGAGGAAGTTCCTGAATACTTCCTCAAATTTCAAGAACTAATGATGGCCAACAATCAATCTTTAAACATGAAATTGGACAAACTGATTCTAGAGGTCGAAGGTTTGAAAAATATCTTGAAAGAGAAGGAAAGAGAAACAATGAAAAATAATGAAACCATACAAAGGGATGAGAATAATGATGGAGGTGAAGTTGATAGGGATGAGAATAATCAACAGGTAGATTTTCTATTCATCTCTATATTATGATATATGGATTGATCTGTATATTAGTCATATATATATATATATATATATATATATATATATATATATATATATATATATATATATATATATATATATATATATATATATATATATATATATATATATTGCATACTAACTTTAATGATGATCAAGATGGAAACGATGAAACAGAAAATGAAGAACAAGAGGTATATTAGATAGTTATATAGCTGTATCTTTTAATTTAAAAATGTGTATATTATATACTAATTATCAAGGTGATCAGGGAGGACAAAATAATTTACTTGATGATGTAGTATATAACATTGCTCTACTTAATGAAGTAGATAAAATTGAAAAGGAAGCAATTAAAATGAAGGTAAGTAATTTAGTCAATATAGTTATTATTTTTGAATTTATATGTAGATTGAAACTCATATAAATTACGCTAAATGTGCTTTATGTAGAAGAAAAAATTGGAAAAAAAAACATGCTAAAAGACCTGTAGCTGTTAGGAGTGCTACAATTACTATATGTATATTTCAAATGTTGATCATATGTATGTCGTAATAATGAAATTGTACATTTCTAATTCTTCACTAGAATAACAGGCTCGAGGTAGAGATATTGTTTATCAACAAGCAGCGAGAAAGAACATGAGGAGAGGAACTTTACCTTCTAGGATATTGAGATCACCCTTCACAACGAAATTTGGATCGACAGAGCCAAAGAAGAAAAAAATAGAGTTGAATAACCAAGAATTTGAAGCTCCAAGTTTTAAATTGCTCTCCCAAGGACTGTAGTACATTGTGTTTGCTAACGACTAGAAAAATGAATCAACAACTTTTAAGATTGTAATTTGGATTATGTTATTTAGATTTGAAGGAACAACTTTGAAATTTTATAACTTTTATAAATTATATATTGTGTTTGTTAAAAGATACAAAAAGGTTCTTTGTTTGGGATGTAGCAGCATTTTTCAGGTTATGGAAAATGAAAGGAATCTGATGAGAAGCTTTTTGACTTTGATGGTACATATTAAATAATATAGTGTATTATAGGATATTATACATTATAATTTAAAGTTTATTGACATGAAAACTGTGATAAAATGTTTATGTTAAGTATATTTACAATATTATTACGTATATGATTTTGCAATGCAAAGTTTGAACTAGAAAACGAAGGAAAATAATATTATTACGTATATGCAATGCAATGCATAGTTATGATCAACACATCCACAACGGCCACATTTAACACGTCTCTTAAACTCTATTTTTGAAGGAATTCTAATCTTTTTCGGTAGACCAATTGCACGTTTTACATTAGGTGGAAGGATGACAATGGACATAATATCATCATGTATTTGTCATTGATGATGATCGCATAAGGGATTTATTACACTTCTATATATTGAACTCAAAGTGCTATTCAAGTAAAGAAGTGAGACATATGACTTAATTGGTAAATGTTTTATGGTGAAAACAACACATGCATGCACATAAGGTATTTCCAATATATCCTACATCCTGCAACTACAAACCTTCATAGATAAGTAAATCACATATTGGGAGGTTCCATCTATGACCTGGTATTTCATTTTATTAACCGGATCAATCTACATTGCAAATATATAAAAGAATTATATATAATGTATATATGAAATATGGTGATATATATTAAGCATACATAAGTATAAATAAATTGAACATATCTTCATTGATCGACTACGTTCATTCTATTCCTTTAATATACCTTCAATGGTTTTGGTAAAATCAGTCACTTGATAATCAGCTTCATTTCTTCGTTCAAAAATCCATCTTTGCAACATCATTCGCAAAACCTCAAACATTGAACATATTGATAACTCTCTAGCCTTCAACATAGCAGAATTCAAACTCTCAGATATATTAGTGGTCATGACATTATATCTCCTACGTGGTGAGTAGGCAAAAACCACTTAACAAAACCAATGGATTCAAGCTCCTCACGTATACCAGGGGTAAAAGATTCCATCAAACCCATTTCGTGTTCGAAGTCTACAATATTAAAAGCCTTCCCACATGCATGAAATACGGTATCGACTATTCTTTTATATTTCAACTTCAGGTTCCTAAGTAAATGAACAAGACACATGCAATATAAAATGTTAGGAAATACTACCTCTATGGCTTTGTATTTACTTTTATGCCTATCAGATACTATGACAACCCCATTCCAGCCACTTATAATTATCTTCAATTGGTTGCAAAACCAGGTCTACGAGGAATCATTCTCAGAATCCACAACATAAAAGGCTAGTGGAAAAATCTGATCATTGGCATCAAGTGTTGAAGCAGATAACAGAGTACCATCATACTTATTCTTCATACTTGTTCCATCAATAGAAATGACTGGACGACAATGTTGCCAACCAGAAATGGAAGCAAATAATGCCATGAAAAAGTAAAGAAATCTACCATCGACATTAATTTTGTATTCAGCAACATAACCTATCAACATAAAAAAGTTTATACATATGATGAAAACATGTTATGACATAAAATTTATGAAATAAATGACTAAGTATATTTCTAATATACCTGGATTGGTGAGATCCAATATGTATGCAAATTGGGGTAGCATCTTATAGGAGTCCTCAAGAGATCCGCATATATCATCCAATGCAGCCTCACGAGCACGCCATGCTTTTTGGTAAGATATACTTAAACCATGTTCAGTATGAATGTAATGAACTATATCTTTGGGAGTTGACAATTCAGAATCAGCTAAAGATATTTTGTTCTTAATTAAGTTCTTGATAACAGTAAAGGTGACCTGTCTATGATCTGTTAATAGAACATTTACTGAACATGTATGTTCAGAATCAAACCTAGCAAGAACTTATAATGTCCTATCCCCATGAATACAACAAGAAGCATGCAAGGACCATTTGCAATTTTCAATGGCGCATTGCAAAATCATAACTTCGTTGTTTGATTTTACAATAACGTATTGAAAATTGTCTCTAAAATCAATGACTTGTACGCACTGTTTGAACAAAGATTTGGTTGAAAACATATTCTGCACTTTTAGTGCAAAGTTGGAATCTACCTTAGACATATCTATGTTTTCAAAAAAAATGACCCACATCATCATGGATTTAAGTTTGAAAAAAACTCGATGACGATGAATCCAAACAAATAGATAAAGGGCCAACATAATGAACAATAAGGGCAATATGACGCTCAACATTCGATGTTATTATATGGTAAACTCATTTAACATCATTATCATTCGTTATAGCCAAATCCTTCTTAACACATTCTATAAGACCTAGGCAAAGGTATATATCAATATCGTTCATATCAATAATACTATCTAACTTGGATATAAGGCTAGTATACAATTCTTTATAACACATATGTTCATTAGCTGTAATCTCGAAAACACTAAAACTAATTTAATTGTGTGATTCATCGAAAAAACCATCGAAGTAGATTGCAATTCTTGTCATCCTGATAAATATATTACAAATATATGTGACTATCGCTGGATGTCCAAATGTATGTATCATGGTAAATAAGAAGGGGTATATATCTAAATAAGAAGATAATAAACCGATCATATTTGTCAATAAATGTATGACAATTTATGTATATTATTAGAAATATGAAGGGGTATATATTTACAAAATCAGATAAGATAAATAACTACTGTATCTCAACTTATATGTCTAAAATATATCTTCGGAAATATAACGTTAGACGTTCTAGGAATACTATGATTTAATGGAGTACAAAACATATAAGGAATTGAGGAAGAGAACTAACCGGATGTACATGAAGGCGGATGGAATTGTTGAAGAAATTGAATTAATTTCCTGCGATGAAGCTCTGAGCATAGTGATGGAAGAAGACTTTCCAAATGTATAACGTTGGGAAATTTATTTCTGACAGAGGATGTAACGGATGAAATTTTCCGCGAATGAAAGGAAATTCAATTGATTTGCGGCTAACTAACAAAATAAAGAACCTGGATGGAATTGGTTAAGAACCTGGATGGAATTGGCTGACTAACAAAATAAAGAACCTTGATATACGAAAAACGGACGACGATAGCTGATTGATATACGGAAGGTGGCGGACGACGTAAGACGAATAATTAAGAAATATACTTTTGAAAAAAAATTCCATATTAAAACGTATATTATTAGATTATCATTTAAAATCAATTATATAAGGAAACAATCTTTCATTAATATAAATATTTCATATTAATTAAAAACATAATTAAGAAAACTATATTTTATACAATAATGATATAAATAATGTAAATGAGGAAACAATTAATTCTTCCTTTCGAATTTGTTATATAATTAATGTTAATCATAAGGATAAAATTGTACTAGAAATATGTGAATTCCTAATTAGGTAAAAAAAAAAATCCTAATTTAAGATATTTGTGAAATTTCGTAGTAAAATTAGTCTCTTTGTCTAAATCTTTCGTATAATTAGGGTTGTCAACCCAACCAACCCGAAAATATGAATTAGGTTGGAAATGTCTCATAAGTCAACTCAATCCAAGTTGCGTCACAAATTTTGATTTATTGTAATTATATATTTTATGATATAAATGAATTTTGATTGAGTCAATTTCCAATTCATATACTGTGATATATTTTATATATTGATCAAAAGAATTTCAAACGTCTAAGGCAATGTTCTAAAATATATTTATGATATAACCATGAATCCGTTGAAAGAATGAGAAAAAAGAAGTTTATGTTAAATTGGTAAAGAAAAACACATTAATTGTAAATGGGACAAAAAAAAATCTCAACTAATTAATAATCTATAATAACTGCGTATTCTTTTTAGAACAAACAGTAATTGATATATATATTTGGATAAATGATATAAATAATGAAAATTATTTACAAAAATATTGTTATTTTCAAACTAATTATAAAAATAATTTTGTTTTTCATCTCTTTTTCTTGGTTGTTGGGTTTTTTATCTCTCCTCCTTTCATTCCCTTCTTTTTCTCTCCTTCTCTCCTTGGACGAAGACTCGCCCACTTCTTCTTTTTTTTCTTCTTCCATTTTTCATATAATGGTTTATTTCTTTCTTTTATTTCAATTTTATTTTTCTTTTCTAAAATTTAAATTCTTAATTTTTTAAATTTAGTATTAATTTTTTTCTCCCCCAATAAACCTATTTTTAACAAAAAAAAAAAAAAAAAAAACATACTTTTACTTTGATGAAATTTTTTTAATTTTTCAAATTATGTTTATGTTAATTTTTCAAGTTAGGAAGATTTATCGCTATAATTCATTTATTTTGTATTAATTAAAGGTCGTAAATTTTTAATACTCAACAAAGATTGAAAAATAATTAGATTTAAAGTATAGTGTCTAATACAATAATTAAACAATTTTTATTCAATGAAAAAAAAAACAATCAAAATGTTCCACAATCGGTATGTTATCGATTTTTAGCTAGTTGTTGTCGTTGACTCTATACCCTTTGTTGGCATCATTATTATCATAATTATCACTATTTGGAATAATTCCTAATAGTGGTTTTACAACTCCTACATATCAATGACCCAAGCATGTCTTAGATATATGCAACGATAACAAGGAGGACAGGGAGAACATATGCTATATGTATGATGTACCTATTGTACCTATACCGGTTTAAAGAAGACGTGCTCGAGTGCAAGAGTTCGATGAATTGGAAGAAGTGGCTCTTGTGACACAAACACGAAGCGTATAAACACAAATACATATGAAGAATTAAATATATATACATTACTTTCACTTTCAACTTTCTTCTTTTGTTATTTATATTCTACCAATGGTTTAAAAAAAACAAACCAAACTTTGAGAACTAAAAAAAAGTAGCTTTCAAATAATGTTTTTTTTTAATGGTTTTGAATTTAATAATTGTATTTAAGAAATATGCAAATCATCGTAAGACATGAAACAAAATAGACTTAATTTTAAAAACAAAAACAAAAAACAAAATAGTTAGCAAACGGGATATTAGATATTAATAAATTATCATCATAAACATATGACGAGAGGATGTTAATTAAAAATGTCTCACAAAAGTAACAAAGGATATTGAAACATCCAAATAGATAATACCATAAGAAAGACACAAAGTATATAATAAAGAATATTGACGGCTAGAATATATCCAAATTTATCTTACATCTAATTTAATCCATCAATCTAAAACTCTAATCAATGCTCTACAACAAGAAAAGAGAAATTGGTCATTCTATACACAACCACTTTAGAGTAATACTTAGCTATACAACCCATCGATGGGTTAGTTTTTTTTTTAGAACCGACCCATCATCTTCATAATGAATATTTATACTACGAAATGCCTGCAGCGGTATCCAAGCAACCAAATGAGCAACAACAAGATAATCAGGAGGGACTAGAGCAACAAACGATACAAAATCGACGACAACAACTAACTAGAAATCGACGACGTTCCGATTGTGGAACACTTTGATTGTTTTTTTTTTCATTGAATGGAAATTGTTTAATTATTGTATTAGACATTATACTTTATATTTAATTATTTTCTAATCTTAATTGATTACTAAAAGCTTACGACCTTCAATTAATACAAAACAAATGAATTATATGAATAAATCTTCGTAAACTGAAAAATTGACAAAAACATGATTTGAAAAATTAAAAAACTTTCATCAAGGTAAAAGTACGTTTTTCTTTTTAAAAATAGATTTACCGTGAAAGAAAAAAATAAATTAATACTAAATTTTAAAAATAATTATTTAAATTTTAGAAAAGAAAAATGAAATTCAAATAAAAGAAAGAAATAAAACATTATATGAGTTGATAAAGACTCACCCAATGAGAGAGGGAGATAAAAGAAAGGGAGTGAAAAAGGACAGATAAAAACAAAACCAAAAAATAGAGATGAAAAACAACATTTTTGTAATTAGTTTGAAAATAACAATATTTTTATAAATACATCTTTAATTGCATTATTTATATCATTTATCCTATATATTTGATCGAATTCGCTCTTGATCATTTAAGAATGCCTGGAAATATGCAAAAAAAATTATTTTTTTTTCTTTCTAAATGTAGTATATATAAAGGTGACAACTTCGAACCTTCCTCTTCTCATTTTATCCTTTTCATGATTTTGAATATTTACTATATTAGTTTTATTATAATTGTACTTTTAACTTTGTTACATTCCTCGTTATCTCTTAACTAATTAAATTTATTAATTTAATGTCTTGAACTTCTCTTCACACAAAATTAAATTAAGAAAGAATGTATGACCATTCATTAGCTCTATTTTAAAGTTATATAAATTTCTATTCTTCCTTTTTATCACTCACACATTCTCCCTCATCTTCCTTGTGGTTCATGTTCACACTTCCAATTCTTATCTATTTCAATATTTTTATATAAGATAAAATTTGATGAAATTATGAGCAATAAAATAAATCCATATATAGGAAATTTTGGTGTAAAGCAAGAGGTACTCTTGTGTTTTCCAACCAATGTATAGAGATGCAAGGAGGCCTCCAACGACATTATCAACTATATGTCGAATAAGCAATATTCTCACAATACTTATCATGTATTACAACATTATTTCATCTATGTATCTATATTCGATAAATTTAAATTTTGGTTGTTTCTTAGCATTATATTTTAGATTGGAGAGACTTCTTTATCCATCATTTTTTTTTATTTTT
The DNA here is from genome assembly GCF_025177605.1 of Cucumis melo. Taxonomy (NCBI): domain Eukaryota; kingdom Viridiplantae; phylum Streptophyta; class Magnoliopsida; order Cucurbitales; family Cucurbitaceae; genus Cucumis; species Cucumis melo. The sequence continues at coordinate 18,893,592 of NC_066865.1, read as the reverse complement.
TTTTATATCATTTCATTCTTTATTCTTTTTTTTTTTTTTTTACACTTTCTTTCTTTAATTTATTTTTAATGAAAAAAAAGTATGTTTTGTTATATTATGGTTGCCCACTAATTTCCTCTTTGTTTATATATATTGTAGTTATATATGTGTATTCATAAACTTATCTTGTTATACAGGTCTTTCATATTCTCTAGCTAAGATCTAATTGCCCTATGTGGTCACCTCATTATCATTGGTGGATTTGGATTTAATAATTTGTTTTACATATATATAAGCTAAAGATATCTTTTATAATTAATTCTTAGGTTGTTACATTACAAATTTATTAATTTTGTATTGATTCAATAACAAATTCAATTCCTACATTTAGACATAGTTTATAAATTTTTGAGAATATTTTAAGATTGATCTTATGATTTTACTAGACAATAATCATCGATGGTTACAATCTAAATAAATAATTTTTTCAAACGAAAGAACAAAGAGATGTTTTAGTCAATTAACTTCATAAAAAAAATTAAAATATCATGAAAATGTTTAACTTTTAAGCAATTTATAATTCAAAATTTTTAAATAAATATTTTGCTTTGTAATTAAATTTTCTTTATTTTGTATAAATTTATATTACATAATTACAAATATTTTATTTTACCAACTTATAATATTTGAATATCTTAAAAACAAAAATTAAAATTATGTACTATTTTAAACTTTAAATTAAAATATTGTATACAATTTTACATATAATTAAACACTATTTTAAATTTTAAATTCAAAATTTTCAAGCACGTGTTCTTTCTAGTAGCTATGAATGGATGACGACTACCCCTAAAATGTATTTTTGTCATATTTTTCAATTATATCCTCGAAATAAGAATATATCAAACTTTAGATCTTTATAAAAATAGATTTTTTATAGGAGTCTTTTCAAAAATATAAAAAAAGGGCAAAACTTTTACTCCTTGGATTTCTTATCTTTTCTTTTTTCCCTTCATTTAAGCAATCTTAACAAATATCTACTTGTGACGTTTCTAGTTGAAATTGGACAAAATTATATTCTACTCAAAGGAAAAAAAAATTAAGTTTATATTGAAGTATGCTCCAAATGTACTTGTAATATCATGACCCTATTAATGATCATGTTACATGATTAACACAAAAGTTATGTAACATAAGTCAAATTCTCTGGCCTAGTTATATGAAACAAAGTATATACGTAGCGTAAACAAATGGCTAAGTTTAACTTACACAAAGGTACTACATACATATGTTCTCATCTAAACCCTATATTTGATAGATATGTTCAACAATTTCCTTCCTGCTTTCAAACTCTAGTTTGTACTTATCTTTCTGCCATGATATACTTATATTTGTATTAATTTGAGAAAAAATATTTTTCAAAAAATCATTTTAATTTAAACACTTTCGATGAAAAGATTTTTTAAATGAAAAATACTTACGGTCTTATAGCTCTCTCTCAAGATTGTTCTTTTATATACAAGTTTATTTAAATTGTTATATCCTAAAAGTATTTTTTCTACTGTTATATTACTATAAAGTACCTATAGAAATACTATAAACTAATAATTCAAAACAATGATTATTAAAGTTGGTAGAGGTGACCGTTAGAGTTGGTTGTCAAAGAAAGTCATAGAGATGGTCATTAAAGTTAGTTGCTAAAAATGGTGAATGGAGTAGCAACATGGGCCATGAGTGGTGATGAGGGTTCAACCATTTGTTACAAAGTTGTTAGCCTCTCAAACAATGTGTTAGGTCCCTTTTCTCAACTCATATCAACTCATACTCTCCTCACAAACACCTCTTCAAAATGCTCTCCATTCCAATTTCCCTTAAAATTGAAATTTGTAGATAGATAATCTAAAATTCATTTATTTTAGACATGTCCAAAGATTTGAACTATAAATTTTAGCTTAGTTTAAAGGAGATTGAGAAGATATCGGATTTATGTTAAAAGTATTAAATATTAGGTATTTTGAATTTATTACTTTTATTACTATTGAAGAACTTCCCAATTTTATATTGGTGAAAGAGTCGAAGGTTTATAGAAGTAACAAGGCCCACATTAAAAAGGTTTAGTCATTAAAGCCCGTATTTCTAAGTCAAGGTTAAACACACTCATTATTGGGCCCAAGCCAACAAGCCCTTGGCCCACTATATCTCACAAATCATGATCCGCTATTGACGTCATAAAATTCCCTGTTGGCGTCATTAATAACTTTTCCTTGTTTTTTTCTTTTTTGGAAAAAAGAAACACCCAACAGTTGAAATGTGAAGATAAATATTTTTTAAAATAAAATATATTAAAATTTCTCATATTTAGGGATTTGGAAACGAAGATTAAAAAAGAAAAAGAAAAAGAAAAAAAAAATCATAACATAAAGCAAAAGTAGGAGCAGACATTCTCTCACGCATATCTATGCTTTCATTTAATTTTCCCTTGTGTTCTTTTTTTTTTTTTTTTTTTTTTTTTTGTAAATAAAAATAAGTTCTCTTTTCTTTTTCTTTTTCTTTTCTTTTGAATTTTTGGCTGCTAAATTATAATAATGAAAAAGTGAAAATTGAAATTAAAATGGTTGGCATGTGACACAACAGAATCCACTTTTAAAAATATAACAATCATTGGTTGAGACCAAAAATAGCCCAATTTATTTTTTCTTCTTTAATTATGACTCACAATAATGTAACAAGAAATTGTAATGAATAATGAAAACTAGGCTATATATGAAATGGAATGGACTCCACTCTTTTATTTTTATTATTTAACTTCAAAAACATTGCTATAAATATTTTCATATATTAATTATCTGAAATGAAGAGTTTTTTTTTTCTTCTTCTTCTTCTTCTAAATTAAAGGGGAAATGAAGAATTTGAGTTCCCTTCAAGCTCAAGTTATGCCCAAAGAAAGTAACAAAAAGATGGATTAATTGACCTTTTCATTTTAAGGTTCAAGAAGGTTCATATTCACCAGCTGGAAAGGAATGAGTCTCTTCCATTTATTTGAATTAATAAAGTTTATATAACCTATACTTTTCTTTTTTCAAAAGTGAGGTGAATTGATTTTGTAATTCTTTTTTCCTTTTTTCTTTCTTATGAATTGATTTTCAATATTGAGTTTACAAATTATGAAAAGATGACACACACATAAATATTATCAATAAAATCAATGTGACTTAGATAATTATGAGTTAATGTTGTGTTATACTTACTTTTGTCATAAAATTAAACTTTTAAATACTTTTTATATGCATTTTAAAATATAGGAATCTATGAGAGAGAAAAAAAATTAAAATTTTAGATTTTGATAATTAATTTCATTTTAAAATTGTTTTTTAATGATTTTGATAATATTTTGATTTATTCATATCCAAAATTTAAAACAAAAATCAAGTTTTTGAAAATTACTTTTATCAATTTTCAAAACTAGACTTAACATATATTTTTAAAATATAGTTAGAAACTATATTAAAAAGGCAAAGAAACTTAGAGGTAAAATAGTGTTCTTGAGTCATTTTTAACCAAAACAAAGCAAAGTCTTATTTGATAATCATTTGGGTTTAAATTTTTTACTTTCCATAAATAATATGCTTTTATTTTCTTCAAACTTCTTTTACCAATGATTTTCATCTTATTTCCATTTTCTTAAAACCTATTCACCTTTTGATAATCCATCAGATTTTGGTTTTCTATATTTTTCCAATTTAAGCTTATATACAAACCACTTTTACCCATAAGTTATATTCTTTGTTAGCTAATTTCTACCTATATCTTTATAATCCAAGTTAAATTTTGAAAATTAGAAAAAAAAAATTCAATTTTTATTTTAAATTTTAGAACTATTTAACTAAAATTTCAAACATTACTTTAACAAATGAAATGAAAACTTTTAGATGAAATTGATATAACTAAATTTCAATTAAAAAAAGCTAATAAGTGAGATCGTTATCATGACCTACTTTATTTGATTTTCAAAATTAGGTTTAGATTTCTAAAACAAACTAGAAAATCAATTATAAAAAAAAAAAAAAGAAAATAGTAGAAAATACTTTTTTTTTCCTCAAAATTCTCAAGATTTTGAAAATTCCAAAAAAGTAGAATAATAAATTTTTTTAAAAAAAATCAATGATTAAAATAGAAGTTTAGAATTGTATTGAATATATATTTAGTTAAAAGTTTCAAACACTCAAATTCATAACTTTTCTATTTTAAATGGTTGAGAGACGACAAAGTATGAAATCTAAGTTAACTAGAGGTGGAAAGATGTATGGATTATGAAATTGATATATTTAAATAATTTTCCTTAAGTTGAAGCAACATAAATTGAAATTATGGGTCAAGTTGTGATTAATTTGATTGTGAATTTTGATTCAAATAACCAAACACATCCTACAAAAGTCATGCAAAAGTCAAAACCAGAAAGAAAGAATAGGAAGAAAAAAGTAAAAAAAAAATAATGATAATAATTGAAAAAGAAAGATTGAAGTTAGTAGGTGTATATTGCCTCCCCCTAATTATGGGATACAGCTTTCATATAAAACTTAACCTTCCCCACTTTCATTTAAATTGCACCCATCATCATCATCATCATCCACAATGCATCTCATTAATTCAAATCCCACATCTTTATTTTTACATTTTCAATTTTGTTTTACATCTTAAATTATCATCATCCAATTCAAACACATCTTTACTCTCTTATATCAACGTTCTAGACCACAAATAATGTCATTCACGTTTAACTTTGTTCTACAATTTTTTTTTTTTGATAGACTTGACTTTCGACTTATTACTTCTTTTTAGGCTAGTCTTGAGATGTTATGAACTTACTTAAATTTTTGTCATATTTAAATCCTTATTTGGATGGCTTGTTAAGACCTACTTCACTATGATGCTTAAATTAGTACAAAAAATAACTAAGTACAAAAGAAATAAGACAAGAACATTCTCCTTTTGTGCGGTCAAATGAAATATTTATAAGTTATTTTTCTTGTGTCACCTGCCTCTAGTTACGTGTGATGTAGACAATGTCAAAGATGTTTTTTATGCGACTAAGGTTTGTAGGGTGTCAGTTTGAGTAGGACTTAGTTATTTTCTGATTGGTATAATACTGATTGGTTTAGTTAGTTAGCCTAAATCTTGAGACATTGGCATTTTCCTTCCAGGGAGAATCTGTTCCTTTATGTCATCAGAACCTTTACGAGAGTTTGGATTCACTTGTGGTTGTGTTCCTTTATGCCATTAGAACCTTTACGAGTTTGGATTCACTTGTGGTTATGTCATACCTTTAGCAATTGACCTAAACAAAAAAAATGGTATGAGTGCAACAAAATATTTTAAAGTACTTAGAAACTCAACTATCACAAATTTCGACATCTTCTCCTAATTTTAACATTGTAAAAATCACAAGTTTCTTTCTTTCTTTCTTTCTTTGTTTTTTTTTTTGGAGGAAAAGTTTTATTACATAGTTTTAATAACAAGATTAGGCCCTAATACAATAAATAATTAAATTGGACAAAAATATATTTAACCTTGGATTTTATTTTCTTGTTTTTGTCGGTATAAGATTATAGTTATCTCCAACCATCCGATTAAGTCAAAGTCAAAGAAACGGACGGCCATGGGATAAAGTGGGTGGGTACATCAACATGATACAATTTAAGGGCCCCATGTGTTGGATATTGTCTGAAGGAGTTTTGAAATAAATGAAGCTTTGACCTTTAAGGAAGACGACATCCAAATATTTGTTTTGTGAACAACAAATCTTTTTCCCCTAACATTAAAGAAAACACTGACCAAAGTTTCCAATATATTATTGTTATTGTTATTATTCATATAGTCCACTAATCATTGGATAGCAGTGTTTAGAAATTATGAAATAATTTACATACCCAATAATAATACCATTGAAATTTCCTATTGCCAAATAAAATTACTTTAATAATAATAGTGAGTTTTCATTGTGCAATTATATATTGTGCAGTGGGTTATGAGTTTCATATCTATTGGCCATTTTATTCATTAATTTTATTTTATTTTATTTATTTGGTTTGGTTTGGTTTGGTGTCAGCAGCAATGACTACTACTACTCCTATTATTATTATATGGCAAAATAAATTATTAGTGTATCATAAATTTCAAAAACTTTAGTTGGCAGTTGATCAGACACGAACCAACTTAGGGGAAAAATCATACACATATATGAATCTTTCACTATTTTTTTTGTATTTTTTATATTATTTGAAAAAAAAGAACTTGTTAAGATTTTAACCATTTTAGTCGCTTACAATTGAAGTTTGGTTTTTTTCTTAGAAAGTAAAAAATCATAAACATCTATATTATCAAACAAACTCTTTTAATTGCACACAAATATGTCACTAATTTATGAGAATGAATAATAAATTTGAAGTTTAATTATCATTGACTACCTTTTTAAAGTAAATAGATAAAAAGAAAAGCAAAAAATAAATGTGTTCCTACTCATATGAAAAGTTTACTAATTGTGTTAATATTTAAGTATTGTGCTTTCATGGCCTAAATGAGTGTTATAGTCAATTTTATAGTAAATTTCATACATTATCGATGGTTGCTGTTGAAGCGATAACTTAAGGTCAGGTAAATAAACCAAAATATTTATAAATAAAGCAAATTTCACTACCTATTTCCATTAGAAGACAATAGACTACTATCTAAACACAAATATTATTCTATTACGGTAGTCTAACACAAAATAAATTGTGATATTTTGTTATATTTGTAAATATTTTTAACAATTTTGCCATCTAAAATAATTTTTTTTTCTATATAAAATAAGTAATATGGAATCTACCTAAACTCGTTAAAAAAATAATTATGATATAGGATTTTAAACCTTAATAATTTTTGTGACATAGCATTGTTGTATAACTCACCAAACCAAAAGCATAGATGAAAACCTTTTGTTTAGCAAATTTTGAAAAGAGAACAAGTAAAAATAGCCAACCCTTTACTTATAAACAAGATTAAGATAGAATTTAATGAAATTAAGAGTAAAATTGATACAACTCTGTCTAACAAATTTCTAAATATATATATTTTTTGTTTGTTTTGGATTTGATGGGATGAGGTATGAGTTGTCTTAATCATTGGAGACAGAGGAAGAATACATTCCCTTATATGGATCAGTATGATTGTCACTACATGAATTCATATCATTATTTCTCGTGATATAGATATAGAGTGTATATATATAACTTCATCAAAAGATACTTTTTAATCGTGCATATAGTGAGTGAGTGGTCCATTATATATATATATATATTGCTCTAAATAATTGAGAGACACAACAAATTCAAGAGAGAGATATATCACTTTTCTATTCTCTTTCGTGTTTCTACTCTCTCTTACCTTTGCTTCTTTTGTACCCTAAATTTTCTTGTTTTGGACTTCTTTTTTCTTTTCCTCTTGCATCTTACACGTCTTGTTAGTTTCGAAATAAAAAGACAGTTGAACGAAAAAATAAAATAAAAAACTTAGATACATCATGGGACTAAAATTGATTTTTGAATCATTTTGTCAATTGCTCAAAAAATTAAACGAGCAGATGATAGGAAATCTAGTTATGATATGCTGTGATATCATATTAAATCGCCAATTGTCCAAAAGAGGTGAAGGCAAAATTTAATATAATATCTAATAGTGATGAATAGACAAAGATTCATTAGAATAATTTAGGCTATATTTCCTATAACTATTTTAAGTTGTTTTTTTTATTTTTAAATATTAACCTTAGTTTCTTTCGCTTTTTTATAATATTTTGTATTTTTAGCCACTTTAAAAAATAAATGCAAAATTTTAAAGTAACTTTTTATAGTATCTCGAATTTGAGCTTGGTTTTTAAAATCATACCTAAACAAAAAAAAAAAATCTAAATATAGGAGAGACATTTCTAGGTTTAGTTTTTAAAATTAAAAATAAAAGATCAAGTAATTACCAAATGAAACTTTAATTACTTAGGTTTTCTTTAATGAAAACTATGATACAAGTACAAAGTCATTGACCTCTTTTTTCTCCCTTCGTCTCCGATACTAATTATATTACATCCAATTTTTTCCTCTCTTCCCTTCTGTACAGTTCAAGAAGGCCAAAGCCAATCGATAAAGTTGAAAACAATCTAAAAAAACTAATTTGAAATAATAATACATATTTAGGGTTAACCATCGCTATTAACCCTTGGTTCTAATAATGGTGATGGTGCCTCTCCGACCTTGAGTATGAATTTTGGTCAATGCGACTACGGCTTTGCCCGATAGGCCTGGTCCATCAGCAGAAACGCATGGTCGACATGCGAAATCCCCGACTGGGTGTCGAACCGGGCGGGTTGGAGGCATTAAAATCTTTTGGTTTATGTCGTTTAAGGTCACATCGCCTTCTACACCTCCTGGCTTCACTAATGCAAATGGATACACCACCTTCCTCTTCTTTGCCTTCTTTGTTTCAATTTCACCATCACCTGATTATTTTAAAAAAAATATCAGAATTAATATCTCTACAGTTCCATTGATGGATTCTTTGATGAAAGAATTCAAGTGTCTACGATGATATAGATACATTATGATATTTTGGTACATTTATAAGTATTTTTAATAGTTTTGTCATCCAAAACGTTTTTTTTTTCTAAATAAGATATATAAAAATTAAAAGTTAAAATTTAAGTTTAGATCGAGTGTGTTTATATTTATTTGAACATGAGATAGCTTCCAAACAAGTTTAACAAAATTTCTAAATATAATAAGTTCTTGATAAATTTTATAATCATAGAATTAATTGATTTTAATTTTGAATCTAATTATAATATATAAGATCACGTCAAAAGAAATTAAAAAGTTAGAGAGATTAAATTTATGATTTTGAAACTTTTTAGAAAAACAAATAGATACAAAATAAGTTGAATGACTAAAGTTTTAATTTAAGAAGGAATAAATTTAAAAATTATAAAAATTCGAAATTTGTATATAATTTTTAAATTCTACAACAAAATAGATAATTGCTTTCTCTTCTTTGCTTTTTGGTATTGTTTTTTAGCAATAGTAAATTTTAAAAATGCAATGAAAATTATTAGAAAATCATTTTCTTAGAGAGGCCCATATATATATATGCCCACAAAAATCGTATTTTTTGTTTATAATTACTTATACACACAATTGCCCATAGCTTTCTTTTAATAAATAAAAGAAAGAAAGAAAATAAAGAAAGAAAAAAAAAACCTGTTGAAATAGGGAGGTTGGTGGACATGGAGAAAATGGATTTTTGATCAGCCTCAAATTTGTGTGATTTAGAAGAAGATGAAGAAGAAGAATTTGGATGATGATGATGATGTTCATAATAATAATTTGGAGTCGAATAGGTCTCCACATCTTGGGTTTTCATTATAGCCTCCATACTGGTTTCCTCATTACTCAATCTGCTTTTCGGCGAACTGCTTATTCCCTCATCTGCTAAGTCAACAAAAAAATTAAAAACCCCAAGTTCTGTTTCATTCAATTTAATTCCAACTCAAACATTTGTAAAACAAGCTTAATCACCAATAACAATGGCGTAATGAAGAGAAAACCCACCTGTAGAAATGGCGTCGTAATTATAATAATAATAATTATCATTATTCATATCATCAATTTGGTGGTTCCAATAATGGTAAGAGCTTTGTGGGAATTCAAATTGAAAAAAATGATGTTGATCGTGATCCAAACGGCGTCGTTTTGAAGTGTATTCAAGCAAGGCATCTTCCAAATAACCGGTGGAAATGGCGGGTGAGAAACATGGATCAATGACGGCGGCGCCGCCACCCTCCATGATTGCAAAACCCAAGGGTGAGGAATTGAGAAAAGATAGAGAATGAAGTTCACTACCACTACTACAACTCATTTTCGATAAATTTTGAAAAACAAAGTGAATCTCCCGTTTTCAAAAATGGGTTTATATATATAAATTTTCGTTTTTTCAAAAAAGAAAAAGTCAGGGACAGAGAAAGAGAGATATTTTGATGATTTTAGAAGCGGTCAGTCAACGGCAAGAAAGAAGGGGGAAAAATAAAAGAGTATTGGGATTCGGAAAATGGGTTTCTTTTTTTCTTTCTTTCTTTCTTTCTTTCTTAATTTTTCAATGTTTGAATTTATATTTATTTAAAATGTGGGAGACTAAATAATTGCGAATGTGATGATTTTGTGTTTGCTGCATGTAAAGCAACGTGTGATTTGTGTATGGAAAGGACACTGACTTGGCCTCCTCAATACATACAACACACAATTCAAATTTCAGCTTTTCTTTTTTCCACCTCTCACTATTGCCAAACACCTCTCTCTATTTCCTCCTTTTTCTATCTTTTTCATATTAAATACAACCCCTCTTATTTACCTTTTCTTTTTTACTCAATGTAATAAGTTTGTAATATCATGCCATCCAAATTCACCTTTTACACTCAATTTCTAGTATTAAATTCATTTCAAACTGTCTTTCTATTTCACACCTTGCTATCCCATTTCTATTTCAATTTAGCATTTTAACTGTTTCATATACTTTTTAATCTTAATCACATTCCAATTTCCTAAACAACCTCTTAGTATTATATATCGAATTCACGAAAATTATTGTCAATGACAGATATATCGAAAATATTTACAAAATATATAGCAAAATTTCAAATTTTATCAAAATATAACAAATTTTTATATTTTAATAATAGTAGACACCGATAAATTTCTATCAATTGTAGTAAATTTTGTATATTTAAAAATATTCTTATTATATATATTAGTCCCTACGTAGCCCAGAATTGTAGGATAAGGAAAAGATAGGTTAAATTAATGAACATAGTTAGAGTGGTATAGTTACGAGGGTAGCACTAAATTTGATTATAGAGAGGATATGTGTTGTGTTGGATGTTAATATTTGAGGACCTAAGGTAGCCAAACGTTTAGTTTAGTGTTTAGATTAAAATGGGGGATAGATGGGGGAAGGAAGTAAGTAAGTAAGTTTGGGCATATGTGTGGTGACTTTAGGGTGGGACCCATGATGTGTGGCATGCTATGCTTGTGGGTCCCATCATGGTGGGTGGAAGAAGGAAGAAGGAAGAAGGAAGAAGGAAGAAGGAAGAAGGAAGAAGGAAGAAGGAAGAAGGAAGAAGGAAGAAGGAAGAAGGAAGATTTTCCACATAGAGGTTGGTTGTGCGTGGGACCCACTACCAATTTGGTTTTCTTTTCTTTGATTTTTTTTGTATTGGGTATGTGATGATGATGGGAGTTTGAATGGGGTGGAGATCTTTTGTCTTCATATGGGGGCATTGTATTTCGTGTGAACGTTGATTAGACACTAAATCAAACGGCACAGGGAGCATCGGATTTGTGGTGTTCTGTGCCCACTCTACCATCTCACGCTAACCACACTGCCAGCTTGGATATTGAATGGGCTTCTTGGGCTGGGCCGCCGGTAACACCATATCTTTAGTAAAACTATTTAGCAACTCTACAAATTATATCCCTTAATTTTAAAAATATTTTTAAAAAAACATAGTAAATATAGCAAATAGACTTTCACAAATATTTTTCATATTTATAACTTTTTCTTTAAATGTTACTGTATACTTATAATTATTATCAAAATGGTTATCTATTACAATTGTCCAACAACTTAAATTTTACCATCTTAATCGTATAAATTCTAAAAAATATTTCTTACATATCAAAATAATTAAAAAATTGTGGGTTGAAATTTAAAGGTGTAAAGGGTTTTTCCAATAATAATAATAATAATAATAATAATAATAAATAAATTATTTATACTTTTATAAAAAAGTTTAAAATACAAAAAATTATTATATTTGATTTTTCTATGAAAGGTAAATATTTTGTTCATTTTATTCTTTTTAATAATATTTTAGATGAAAATTATATTTGAAATATACATATAATATTTTATATAGTAATCTAAATTCATTTTTCTTATAATAAATTATTTTAAATTACCAAACTTTTAAAATATAGCAAAAAATCACAATCTATCTACGATAAATCACAATAGGTAAAAATAGGTTACTATAATCTTCTATATCTATTATGATATCTTCAAAGTCTATATGTCGTGATCATTTGTTATAATTGTTAAATATTTTGGTTTATTTTATTATATTTTAAAAATAGTTAATTAAAATATGTATTAGAAAAGAGTAATTATAAATTTATTTTGATGATATGCATAATTGATAGATTTAATAAAAACATACATATTCTACTATTTGAGGCTTTTCTCCGGTGATAGATGAGATGAGAGTTAAATGATATTTCCCTTTAGACGGTTTTAATTTGGTTAAAATGATGAATTATAGGTCCTATACACTTCGAGGTGTGTTTCTTTGGTTTACGACCTTTTACCATTGATTTTAATTAATTTGACCTTTGCATCCACGTCACTAAACATGATGCCCCATACTTAAAACCTTCATTTTTACAATTGTGTCTACTCATCTATAATTTATATTTACCTCTTTCTCAACCGTCCTACTAAGAGTCTGTTAACAACCTAAAATTTCATCATTTGGGTCTACAAAATAATTATAAGTTTACCTTTTCAAATAACCACCATTTCCAACACTCCAAATCCTCAACCTACAAAAAGTTTCAAAAACAAAAGTTTTCCTAAGTTTAAATTGCCCCTACTTTGCGAGAAGAGTGTGAAGAAAGGATTTGTTGAATTTGATTTATAAGTGTTAGAGACCTTTTGATTTATTTAAAAGAGTTCTGTTTATTACATGTTCAACGGTTATGACTTTAATTTTTCTTTGCTGTTATTTTATTTTTAGAATCTTTATTTTGTAATCATAGTTCTACGATCTAATGAAATCAATTCATTTGTTCTTATTCACGAGTCAATTTTTTAAAAAGGTTTAGCTATGCGAATATACGCTAGAATTTTATGGTTTGAGCAATGCGTTTACCCTCCATATCTTTATGACTTTTGCATTTCTTTCTTTTTGTTGAATTTAGGGACAAATTATATGGTTAAGTTCAATTAATCCTAACAATAATCTAGTAGATTTTATAAATTGATTTCACAAAAGCATATGAGATTGAGAGGTTAGAAATATAATTGTGTGTAGCCTTAGAAATAAATAAGGTACACCATAAAGATAAAAGCATCATATAAAATTAACCTAATTAAGATCCAACTAATCATATAAATATTAGATAATACTTAAGATTTAAAAAAAAAAACTTGACACAAGACCAAATAAGAGGAGTTTTCTATCACAAATTTGTGGTATTAGTTGAAACATAATTGTATCCCTATTCACTTCCCTTGTTTACTATTTCTTATCAACATACTCCTTCCTTACTTATTTACACTTGGGTCATTTTAATTATTGCATTCTCTTAAAAGGATTCTACTCCTAAAATACTCATTCATTCATCAATAGTAAATGCTTTTGCACTTGCATCATATTAATTACTTCCATTCTTATCATTCTTACACGGTTCCTTCACTAACTTAGAAATTGATAATTAATAATTTATATTTAAATTATTATTTAGTAAACAATTAGAACTAGTTTTTATGTTTATATAAAATATGTGTGTTTTTATATATATATATATATATAGAGGTGTTGAATTAATGTATGGAGTCGAAGAATTGAACATTCATCTTCGAAATGTAATATAGACACCATATCAATTGAATTAGGTCTATTTGTGTCGATCAAATACATTTTAAACAATTACTTAAATTTAAACCTAATTTTTAAATATGCTAAAAAATACATACCTAAAAATGTGAAATATAACTGGAAATACAAAAAATAGAATTTAATAAATGCTTAAAATACCCCAAATCATCAAAAGTGGTACAATATCTAAAATTATATGCGTAGTAATGGTTTGAAATCTATATGTCAAATTCCATAAATTTAAGGCTGCATTGGACACAACTAAAAACCACAACATGCAATTAAATTAACACAAAATACCTTAATTAATTGTACTTGTAAAAACCTTTAGAAAATAATATTATCAAAAATCAATATGCAACAATCAAAATGATACAAAAAAAAAATTGAAGGGCACATTGTCCAACAAAACCATAAAAAAAAAAAAAACTTTCTATAACCATCTCAACTTATTTTGAAGGATCTCTTTTTTCTGTTTTTGATGTTTAATTTTGAAACTTGTTTCATTCTATCGCTATTGTTTCAAATTTAAAGCTTATATTCTCTCTTTTGTGTTTTGATTTAATTAAGAACCTTTATTATAGATTCGAGGTTTGTCTAGAGAGATAAAATATTTATTCACAATTTTCATAGAGTTTTATTTATATTAATTGAATAGTTCATGTACTCCATTAATAATCTACAAAACGTGTATCTAAAGGAGGCTAGATGACAGTTTCCCTACTTGGTTAGCTTTCCTAATATTGATATTATATACATATATTATTAAAAGATATAAAAGTTGGTTGTTGAACTTATACTAAATCTGTCGAAGTTTTTTTTTTTTTTTTTTTTTTTTTTTATCGTTGTTTGTATTTCTAACCTTAATTTGTTATTTATTTTGAAAAAAGGATGGGAATGAGAAGGTTTGGGAAATGCAGGCCCATAGACAGCTGGACTAAGCCCCTTTTTCCAATTTCTTTTTCTTTGGATTAATCATTTCTTAGAAAAAAAAAGAAAGTTAAGGGGTGAATGATTAACGCTAATAAGTGACATAATCGAGAGAGATATCATTCCATTTCAAACTCACAAATCACTTCCACGAAAACATAATCTCTTTTCTGATTTTCATTTTCTTTTATTTTAAATTTTATACATTTTTTCAATTTAGCGTTTATGGTTTTTTTTTTTTTTATATATTTTATTTCTTAGACTTATTTAATGAAGTTAATTTCTTTTTTCCACCGTTTACGATTGACTAGAATAGGCTATCATGTGTCTATTTGTATCATTGATAAACATATATAGTAGTCGATTAATCATCGTATATCATAAATAGTTTGTGATGTTTTATTATATTTGTAGATATTTTAAGACATATTGTCATTTTAAATAATTTACCAAACTTTTAATGGGATTACTTGAGAGAGCAAGTAAAATAAAATTAAAAAAAAAATCAACTAAATTTTCATGAAAACTTATTATGCATTAAAGAAAACTTATTGTAAATGACACTTACGAAATATAGTAAATTTCTAGAACATTGATAAACATCGACGATACACTTGTATTAAGATTCTAAAAGTTTTTGTTATATTATGTAAATATTTTAGTTTATTTTGTTATATTTAAAAACAACTCGATATTCAATATAACAAACCTAGGAATTGAATTTAAGTTGGATATTAAAACAAAATATCACCATTTGATTTTAAGTTAATCAAACAAAATAACTTATATTTTCAACGATTTCTTTCTCTTTCTCTTTTGTTTTTTATTACTACTTTGGAGTGGAGGAATTTAAAACTGAGACCCTCCATGCTCCTATTTTCAAAATATATAAAGATACCAGTTGAGTTGAGTTCATATTATTTTTTTCTTTCTTTATTTTTAAAATAGCAAAGTCGTTTTTCTCGTTGAATTTATTTATTTGCTGTAACCATAATTTGAAATCAAATTTATTATATAACCTTTTCTCTAAAAAGAAAATATATTATCTATAATTACTTGTGGAGATTATGCATATAAAGTAATCAAAAAAGGTGGTTTATTCTTTTAAAATTAATCATGTCATTTCAAACGTTTTTAAATTATTGTTTTCTTAAAAAAGTGCCTTTTTTTTAATGTAATCCATAATTTAATATATGCATTTTTTTTCCTTTTCAAATAAATCTAAAATTTATTGAGATAGTGAGAATCCAAACACTTTTTATAGAATCGATATGTTTCTCTTCTCGAGCAAAAGTATTTATCTAATTCTCTTCTAGTTATTTTTTAGTGGTTAATCTCCTTTTACTTTTCGACATGCATAAAAACATTTTGAATTAAGTTGACTCCTCACCAGAGCTTCTTACTTGTATACAATAAGTTCAATCATAAACTCACTATGACTAATTAGGACTATATGACATTACACTTACAATTTTTACATATGTTTCTAAACATAAAAAAGGAAGAAAGAAAGAATGATATGATAATATATCGCTTTGTACATTATGGAAGACAAATTGTGGAACGTGGAGGCCATAATGACTTTGGAACGTTGTCCTAGGCATCAAAGTTGCTTAAAAAGAAGAATGATAATGTGTTTGTCACATTACTTTACATTAATTTTTTAAATTGAGAATGAAAATAAACAATAGAGTACTATAAGATATAAGAAGCAAGATTATAATTGTTATTTGAAACAAATGTGATTATTGACGAGGTATATATAGCATATTAAAGGACAATTTTCTTATTTATTATATGCTTTCTTTCATTACTAAAAAGAAAATGAAGGACTCATTATTATATTACACCCATATAGTAACAAATGTATAAGTCCCACAAACATTAACATTGTGTAAAAATGAAAAATACTCAAATATTAGACATTAGGGCATGCACATGATATATATATATATATATATATATATATATATATATATCAATGTGGCATAATTATTTTGATCATAACAACTTTTCTCCATATGTGGGTGTGGGCTGGTAGGATTTTAGTTCTCAAGGGAGAGTGTACTCTGCAAATTCAAAATCAACCACATTATTTAAATACTATTACATTTATTATATACTTTTTCAAAATTATTATTATTTCAATTGTGTAATAGAATATTGAATAGAAAAAAAGAAAAAACTTATTTGACATATTAATCATATGGTACCCAAAAGATAAAAGAAGACATTAGTAATTATTGAAAATTTGAATTGAATGAGCTTAATGATTACTAAATCCTTGTCCTTAAGAAAAGATTGCTAAAAACTTTACACGATTTAACAAAATAGTTAATGATATATTTAGAGACACAAACTTTATTAAATAATTATTTGAGTTGATCATGTATTATAATAATTTTATTGAACAATATCCACCAAATTCAATATCTACATCGATGTGCGGCTTACCTCCAAATATCTATTTATTAAATAAATGAGGAGGAGATCATATTTAAAAACAAACAAAATAATAAAATATATGTAAAAGCCATGACAATTATATTTTCCCAACTTCATTAGGACTACAATAGGGTACCGTTTTGAAAATTTTATTATGAACAATAATCCAAATGGACTATGAAAAACAAACCAAAGTTTGAAAGATAAATATATATATTTCAAAAAACAATTATAAAAAATTTAAATTAAAAGTTTAGTAAATATTCATTCTTAGTTCAACTTATAAACGTAGCTAATAAGTCTTAGGTTATTTTTTTCTTTTTGTAACGATTTTAAATTCTTTAATTAATAAGTCTTAAACTTTTCGTTTTATATTAAATATAAGTTTTTTCATATTTTTTTCTTTTAAATGAATCAATAATACTTGGTATAAAATTGAATTTTTAAGATCATATTAAACATAAAATTGAGAAAGTTAAAAAGATTAATATAAGATTTGTTTATTAACAATTTGGTTATATTAATTAATTAATTTTCTAAAGATTCAGCTTATTAACCACTTACACCATTAAATTTTTTACTTTGTTATTTATTCTTTTACCAATATTTAAAAAAAAAAATCAAACTAAATTTTAAAAGTAAAAAAAATATATATTTAAAAAAATTGTTTTTATTTTTAAAATTAAGGTAAAATTGTAAAGATTATTCCTAAAATAGAAAAAGAAGACTTAATTTTGAGAAAATAAAAACTATAGAGTTACCCTTAAAGCGACTAAAATGATGATGAAACTGGACGTAAACTTTAAGGCATATAAAGATGTAGAGATGAGGAGTAGAGAGTCAGATCTTACTCCCA
This sequence comes from Cucumis melo, assembly GCF_025177605.1. Taxonomy (NCBI): domain Eukaryota; kingdom Viridiplantae; phylum Streptophyta; class Magnoliopsida; order Cucurbitales; family Cucurbitaceae; genus Cucumis; species Cucumis melo. The sequence goes on along the minus strand of NC_066865.1, from coordinate 18,875,650 downwards.
CACTTCTTTCCTCTAGGACGGTTTCGAATATTACAACGTTTAGGGATTGTAATAGCAATGCCCGGATTTATTCCCGCTTGCTTAGCCAACGGCGATAAAAGAATGGCGCAAAGGCATTTCGGCGAACTGTTAAACATCGCCCCCACTTTGTTGCAGCACGCCCCCGTTACTTTCGCTTTTACATCCCTCACCGCCCCCAGGCACGGCGTCAGCCCCATTGCTGCGGATTCTATCGGCGTCTTCCCACACTCCCCGCCGGCTGCCCCAACTTCCCAAACCACAAGAACGATCACAAACATACCCACAATCACACCCTTTGAAGCAATGGAAAATGACCCCATCATTAATTAATTAAATTTGCTTGGTTTTTGAGTTTGTGTTATTGCATTCATTGTATGTATTTATAATTAAGAATTGTATGTGTAAATATTGAAAAGATGGAGGGGTTTTGTCTAGTTTTTGTGAGTAGTGGGGTGGTTGTGTGGGAAAATCTTGAAGAAAATGCGTCTGAAGGTGCAATTAATCATTTTATTTGGAATTTTATTTTAAATTAGAGATCTATAGAGTTTGAGAGTTAGGGAGGTCTATTAAATGTTTATTAGATTAGATTAAATGACTTCTTTAATAAATTAGAGTTAGGGATTTCATATATAGTAATTAGTTTGTAGTTACTGATCGTTTGTGATCCAAATATATATATATTATAGTGAAGGTTTGTTTTTTCTTGGGTTATTCTTACATGTACTTTTAAAATTGTGTAGTTGTCATTTACTTAATATTAAGATAAACCATCCTTATACATATTTTGTGTTCAAAAAACAAACTTTGTATGGAGGAACGATGGGGAATTGAATTATTGGGGTGATGAATAATGACTCCACTAAGATGTTTGTGTGCCATAAGTGTTACACGTGCTATACGGTAGCATTATGAGGACTTGTTATTGGGTTGGTTGTTGATGCAGTAAAGTGAATTAAAAAATTACAAAACAAAAAAAGAAAAGAAAAAGAAAAAAAATGATAACTTTGTAGGTTTTGAAAATAGATTATTCTAGCACATAATAATGGTACAAATTCAGATAATGTTGTAGCACGCTGAATAATATATAAGTAGAGATATAGAGATGAACATTGATAACTTAGTTCGATACATTATATTATATCCATGTTTAAGAATAGTATGTATAACTCTTTGAATGTACGAGGAAGACATGTATTAATTGAAATAAACATTCGAATATGAGATCTAAGGATATTAAATTATGATTCATAAAAGCTTTAAAGTTTTGAAAATTATTACTATTTATATGATCGACAAAGTTCACATTCTTTTTCGGTGATTCAATCATTAGGACCTCCAAAATTAAGTATGCTTGGCTTGGACCAATTCTATGTAGGATGATCTCTTGAAATTTTCATAATGTGAGTTTAGACAAAACATGCATGTTGAAATGACTTGTATTGATTTGTGTGAGGATAATCTTCACTCTTATAAGCAAATTCATGAGAAGCAAATATGACATTATTGTAAGGTCATAGACGAAACCGAAGTTATTAGGTGTCGAATCCTCAACCCAAGGCATATTATATAGTACAACCAAAGGAAAAATTAATAAACTTCACTACGATAAAGTTAAAGCTATTACAATGAAATACTTGTCTTTAATTAAACATCCTCTGCAATGACTTACTTATGTACGTATAATCTATCTCCTTTTTAAAATAACATAAATTTTGAGAATCCTTCTTATATGTTGTAATAACCTTTTTCTTATGAGTATGACCACTACCTTAAACAAACTTATTTAGACTTTTCTGAATAAGAGAACAACTCACAATAATCTTAGCTTTAAACAAGTTATGATAGCTTCTCTGAATACAAATAATATTTGAAAAACTTTAAGTGTAGTATATATGATGCATGCTAGCTAGTCATATTTTTTCTAATTTATAACATATAAGTCATTGGTTCGATAGTTGTTTGGCCATAACGACGTAATGGTTCTCCATCTAGCAATTATCGTTCAATTGTGTTGGGAGTCTTTTTTTTTATTTATTTATTTTGTCAATTTTAATTTTTCCATTTTTTAAAAACTAAATTCTCCATTTTGATTTTAAAATACACCTTATATAATTTTCAGTTTTAAATTTTTTAAGAGTTTTAATGTGTAACTCATATATTGTTTATTAGTATTAACTTTTTTGGGTTATATCAATACGCTCATATTTATATAAATGTTATATTATACATGAATTTGATTTTCTGTTGGATATAAACTTAAACTATAGGAATATATTAAATAAACGATACAAAATTTAGAGACATGTTATACGTACTCTAAAGTTCAGAGACAATAAGTGGAGAATATTTTCGATTTGTTGTCATTAATAGACAACTATGAAAAAGGGGAAGAAATAATTCTAAATTAAAACAAAAAATTATTAAAATTGACACGAGACATGATAAGAATGAGTACAAAGATAGTTTGTAGGATCCATGTGTAGTTCAATTAAATGTAAAAATTTATTGTTAAGAAATTGTTGTGTTTAGTTTTTGACAAAACTTTTTAGTGCAATAAATGAGAGTAGAGAAAATTTGAACATTGAAGAAGTACATAACAAGTATATTGCACCTCAACTATTTTCACACACTCTACAACTTTATTAAGAATATCACAACATTTTTGTTGAAAGAAAGGCATGACGACCTGATTGTTAAATAGAAAAGAAGATTTTAATATATTATCATTGTTTGGGTACAATAATTGTAAGAACGAAGGATTAAACTTTTTAACTTTAAAATTAAAGATCGTGTCAATATCACTTAGGTAAATTCTTACCATTTGTGAATCTTAATGAATAACGATGAATTTGTGATGGAGCAGATATATTGATTGCATTCCCCGTTAGCAGTAAACCCAATTAAATTTAGTTAAACACCAAAGTGTAGAGTTAGGAGATAGATACTAAAATCTTCCCAAAACCAAATTTTAGATTGGGTCTTAAAACAACACAAAAAGTTGTAATCAACTCTTGGATTCAGATTAAACACTCTAAGGGTTAGGTATGGATATTAAATCCTTGAGATAATGGACGTCTGTATTTTGAAGATGTAGGATAATTGATGTCTGGAAATTAAATAAATGTGTTTGAATAGCGACCAATTTTATAAATGAAAATCGAAACTAAAGACGCCACCTTCCAAACCGCAACCGTTAGCCGTTGACTTCCGCTTCGAGCCGTCTTCGAGTGCCTAAGCCGAACCCTCAGCATCCGAGCCGCGCACACAAGCCATCCTCAACGTCTGAGCCACATGCGAGCCACCCCTATTTTCCAAGCCACACCCGAGTCGTGTTCTTTAAAGCCAAGCCGCCCACCTATTTTTGCTAATTTTTTTCCCTATTTCGATAAGCTTGGGTAAGTTTGAGTGGGTTTTTGGCATACCCAACAAATATTAATTTTGGACTCTAATTAATTAATTTTGGATTAAATTGGTTAGAGTTTAGCTGAAATTCGTGAGCTGTGGAAACTTGTCTTATATTAAGGTTGAGTTGGATTCGACCTCAACTAACTTTGAGTAAGTTGAATTAACTAGATTTTTTAATCCTAAATTGACTGCAAATTAAGTTATCATCTGAGTATTTAGGATTTTCTTGGGAAGCTTGACTTTGCTGTTGGGATTGTATTTCTTTGAATTAAGCTAATCTTCATGTAAGAAATTCTCCTGCTAGATCTTCGAATTGAAGTATGAACTTGCATGTAAGTGTTTCCATTATGCATTAATGTAGCTAATATGCATAATGTGTTTATGATTTATGATACTTGGTAGTCATGACTAGTCTATGCTTATGATGATAGTTAGTTCTGACTGAGTTATGTTGATGATGACTTTTGATATTGATGTTATGCATGAATTATTAATTTCATGATTAAAAATGCTATGGTTAATATTTATGTCATGATTATGATGTTATATTATGCTACATACTATGGATAGGTCGTACTGTTAGCTTTATCTATTAGAGTCTTACCCACATGAGTGTTCCTCGGGATCACCACCTTTTTTATGATTGTGCAGTCCGACGGGATCGCCAGTCCAGTATGAGATTAAAGGGATGAAAACCCTTTACAGCAGAAGAATTATAGAAACTCAATTTTAATTGGAACCTTAAAATTACCAATACATTGGCAAAAATTACATAAACAATTTTGATGGTTAAACATGCTTTGAAGAAAAATACAGAGAAGAAAACGTACGCTTGTTGACGACTCTGAATCTACCAATCACCAATATGGGCACCACCACTTGGAAACCTTCCTATTCTCTGATTGATATGGTTTGTGGGAATCAAAATTGGAATAAGGAAATTTTTCTCTACGAAGAGAATTTTTTCAAAGAGAATGAAGAGTCTTTTCGTTCACAGAACTCACCCCTTTGATTGTTACGCAAAGTATTCCCACTTCTTCTGAAGAAGTGGGAAGTTGGAGATAATAAATGGGAACGTGGGAAAACCACCCACGTTCCTTATTAACTTAATAATAAATATTAAATTAATATATATTAAACCAATTAATTAATTTAATTTAATAATTAATTAATTAATAATTAATTAAATCATATTTAATTAATATTTTCATTTAAATCATATTTAAATGAATATCTCTCGCATAACCTATAGTTTTAATTTAATTAATTTAATTATATCAAATTTAATTAAATCAAATTAAACTAAACTATTAATTAATTTTCCAATTAATTAATTTCTAAATTAAATATCTTATATTTAATTTAATCCATAATTTGAATCATATTCAAATATAAATTTCTCTCATAACCAATAGTTTTAATATGTATCATATACACATTAAATTTTAACTTATAGTTTTAATATGAATCTAATTCAAATTAAACTAATATTTGAACTTATTCAAATATTTTATTCTCTCGTAATTTAATTTTGAATCATATCCAAAATTAAATTTATATAATAAAGTCTAATTAAAATATAAACTTTATATTATAATGTATCAATATACATTATATTAATTCCCAAAGTAAATTTGAACATTTCAAATTACAACCAATATAAATAAATCTCATTACTCTTTATGAGCTAGGAAGGGGACCTAATGGACATACAGATCAGAAGCTACAACGATATGAGATTAATTAGCTAAACTCATTAACTACATTAATCAATATTCATTAACTATGTGTACACTCCACTAAAAACTCACAACTGAACTCTTCTCACTGTAGATATATTTCTATGTCCACGGATATAGACCAATACGAGTAAGTTAGTCCTTCACAAGTGTTCGTAACACCAGCTGGGTCATATTACCGTTTTACCCCTGGGTTACCTCTAGTCCTTAAATACCAGTGCTCATCTAATGAACAACCTATTTATGGTCCAACCACTAAACATAAACCCCTCTCGTACCATAGAGAGGGTAGGGCCCTTTGTTCAAGTCTCAGAGACACCATTTAAGTGAACACTTATCTACTTACCCTAAAGGGAATGAGTGCATTCCATCTTGTGTGATTATGTTCCCAGCTCCCCACTCGGTCTTGTCCCCAAAATGATAAGCATATTGAGTCGCAATTTGGCCACTCTCACCCGTACAAATAAAAGGACAATCCCTCGCAAACAGGAGTTCATAATACACTCAAGATTAAGACTAAGTCACCTAGGTCATCCTAATGAAATAGAAATCCAACTAGTTAACGGAGTTACATTTAGTGATTACTATTTCGTGGTCCAGTTTTATGCAAACTCATTGCATAGGATACCCTCACTCGTATGTCGTATACATGAACACATTGGATCAATGTGTTTATATCAAATACAAGAGTCGTATCCATAGTGTTAACAGGATAAGGTACCCAACCTTAACCCTATACTATAGACCCTTTAAGCTGATCTTGAACATTGATCCCCATATGTCTCTACATACTGTTCAAGACTCATCAAACAGCTTAGGATGTTAGTTTATTGGATTTAGGTTATTAAGACAAAACTAATAATATAATCAATAACACTTATTGAAATTATAATAATAAAACATTTTATTAATGGCAGTCAATTGATTATATTTACTATCTACGAGTTTCAGGACATAAAACCCAACAGAGATAATATGTTACGAGTGACTCAAGAGGTCACTCATAACCCAATTATCTTAGTGTTTCTTTTGAGATTCACTAAAGACTAGTTTGTCCTAGGTGTCTCTTGTGTTCACCGAAGCCCAGTTTTGTTCTAGGTGTTTCTTTGAGTTCACCGAAGACCAGAGATGTTTCTACGGGATCACAGATTGCGCGTGTTCGGGAATGTGCCAGTTTAAAGGTACCATTTTACAGGACTCTAATAGAAAGTTAACGGTCACCTAGCGGGACTTGTAGTAGGTTCTTTACTGAATATATTTTATACTCACTTTTTTATGTTTAAATTTTTCAGGCAAAGGTAAAGGGAGAGGTAGAGGAAAGTTATTGGTGAATGACAAGAAGTGACCGTGACATGTCATAGGGAACGTTTTGCTTCCGCCATTATGATTTTAGTATTTTTGGTACTTTTATTATTACTCTTTAAAACTAGATAGGGCCCGAACTAAGATTTTATTTGTCGCCACGTACCCGAGACGACGCGAAGCGGCCGACATCCTTAAAAAGGTTTATTTTTTTAAAAAAAAAAAGAAGTCGCCACCAATCTTTTTTACGGTGTGATTGGACACCGAAGTAAAGTGAATCATTTTAAATAAAATAAAAACTGGTCTACGAAAAAAATAGAGTTGAGTTCGGGAGTCATTTGTGTACGGGGAAGGTGTTAGCACCCCATAACACCCGTTTTAGAAAACGGTAGCCAAATTTAATGTCTTGAATAATTTCTTTTTTTTAAAGAACCATGTCTTATTTCATTGCTCACCACTCCAATATTTGGAGCCATGATCCCATAAAATAAGTGGGATACACCAATTAATTAAACTATATTGGGGAAAAATTTCTCACCTTAAGAGAATGAGAAATTGTTACAATTTCTCAAATTCTATTATAGGTCAGTCTTCAAATAACGTTTTTATTAAAACATTCATTAAATATATTTTCTCTTGGGATCAAATCTCGGACTCTCTAAGATATTGATCCCTCACCTCAAGAATCTAAAAATAACGGACTCCCAGAAATTTCTAAATTCCATCGTAGGATTTTTTTTATCTAAATCGGCGTGGTTATTATAAAAAAATGTAGATTAGGAAACCTTATGAAATATCTATTTAATTTTGAGTTTTAAAATAAATAATTTTAAAGCAAAAAAAAAAAATTCTAAATGGTTTAAAGAGAAACAATTTTAAAAAAAAATTCAAAATTAAATACAATTATGGTTAAAAGTATTTTAAAATTTTCAAGAAATTTTTAATGAAAGTCAAATAGAAATAACAAATATACCACACAATAAATTAGGTAAATAATTTAGGATATCAATGTATAAATATATGTATTTCAAGTCATATACATAATAATTATCATTATGGTGGTAATGAGAATAAGTTTAAAAAAAAAAGAAAGGAAAGATACGTAATAACGATAAATAAAATAAGAGAAAAAATGAAAAAGGAACTAAATAAAATAATAAACAAATAAATATGTAAAAAGAAATTAAATAAATAAGTGAAGAAAAGAGGACATGTGGATGATAGTAAGTTAAAAAAGATAAAAAAAATTATGAAAAGAAATAATGATAATGGTATAAAATAAAAATAGCAGATTTTTTTTTGAAAAAATCATAAATATAAAAAAAAAAACTAAATAAATAAAGTTATATATAGAAAATAAAAAAACAAACAGAAGCTTAAAAAATATATATATATATATATATATATATATAATAATAATAATAATAATAATAAAATTACAAATAAATTAAATTTAAATAAGTAAATAAATAAATTAAAAGAAAAAAGATACAGAGGGGTGAGTTTTGCCGCACCCTAAAAGAAAAAAATATATAATAATAATAATAATAATAATAATAATAATAATAATAATAGAAATTCTTTTTTTTTATAACTTTTTCTTTTTCTCTATTGTTTTAGAGAGAATAAAAATGTTAAAAAGACCTTATTTTTTTTAGCATGATGATAAAAAGGTAGTAAAAATGAAAAAAAGAAATTTTCCTTATACATTTTTTTCTTTCTTTCTACATTTGAAAAGAGAAGAACAAAAATAAGGATTCAAATCCGAAGAAAATTACTTGTTGTATAAGGTCCAGATCATTGGGAGTAAACCCTACTTAATGCAACCTCCAACTAAGTTTTTCCTTCCTTATGTGATTAGAATTAGGGTAAAAAAAAAGACGATATGAAGATAAAAATAAAAACAATAAAGCGAAAAAGCTAATGACCCACATTTTTGCAGAGGAATATGTTTCTTCAAATTCTTTCTAAACACTTTTTTTTGTAGAGATTCTCTCTAAAAACAATTTTTTTCCTCAAGAATTTTTCTAAAACAATTTCTTCTCTCCTTTTTCCAAATGACAAAGGACCCTATTTATAGACCCGGGGTGTGCCACAAATTAGGAAATTTTAATAAATATAAAATCAAATTAGATATTATGTAATTTTATTAATTTTATTTTTTTCTAAAATAGTAAAAATATGATATTGAAAGATTTTGTCCAAAATAAATTTTTTTGCTTTTTTCCTTAAGTGATAAAATAAATCAAATATGGTATTAAAAGAATTTTGTATAAAATAAATTATTTTGCTTTTCCTAATATGATAAATCAAGAGAGATTTTGTATAAATAAATTAATTTGCTTTTTTCTAAAGTGATAAGTCAAAAATGATTTGATTTTTTTTAAAATAATAGATATTCTCATTAATGTCTTTATTTTCCATTTTAATAAAAAAATTTAAAAAAACATAAGATTTCATATTATTATAAAAAGATTTTACCTTTTTCTTTTTTTAACAAAATAAATGAATAAAATATCTTAACCATTGCTACAATTAATATTTTAAAGAATAATAAAAAAATGTAGGATAAAATTAGGTGGCTACATTATTATTTGGAGATTTATTTCTATTTATTTATTTATTTATGATTTTAAATGAGTATTTGAAGTTTTGATCATTAACATTTGTTCTAACTTCCAATTTAATTTAAGAAATTTTATTTTCCTTTAAATAGTAATGACCTCAACTTAGTTGGTTGGCTATTGCTTGGTACACTATTGTTTAGATTTGGTTTGTCTATCTAAATCTAAACGATTTATTTTTTTTTCAATTTTATTGTTTAATTTAGTTACACGATCATTTAAATTTGGTTAGACGATTGTGTAGCCAAATCTAAACAATTTGTTTTTTCAAAATTTGATACACGATCATTTAGATTTGGCTAAACGATTTTTTAAATTCTTTTGCTACACGATCGTTTATATTTTCCTACTCTAATCTAAACGATTTTTTTCAATATTCTTTATACATGATATTTTAGTTTTATTATTTTTTATACATGATCGTTTAGATTTGGTTACCCAAATTTAAATGACGTAAAAAAAGAAGAGGAAAAGAAGAAAAGCGATGGAAAGAAATCGCAGCGAAAAAAGAAAGAATAGGAAAAAAAGAAAGACGATGAAAAGAAATCGCAACGAATAAAAAAGAAAAGAAAAAGAAAGACGATAGAAAAAATTGTAGCAAAGAGAAAAAAGAAAGACGTTTACCATGGTTAACTTCATTGGCAACCTAATTAATATGCATGTGTACGACAATGTAAGCTTAGATTGAAGTAAAAAAATATATATAAGTAAAAGAAATGAGTTGGTAGAGTATGAAGAGTTTATTTAAGTTTGTATTAAAGTAGTAATTGAAGTAAAAAAAAAATATATGTATATTTAAAAAAGGAAACAATTTTGTAATGGGAAATTGGTTTATTGTGGTTGAAGGAAGAGTAAAAGTAGAGTTAAAAGAATAATCCGATCTATTCTTTATTTTTTAGTCTTACTCCCTTATTCACAAACACCTCTTCCTCTCTTCCTCCTCCTTTTTCTTTTATGTTTTCTTTGTGTTATTTATTCATATGTATGTATAGTTTATTTATTTCATGTATGCTATGTATAGTTTATTTATTTCATGTATGCTATGTATAGTTTATTTATTTCATGTATGCTATGTATAGTTTATTTATTTCATGTATGCTATGTATAGTTTATTTATTTCATGTATGCTATGTATAGTTTATTTATTTCATGTATGCTAGTTTAACAAATTCATTGTTGCTGGTATACGTAGTTGGCCCAATACCAAGATTTAAACCTATAGATGTATTCCCTCGAGTGATTGAATGGGATTGTCTAAGTCACCCTCTCGTCCTCACAAATCAACCCGCTTGTATATAGACCTTGTAAATCATTCAAACTACCTTCCTACCAATCCATAAAAACTTTCTAGTTTAGTCAATTAGTTCAATTAATTACTTGTGAGGTTTTCTCTTTGGCAAGGGTTCATGTTTGTTTTTCTTTGGGTTTTGGTTTCCAAAACTTTTTGTAATTATTTTCTACCCATTGTCTTACTTAATTAGTTGGAAATTCTTTCTTTAATGATTTCTTTTTTGTGGGCTCGGTTGTTTGCATGTCAATATATTATTTATTTATTAAAAAACAATAGATGGATCTAATAGAGACACTATATCATAACATCAAACTCCTATATTTAGGATCCCCTAAATACATTATCTATATCGAACTCTTCCCAAGTTCTATAATGGTTACCAAACCAAAAGTCACAATGACAAGCACAAAGATTTTCACTATCAATACATGAAGGTTGAGGCTTAGACAAACCTAAGCTCAAAACGTTCAAGCACACACATTTCTAATGATGCGGCTAACCCTGAATGAACGAGCATACAATATATATAAAAATATGGCTAGCTATAGAAATATATTTTTGGAGGGAATAAACATTATTTGCAAGAGAATAAAGGTTGAATATATGTTGGAGAATCAATGCTCTACGATATCTACAAATCAATGCTCCAACACATTGCTCAAAAATTTCCTTTAATAAAATCAACCACCCAATACTCTTAACAATTTATTTTTCTTTAAAGAAAGTAATTGTTTCTATCTTTTTTTTTTTTAAAAAAAAAAGTACCAACCTAGGCCAAAAGTAAACCTAGATTAACATCAATTGTTATATACTCATTTTCTTTAAAGTCAGAAGTTCAAACCTCCAATCTTATAATTGTACGTCAACAAAGAAATAACTCAATAAAAATCGATATCTACTCATTCTTTGAAGCTAGAAGTCAAATTGTTTTGCGCAATCATCTATTAACAACATATTTCTTCTTCAAAGGACTAAGAACCTTTTAATTATTATTATTAGTAGTGGTATTTAGCAAACTTGCTTGTATTATTTGTTCCTTTATTCTTAAATAAATGTTATCTGATTGAAAATTGTAGCCTAAACTACCACACATATCATTAACATGGTGCACAAATAAAAAGAACCAAAATAATAATAATTATAATGGATAATAAAATGCTATTTTATTTTTGAATTTCAAATCTCATTACATAAATGTAGTCAAGTCAAAGCAAGTATGGTAACATATTAATTAATTAGCAACAAATTACAATACAACTTCAAAATTCAATCAAAACTTTTTTGTAAAAAAAAATGTAAAATAATAACAACAATAATGAAAGAAATTTATTTTCGTATACTTAGTGTAGTGTGCTTCAACCTTCTTCTTCAAACTCCCATCTAATACCATCAAATCTCCAATGGTATGATCTTCTTATTTGGCAACTACCGTAACTGAAGGACCAGCCATAGTAGCAGCAAGCTTGATTTTCCTAGCATTCGTTATATTCCTCCAATAAGTTGCTATTTCCCTCTCTGTCTCCTCTGCACTCTTCTTCCCACTCGTTTCCGTTTTACCATTCTCCAAGCTCTCCATTTTTTCACTCTTCTTTGGTGGAAGAGTGTCTAGCTCTGCCAATACCTTTATGATATCGAGCACAAGTCTCTCCGCGAGCGTGCGAGAGAAATCTTCTCTAATCACCACACGAAGAACCGACACGTGCTTCGCTCCCTCTGGCATTGGATAAGCCGGGACAATCCACCCGAATCGCCTCAACATCTCTGACACCTCAAACTCATCGTGGCGGCTTCGGTCTTTGAGGGAAAATGCCACTACTGGCACTCCCATGTCCTTTGACACTATGGTGAACCTCCCTGTGTTTTCAAGCCCTTCCTTCAACACCATTGCATTGTCGTGACAATTCTGCATCACATTTCGGTATCCCTCGTAACCCAACCGGATTAGTTGATAATATTGAGCAATGATTTGGCTTGATCCTGTTATATTTTTCATCATTCAAATGTCAGCCTGATTTCATCTCAAAAATTCTCATTAAGTTTTGATTAATAATAATTAGGAATTGATTTTTTTACCTTTGGAGAAGTTGAGAGTGAAAGTGGGTTGATCCGCTCCAAGGTAATTGATGTGGAAAATGAGTTCTTCAGGCAAATCTTCTTTGGTTCTCCAGATCACCCAACCAATTCCAGCATAGACAAGCCCATACTTATGGCCACTCACATTGATACTCTTCACCAAAGGAAGCCTGAAGTCCCATTCAAGCTCTGGATACAAAAATGGGGCTATGAATCCACCACTGGCAGCATCCACATGAATAGGCGTATCCCATCCACTTACCTTATTCTTCTCCACCAGCAAATCGTTCAACAGCTTCACGTCTTCAAATTCTCCATTGTAAGTTGACCCCAAAATGGCAGCAACACAAATAGTGTTCTCATCCACCATCTCAGCGGCTTGAACAGGGTCCATCACGTAATAACCTTCTCTCACCTTAACTTCCTTCAACTCAACCTCAAAGTATCTTGCAAATTTCTCCCAACAAACTTGCACATTAGCACCCGTCACAATATTTGGTTTGTCATAAGGCTTCCCTTCCGCCTTCCTTTTGTTCTGCCACTTCCTCTTGAAGGCAAGCCCTGCCAACATGATGGCCTCCGACGAGCCCACCGTCCCGACACCAACCGCGGTGTCAGAGTCTCCTAAGGGTGCATTAAAGAGATGTGCAATCATGTTGACACAACGGTTTTGAAGCTCGGTAGTGACGGGGTATTCGTCCATGTCGACGTAGTTTTTATTGACAGAGTCCATAATGAGCTTATCACATTCGGGCTCCATCCAAGTGGTGACGAAGGAGGCTAGATTGAGCCTGGGGTTGCCGTCGAGCATGAGCTCGTCGTTGATGATTTGGAAGGCGGCTTCCTTGGGCATGGAGTTATCGGGCATGGTGAAGCGAGGAGCGGAGTCCCGAACGTAGCGAGAGGCGAAAGTGGAGTGTATGGAAACATCGGATTCGGAGAAAGTTTTGGAGAAAACCATTTTTGGTGATGGAAGAGAAGAGATGGTAATGAGATTTTTGGTTTTGGTAATTTGGTGGAGAAGGATGAAAACAGAGGGTTGTATTTATAGTTGGAAAAAAGGAAAAAGGGATGTGGAGAATCGAGATGTGGTTTCTAGGAATGGGAATTTGAAAATGTCCGAAGAATGGGAAAAATGGTGGAAGGTCACAACTATATTATTAAATAAATTATTGGGTCAAATTTTAATTTGTAGAAATACCATTTCTGTCCCTTTTTCTTTATTGAAATACCAATTTTGTTCTCTTACCGACTTTTGTGGTTTTCCTTTCAATTATCTTACCAACTTTAAAGACATAGTTATGTTGTCATTTGCGTTACATTAATTTTGATGTAATAGTTTATGTTCACTTTAGTTATTAGTATTTATGCATTATAATGCTTTTGTTGTGATGGTCTTCACAAACTCTAACCAAACCTTTCTTCTATCTCTTTCTCTTTCTGTTTTTCTTTTCTTTTTCTTTTTATATCTCTCTCTAAAATTCTTTAAAACTCTATGAATTTTTTTTATATTCTGGGATAACAACTTTTAAAATAATTGTTGAGAAATGCATCTCTATAATTTTATAGAATTATTTTAACCATAAATTATTAAGTTGTGGTGTTTTAATATATACTAAATTATTTAGTTTTAGATACAATAACTAAAATAGATTTATTGTTAAATATCCGAGTTTTCTAAAATAGAAAAAATATATATATAATTTAAAATAATTGTTTAGAATGATATCTCTAGTTTGTTCTAGATTATTTTAAAGATTTTATTTATAAAAAGAATCGATACTTTATATTTTTTTTTTCTTGAAAAATCTTAATTTAAAAGGAAAAAATTGAAATTTTGATTGAAAAAATGTGTCTAATTTTAGGCGAATATAAAAATCGGTAGAAAATTGGTTTTAAAATAGACATGGATTGATTTAAACTTTCCAATCCATTTTATCGGGAAAAAAAATTAAAGGTGTATGAAATACATTTAAAAAAACTATATACTCTTAAATAAATATAACCTACCGGTAAGATCAAATTATTAAAAGAAATGTTAACTTCAAATTCGATTGTTTATATAAAAATCATTATATATGTAGCAAAACTTAAAGTGACGTTGTAGTTCTATTTATTTACTTTTTTTTTTTTTTTTTTTTGTTTATGCTATTTTAAGTATATCAATTATTGTTCAAAATTCTAAAATATATATATATTCTCAAATGTTAGAACAGAATAGAATAGAATAGAATAGAATATGTAGAATAGAATTGAAAATCCAAAGTTGAAAGAGTGTCCGAAATTGACCATCATCTTAGAAAGGTATAATAGCGAAAGGCATATATAGGGAAGTATGTGGGGGTGGGTTTTAGAATTGTAGTGTTGGTTTGGGGGCATTTATTTAGTTTCCAAAGAGGAAAAGGGTTGGGTTTGGGTACAACACCAAAAAGGCTCAACCACTCATTGTTGACCCCTCTCACCGTACAGTTTTGAAGAATATATTCCATTCCACTATTACATATATATTTGTATATTGGGATGCAACAGCAATGTTGTTTTGGATTATTGGATTTCTCTGGTGGAGGTTTTATTCAACAAATGACCACAACCATTCTCATTTCTCACATACATTTATATTATATTATATTACATAAAACATTTAATAATAATGTTTGTTTTCGTACCAACAATATTTCATTATGACCTGCCAACCTCTACCATTCATAGTTACCATACCCTCATTTTTACTCGAGTCAAAACTCAATGGAAGAACAAAAACAATGGATCCCCTTTTGGGTTGTTTATTTGTATTATTTAACTATACTTATGCACACACTTTTTCATTCAATTTTGTAATAAAATAACGTAATTCGATAGATGAGTTTAGGATATTTGAATACGTTTTATTATTACTGTTATCGATATAGCTATTGTTATTGTTACTGTTGATAATTTTGATAACTTTACTGTTACCATTACTAATATCAAATACCACTTGATCTTCGGAGAGTAAAAGTAACAATAACAATAACAGTGGATTTTACAAAATTTATAATTTTATATATACACGATAAAAACAATCCAATTACATTTGAGATTCAAACTCATATATCCATTTTCATTACGATTTGTAAACGTGGCCTAAAATAATAACATCTTTTTATGTCTTAAAATTCATTGGATTCAATAAATATGTCTAAAACATGAATTATGTTTTTTTTAAAGTAGTTTTCAAATATGTGATTTTGAATCCTACCAATTTTAAAATAGATATTTTTATGTTTTAAATGTATATAGATTTTTGAAGATTTATATTAGATATATATATATATATATATATATATATATTTTTGTTAAGAATTATAATATGTATGAGGTAAGTATTATAAAATGTTGACAATAATTTACATTATTTTAACATAAAACATGTTAGCTTAAATAAATTAATAATAATATTTTATTCCGATCCATGTGTAATTGCAGCTATTTTTTTTAATTTATAAATTTATAAAAAAGATACCTAAAAACATTAAATACAACTTTGATTTTGTAGAATTGTTTCAATTTTTTTTTTTTTTTTTTATAACATGTGAGGTGTGTTAGAGTTGCAAGCCAAATTTATGAATTATTATTATTAACTTTTTTTTTTTTGTTTGCAACTTTTCAACGTTATTTTCTTAGGTTTAGAAATTTCACGAACAATATGTATACATATTTGTAAGAAAAGGTTGATCAAAGTCCTTCCAAAACAAATTAAAATAAAAAAGTTATATATTTTCAAAACAATAATAATAGTAAAATTTCTTTATTAAAGATGAGTTTAGATTAACATTTTAAATGTTATTTAATTTTAAAAATAAATCATTTTGAGAGAAAAATTACCGCTCAGAATAAATTTTAATTTTTTTTTAAAATCGTTTATTGTAAAAGATTTTTAGATAAAAAATGATTTAAAAAAAACAATTATTTTTTTTAGTCCATCCATCCATACTCTAAAACTTATCTCTCTAAAATTGAGATCCGTTGATGCTGTGCCCGACTACCCGCATCTTTTTATTGACTTTCATTCCCTTCTTGACCTTTCTATTCAGCTCCATAAATTCGGTGTCATTCAAAATACTTCATTTTCCTTTTGGTCTCTTTGCTTCCTTTTTCTTGACAACTTCAAACCATTAATTAATTACTTCTTTTTCAAAATAATTTGTTCAATCCATATATTTCTAATTATTACACAATCAGCATGCGTGTAATTCACATGCAAACATAAGTTTAGATCAACTTTCTAAATGTTATTTAATTTTAAAAATAAATCATTTTTTTTAAAAAAAAAAAAAAAAAAAGAATTACCACTCAAAATAAATTTTGAAAAACTTTATTTACGTAAAAGATTTTAGATAAAAATGATCTTTTCAAGATGTGATTCTTTTTTCAAGTTAATTTATACATACTCTAAAACTTATATCTCTAAACTTTGCAAGGAAGAGAAAAAAAAAATCAGATAATTTAATTATTGAATATACTAACATTGACAAGTATTAATTCTCCAACATGGAGTAATTAGCAAGCTAGGGATTCATTATATATTATTAATAATTGATCAAATATTGAATCTTTGAAAAATTTTAAATATTGTACTTTTTTTCAGAAAGCATTTAAATATTGTATTTAATTTGAGAGAGATATATATAAAATGTAAAAATATAATTTTAATGATGTGTTTGAATAACAAAAACTATTTCATGAGCATTATTATCAAATCTTACTATATTTTATATATATTTTTAGCATGACATGATATGCATTTGAAAATTAAATGTCTATGGTTCTTTTTTTTTTTTATCAAATAATTATATCATAACATAATTAAACATATTAATAATCGTTAAGTAAACTTATATTTTTAATATAAAATAGGTCTTTTTACTACACCTTTATTTAATTAAATGTAATAAATTAAGTTAAGATAATTAGAAATTAAATTTAGTATAATTTAATTTGGAATTTTTTTAAATAAAGCAAAATGGTTGATAAGTTAGACTTATTTACAAATATAGCAAAAGTACTTTATAGACCATATAATAGATCTAGATGAACATTAAAGTTACTGACAAAGATGACTTTAACCGTTAATATCTATCAATAGAAAAAATGAGTCAATTTATTATTTTATTAAATAGAAAAATATTTAAAACTTTGTTATCATCACTTCTCTTTCTCCCGAAATCAACCAAAACAAAACTTAAAAAATTTTAAAATACTCATTCAAATAGGTTCTTGATATTTATGCCACTTTTTAACCAATATAATTTTATACTATCTATGTCTAGATAGCACCTAGAACCAATATGAATAGTATTACCTCTTCATGTAATCAATACTTTTATAATTTTAAAAAAAGAATATCAATCATATAATTATTATAGATATTGACTAAAAACATACGCTACTTACTTTTCAATTAGATCTCGTTGAATCAATAAAATATAACCATCAAAATCATAAACATCGTCAATATTTCAAAATTTAAACGGTAGTATCTAGAGTCTTAACTAATGTTCAATAAAATATCTTTTAAAACCTACACGTCTTTTTGTTTTAAAGTATAATAATTTTAACGTAAAATAATACGTAATGATAATTATTTTATTTTGAAATTTTAGGTTTGAATACCACTCTGAACTTTGATCTATATAATTTTCAACTATGCCTTCCATTTTTAAAATTTCATTTTTGTAATTTAGGTAAATAAAAAGAAAAAAAATATTATTAAGTTATTTAAGCCATCGGGGATCAACGTAAATATATCTATCAAATTCAGAAAATAAATTTTTGTAATAAATGTTTTAAATATTTGGGTATATAAAAGTAAAACATACACGTGTGTTCTCTTATAATAATAAATATAATTAAAATGATAAACGAGTAAAGAGCATAGAATATTTAATAAATAGTAAATAGCATTTTTAAGACCAAGGGTGAGAACGTGTTGAACCAAAAAATTGAAATACATAAATAACATTCAAATGTAAAAAGAAGAAAAACAATTATATATATATATATATTATAAAATAAGTTAAAGGGAATTAGATTGGCGGGTGAGGGACGTGGAGAATTGAGATCCGTTGATGCTGTGCCCGGCTACCCGCATCTTTTTGTTGACTTTCATCCCCATTTTGACCTTTTATATTCAACTCCATAAATTTGTTGGCATTCAAAAATACTTCATTTTCCTTTTGGTCTCTTTGCTTCCTTTTTCTTGACAAATAACCTAATTTCAAACCATCAATTAATTACTTTCCTTTTTCTTCAAAATAATTTGTTTTGTTTGTTCGATCTATGTATTCTTAATTATTAAATAACAAATGTCCGCATGATTAACATTATTTAATGTTCGTTTGATAACATTTTTGTTTGTTGTTTTCTATTTTTATTTTTCGTTTTTTAAGAAATTGACATGTTTGATAACCATTTTCGTTTTTCGTTCCCAAATTTTAAAGAACGTTTGTCAAAATTGAGTAAAATTTAGTTCTACTCACGATTAAAATTTTAACTTATTTCATTTCTTAATTTTATTAAAATCTCTATTTGTCCTACTTATGGGAATATATAATTAAACCATTTTTTGTCCTATAAGTCTTGGGTTCAACTTCCAACATCGATGATTTTGTTTTTTTTTATTTACTAATTTTTTATATTTATGCATTTTAATATTTCTTAATTTATTTTTTCCTTCCATTATTAATTTTTCATATATTTGCCTTTTATTTTTTCCTTTTCTTTATTAATTTTTTTTCATATTTATATGTTTAATTTAATTTTGAATTTTAAATTTAAATTTATTCTTTTTAGTTTCTTCAAAATTAATTAGAATTTTACAACATAACTAAATATTCATTTAGGTTATATTTAATATTTTACAACTACTTCATTTACGTAATAATATAATATAATAGAGTTGAGTTTGAATCAATCTTATTTAAAATAAACGAATTGAATGAGAAATAATATTTCAATCATTTTTTCTAGAAATGTTTCAAATCAAATTTTAACAAAATATATTTAATAAAAAGTATTGTATTATAGTTATTCATTTTACGGTTAAACTTATATGCATTTGATAATGTTAATATTTTTATAATTATTTTATTTTATATTTTAATAAATTTTAAATTTTTTTTTTACATAATTAAGTTTTATTTAAATTAAAGAATCAATTACTTGTGTTAGGAAAAATAACAAAAGAAACGAAAAACAAGAAACAGAAATGATTATTAAACAAATTTTTATTTATGTTTTTTTCAAAAATAGATATTAAACGTACATTCTTTCCTTTTTTGGAACAAAAAACGAAAATGTTATTAAACGGACCTACAAAATCTATTTTAAATTGATCTTAAAATTTTAACAGTAGAAGAGATTATTTATTAAAACTTTTAAATCACATAATCCTCCCTTCCAAAACAATTTTTTCTAGAAAACTCATATTCACTTCACTGTGTTAAATTAAATTTTAGGGACATTCTCAAAATAAAAATATTGACAAACTATTTACACTCTATAAAATAACTACTAAAAGATAAATATATATTTTATCAAATATTCCATATTTTTATAATTTTCCGTATAAAAAATTAATTTATTTTCTATTTATTAAATTTTTGAATACAATTTTTAGTTATATTATTTGTTTAAGGTCTATTTCATCCTATATTAATAAGACGTTGCTTGACTCAACATTTTTATAATAATTATTTTTTAAAAAATAATTTAATTCAAATTTGATCCATATAACTTAAATCACATGTTTTTTTTTTAAATATGATAGTATAAAAAAATATTTAAACTAGAATAATATTTGTTCATTTCAAATTTATTTAACAATGAATTTTTTTCCTATCCTTTAAATCCTATAATTCAAATAAATTAAAAAAATATAACTTATAACTTGAACTAAAAGATGAAAAATAATTAACTAGTGAAATTTATATATTAAATACCAAAATATTAGTAAGTAATGAAAATAAAAAGTTTAATTTGGGGATTATAGTTAAGGCATACCATGAATGTTGCTTGAATTTACCAAAGGTTTGTTACTTACAATTTTTGTCATTGGTATCACCGGAAATAAAACCTTAAATTATGCTCTAATTAAATGTTGGTGAATATATAATTTATGATATTCCAATAAAGTCAAGAGCTTGAAAAAAATGTAGCACTAATTAATAACTTCAATGGACGTTCTATTAGTTAACTTTTAAAATCCTTTTTTTTTTTATTCTTTTAAATGAACTTTTGAAATCTTTTAAGCTACCGTTCGTTTGCTTCAACGAGACAAAAAATTTAAGAAATGTATTCTTCAAAAATATCAAATTTGTGATTTTCTTGTAATTGAAAAAAGTGATTCTAAGTTTGTTATATAATGACATGTGTAGAAGTTGGGAAATCTTATGTTAATCAAATTTGAGACTGATTAAGAATTGACATCTAACGTAGGTCTAAAGTTGAAAAGTTGAGAACATAAGTTAGAAAATCCTAAATGACGACACGTGTTTTAGTCAAGACCATTGGATCAAATAATATAATTTGACTTCATTTAATATTAATATTTAGGCACGATTTCAAAAACATTATCAAATCCAAAAAAGAGTATTATTCCGTTCATAAGACAACTAAGGCTCAAACCAATTAGTTGGGTTCAAAGACTAGGTTCATGATCCAATTAAATGAAAACTCAATAAGACTATATATAAACAGAGTTCTACCTGCTTGAAGGTTTGAATTTTTGGGTTCAATTAGGGGGAGATAGAGAAGGATTCTCCCGATAATCAAAATACTCTTTCGATTCGCAAAACCCTTCTTATTTTATTTGATATAATTTTATTTGGTTAGTTTTTATTCATTAAAATCAAATAAATTATTTCGATAGTATTCACTCTATCTAAACATTGTAATAATTAAAATGAAAATTTCTTATGAAGGTAACAAAACATCAAACTATTTACGGCCCGTGTAACGAAGTCCATAAAATTAGCCATTTTTTAAATATTTCAGGTTTTCCCTTCCGTTTTTTCTTCTCCTCCTGCGATTTCTTTTATCGTCTTCTTCCTCCTGCGATTTCTTTCGTTGTCTTTCTTCTCTTTCTTTTCTTTTTATACTTCGTTTATTTTTTTCATTGTCTTTTTTCTTTTCTTCTTCTTATTTTTTTGTCGTTTAAATTTAGGTAACTAAATCTAAATTATCGTGTACAAAAAATAGCAGAATCTAAAAGATCATGTATAATAAATATTGAAAAAAATCATTTAGATTGAAGTACCTAAATGTAAACGATCATGTAAAAAAACAAACCATGGTGTAGATAAATCTAAACGACCGTGTACCAAAATAATTAAAAAAAATCGTTTATCAAAATCTAAACGATCGTGTACTAAAGAATCTTGAAAAAATAAACATGTAAAAAAAATAATTTAAAGGATCATGTAAAAAAAAAAGTAAACGATGGTGTACCAAAAGAAAAATGAATTGCCTACCCAAATCCAAACGATGAAATCTAACGATGGTGTAACCAATTTTAAATGTAATCAAATGATAGAATTAGAAAAATAATTATCAAATTAAACGACCAAATCTAAACAATCGTGTATCAAACAATAGCCAAATATAAACGATCGTGTACTGAATATATTAGCGCACGTTGTTGACGGAACATTTTTAATACTTTACATAATGGGTTTGTGAGTTTTTTCTATTTTTGAAATTGTTCTATACAGGATAAATATTTTGTCGTTTCGTTAAAGATCCATAATAAAAATTTTAATAATTTATATTATATTATTAATGGTTGTACTTTACTGGCGCCAAAAGGTCGGTGAAAATATAAAACAATGGAAAAACAATAATATTATTCTGGATTGACTTTTCATCAAAATGGTTGTTTCTTTAGATTCTCTACAACTATATATGACATGATTGATTTCATATAGGAATATAAAAATAACTTCTTTATTCAATATATATATATATATATATATATATATATGGAAAGATGAAGGAGAATAATAATTTCCAAATTTCAACAATGAATCCAATTAAGCATATAGGCATCAAAGCCTTTTGAATACTTTGTTAAATTATTACAGAATTTTATTAATAGTGTTGAAGTGTTTTTATCCAAATTAACCTTCTTCACTTTTATGTCTTTCCTATTTTTGCATTTCATAATAATAAAACTAATATTTGAATAATATTTTTATTATTTGGTAGCTACTGCTTTTAAATATTTATTCACATTTTTTACCATTAAAAAAAAAACATCTTTTTGCAATGGAATTCTTACATTAATTTTTTCCTTCTAAATTATTCAAAATTTAAACTTTCCCCTTCTAACTATTTGGTCCTTTGAGAGTTATTTCTATCTTTTCTCAAATATTTTTAACGATAATTTTCAATTTTTTTTTTATGTTAAAAGTTTAATTTTAATTAGCACAATTTCAAAAACAAAGAAAAAGATTTTAACAAAATTTAACAGTACAGTAATTGATTACTATTTGTATAATTTTCAAAGAAAATAATTTTCAGTTCTTTTTTTTTTTTTTTTTTTTTTTTTTTTTATAAAAAAAGAGTATTAAGTTAAAAAGAAGTATATTGAGAAAGGTAAATTTATGTTAAGATGATTAAAAGTAGATTTTGAAACGTGGCCTAAACCAACATCTAGAAAGTTGAGACTTTTGAAATTCATGTGTTGTGGACAATATCAAAGAACGTGTTACACAAAAGTCTAAAGTTTGATCCTTTCAAAACCATTACCCAAACCCAACTATTCTTTACTTCATAAATCAATTGCCCAATATAAAATAAATTGGACTTCTGTTCTTTAGCTTGCAATTAATTGATGATTGAAAATATTAAACTAATACAATCAAGTAAGTTTCATATTATACCTTTTTACCCTATGAGATAACACTCGATAGAATGATTAAATTGTAAAAACCATCTCTAAAGTATGGTGGACAATTATATTGCGATTAAACCCTTAAATTTTCAATAATAACCATTGATCCCTTAAAGTTTTAGAGGTGTTAAAATTGAACTCCCAAACTTACAATGATCGTAAAAATTAGACTTACAAACGATGAAAATTAAATCCACAAAATCATATAATCAATACCACTTACACAACTATGTAAGTTTGAGGGTCAAAATTTAAAAAGTTTGAATAAGCTTGAGGACTTAACTTTTAATTTTGAAAGTTTGAGAGTATATTTGCAACTACCACATTCTTTAGAGGTGGTCTTGTAATTTGCCCTAAATTTAATCCTTCATGGGCAATTCATTATATATTTATTATTGGGACGTTTGCAAGAAAACAAAAAATTTATAATAATAGAATCTATGTCATTACGTTTATAATCATCTTGGACAACATATTATTGTTAGTTTAAATCTCAATAAGTTAAGGTATGCGATGAAAAAAATCAATCAATTAAGGCAAATTTTTAGAATAAGAAATAAAAAAAAAAAGTCAAAGTAAACACATGAATGGATTAGTGATCTAAACCATGAGATTTGTATTTTAAAAATGAAGTTTGGATGTTGTATAATTATATAATAATTAATATAAAAAAGAATTGATTTAATCCAAACAGATATGATTGGATTAGAGACCATTGTTTTGAGGATAAAAATTAAAAACCATGGGATTGGATTCCCCTAGGAAAGGTAACAAATTACTACATACATTCATGGTCTCACTAATTTCAAAGCCTTCAAACACATAATGCCCATTCCACATGGTTTCATCATGTATTATAATTTTAAATCTCTTTCACCTTTTTCCACAACTTAAATAACTTAAACCCTAAACTTCATCAGTGTTTATATTTTATTAGAAGGAAGGAAGGAAGGAAGGAAGGGTTTTAATTTGTTTATTGGGTTGGGTCATCTTCAATTAGTGTGGTTGGGGGTGCGGGTTATGCAATCCAAAAACTGCTGCCTTATGTTTCCACCTAACATTATAAATATCAAAATTCTAAGTTTCGTTTTGTTTAAAAGTAGCAAATTGTTTTTTTCTTTTTTTCTTTTTTTTTCTAATTTTTAAAAATAACAAAAACATTTTTTAAATATGAAAGAAAGAAAAATTAGTATGATGGACAAAAGAAAACTAAGAATCAAAGAGAAAAAGAGAGAGATAAAACAAAAATTAGATGGCTGAAAAGAAACCCAAAAATCTAACATTGAAAGTTTAATTTTGAATCATGTCCAAAGTTAAATTTATATATTAAAGTTTAATTAAAATATAAACTTTATATTATAATGTATCACCATACATTATATTAATTTTCAAAGTAAATTTGAACATTTTAAATTACAACCAATATAAATAAATCTCATTACCCTTTAAGAGCTAGGAAGGAGACCTAATGAACCTATAGATCAGAAGCTACAACGATATGGGGTTAATTAGCTAAACTCATTAACCACATTAATCAATATTCGTTAACTGTGTGTACACTCCACTAAAGATTCACAGTTGAACTCTTGTCACTGTAGATATATTTCTGTGTCCATGGATATAAACCAATACCAATAAGTTAGTCTTTTCATAAGTGTTCGTAACACTAGTTTGGGTCAAATTACTGTTTTACTCCTGGGTTACTTCTAATCCTTAAATACCAGTGTTCCTTTAATGAACAACTTATTTATGGTCCAACCACTAAATAGAAACCCCTTTCGTGCCATAGAGAGGGTAGGGCCCTTTGTTCAAGTCCCGGAGACATCATTTAAGAGAACACTTATCTACTTACCCTAAAGTCAGGAATGAGTGAATTTCATCTTGTGTGATTATGTTCCCAGCTTCCCACTCGGTATTATCCCCAAAATGATAAACATATTGAGTCGGCATTTTGGCCACTCTCACCCGTACAAATCAAAGGATAATCCCTCGCAAACAGGAGTTCATAATACACTCAGGATTAAGACTAAGTTACTTAGGTCGTCCTAATGAAATAGAAACCTAACTAGTTAACAGAGTTACATTTAGTGATTACTATTTCGTGGTCTGGTCTTATGCAAACTCATTGTATAGGATACCCTCACTTGCATTTCACATACGTGAACACATTGAATTAATGTGTTTGTATCAAATACAAAGTGAGTCGTATCCATAGTGTTACCAGAATAAGGTACCCAACCTTAACCTTATACTATAGACCCTTTAAGCTGATCTTGAACATTGATCCTCCTATGTCTCTACATATTGTTCAAGACTCATCAAATACTTTAGGATGTTATTTTATTGGATTTAGGTTATTAAGAAAAAATTAATAATATAATCAATAACACTTATTGAAATTATAATAATAAAACACTTTATTAATAACGGTTAATGGATTATATTTACTATCTATGAGTTTTAGGACATAAAACCCAACAGATTGTTCATATGATAGTGGAGTTGAACTTATGTTGATGTTTAATTATGATGTGATGTGGTTCGTTCTCTAGTATTTAATCATTTGATTATCTCTCGGTTGAATGTTTACGCTTGATTTGAGAAAGCAGAACACGCGATGTTTTTGAAGTTGGAGTCTTAAAAAAAAGAGATTCTATCTTCAAAGGAACTTCAATAATCAAGGATGGTTAGTTTCAGGAGTTAGTATCTTCAAAAAATCTTCAACATTCAAGAGTGATCGGCTTCAAGAGTTAGAGAGTCTTCAGATTCTGTAGACAATTCTCTCAAAGTAAAAATTTATAATGTCTGATCCCCTCAAATAATAAATAGAGCTTCTCCAATTATAAAGTTCTCTAGTGGGCTTTGTAAGCTTAAATTTTGTTGGTCCATGGATTAGACTTGTGGGCTCAACCACATGAATCTGAATCATATTTAGCATTCGAGCTAAATTAAGTTATTTTTTGGCTAAATTGAACTTTAGTTTAAATAAAAAATATTTGACTTGATCAAAATAATTAACTTGATCCGACGTCGCATAATCAAAATTGACTAATTTATATCTTCAATTTTAGTTTGGGACACATAGGTCAACTTTAAATTAGTTCCAAATTTAATTATTTGTATTTTCGTTGTTAATTTGGTAAATGAGGTAACAAGGTCTAAAATTTGTTTGTCGTAAAGAATGATATTTGAAAGGAGTGTTTTCTTAGTTTTAATAGTTTTTCCTTTATTTTAACTTCCGAGAACTTTAGGGCTTTTCACTTCAAGATGTGAGAGAAATTAAAGTAACAAAAATTTAAGAGATGTTGTAAAGAATTATATGGTCTTAAGGAGTTTTAAAAGAAAAGATCGAGTCACTCCAATCCAATCTGTTCTGATATGAGTGTAAAAGGAGGTTGGTTGTAGAGCAAAGAGGTTTTATTAATATATTTTGTACGGTCTTAGATGTAGAGCAATTGTGCTGTCTATGAAGCTTTTTGAAAACTTTATTTTATACACCAATTTGCTTTTATCCAAGAATGTGTGACTATTAATTTAATTGTAATAGGACTAATTTCTCCATTGACATCTGATTATCCTTTCTTTTAGAAAAATGCTGCACAACTCATTGTATCTCTCTTTTTTCTTTTTATATTATTTGTCCCTCTGATTTTATTTTACACTAAAATCACAAGGTGTGTTTGCTTCCTTATTATACATACAACATTATTATTTTACTACGTGGGATTTCTCTATTAGTATATACATGCATGTGGTTGCTACCTACCGCAACAATTAGAAAATTGACAAAGTTGATGCTCAATGTGGTCACTAGTCATTACTATTACGCATGATATAAAAATTCATTCACGTAAGTTAAAATGAAAGTGCGAGTGAAGATTGATTCACTGGATTATCAGTTTGAAATTAACGAAAATAACATGATTACATAATTTATTATACTTTATTAAACAACTCATTAAAAGATTTGATTCACTTAATCTTGATTTGCAAGTTAATGAATTATCTTGTGGACAAACTTTCCGATGTCGAGACTCAACCACAAGACTAGAAAGACTAAAATTTTTATAATTAAACTTATGCCGCCCTATTCCGACTACCATTTCCAAGCTAAGTTTATTGGTCATTTTGGAAGAATATGTTTGAGGATGGAGAATAATATATGGATATTTGTGAATAAAAAAGTGAGAATAAAGATGAGAGGGACAGTGTATTATAATCAAAATCCCTACACTAACCATAAATAAATTGCCATCCTTTCTTCTCTTCACTCTCCCGACACAACAATAAGCTAACCAAGAAAACACTTCAAGAATCTCCACACTTTTTAGCTATGGCTTTTTCAAAATCCCATGAGTATATACATTCAACATTTTCCTCTCGCTATATTCAAAATCCGACACCAAAGTTCATAATTTCCCAAAACTTCATGCCTAAGGATTGGAAACACAGGGGGGTTTACCATAGTGTCAAAGGCCATGGGAGTGCCCATGACGGCGTTTTCTCTTAAAGACCGAAGCTGTGGCCACGACGAGTTTGAGGTGTCGGAGATGTTGCGGCGTTTCAGGTGGATGCTGTCAGCGTATCCAATGGCAGAGGGATCGAAGCACGTGTGGGTTCTTCAAGTGGTGATTAGAGAAAATTTCTGTTGCACGTCGCTTTGTGATTGATATTGTAAAGGTTTTGGGAGAGGTGAATAGTGTTCCATCAAAAAAGGCTGCAATAATCACAAGGTTAGACAAAGGTGAGAATGAGATTACGGTGAAGAAGACAACGAAGGAGACAGACATGAAAATTAATAACAAAGGCTACAAAAATGAATTGTCGCTAATTGCTTTAGAATATCAAAAGCTGGTTTTAGGGTGGTGACGTGTTCAAGCTTCAACATTGTTGTTCCTCTCTATTTAATATTCATTTTTACTCGTTGGATCTTTTTATAGTTCAAGCAAGAGGAGTATTAGATATTATATTACATTTATCTTTACTCGACAACTTAAGTTTTTGGGTTGAATTAGTAATTTAAGATGTATAAGAGCATGTTGGTTCTAGAAAGCCATGGGTTCAAGCTCTTGCATTGTTATGATTAGGCATTTCTTCATATTTCAAATCCACAAATAAGAAAGAGTGTCAAATATTATATTAAATTAAATTTGCCTTAATTTGCTCTCACTCATCAACTTAAGTTTTTGGGTTGAATTAGTGATGTTAGAAAGTATCAGTGAGGATAGTTTAAGAAGGTATTGTTTTCAAGCCCTACGTATTGTTGTGATTGAGCTTTTTTTTTTTCGTATTTTAAATTCGTTAGATATTATAATAAATTAAATTTGTCTTCATTCATGGGTTTTGAATTTTTGGGTCAATTGGTATTATTCTTTTTTTTTTTTTCCCTAGTGTCATTAGAATTGAGATCACTTAAAAAATATAGGTTCAATATAGATGCACGTAATCATTGTCACTTCATTTCCTCTAGAAACAATTTCAAACATATAATACTCAAAACACATATTCACAACCCAAATTTTAAACACATAAATAATGAAAATGGATAAGCCCCAATTTCAATACACATAAACGTATGTAATCTTCTCGATTAACCCCACTACCCACCTCTTAAATTAGCTAAATAGATGGGGCTCACAACCCCACGCCCACCCCTCTACTCAAACCCATAAATAACTAATTCCAACTTCCGAAAGATTAATCGAATTCAAATCTTAAAAGGCAAAGGTATGCTCCTTATTCTTTCTATATTTTTCTAGACAGTAGCATTTCCTGAGTTTCTATTCGATTACATGATGTATGCTATCCAATTCATGTGTGTTTTTTTGTACGTAGTCATCTTCAAGTGAGGAAACAAAAGAATTGTAAATGAGAGGATTTCTAATCTACGGTTTATATTTGTCATTAGTTTGATGTGCACTATAACAAAGACATGTTATTGAGTTCAAGAGTAGCAACATAATATACCATAATTCAACTTACGTAGTACAATAGAAGAAAATGATAGTATATGGACATGGTTGAAAAGTGTGTATGAGAATTTTTTTTTAACATAGCAATAACTAAACAAACTTTATAATGTGATCATTGATTCATTGAAAAAGAAACAACACGCTCCCTTGTGATCATTAATAAATTATGAGTTCATATCACCTATTGAGGGAGATAGAGTATTTGAAATAAGAAGCAAAAGAATATGCTCCAAATTTCTAATTTTCAAATTCATGGGCCAACCATCTTCTCTTCTTCCTGATCCCTCCCTTCCCTGCCTTCCCTGCCTTCCCATCTTTGTACATTTCTTTCTCCTTCAGATGCATAATTTTCCATTTCTTCCCATTTTTCACTTTTCTACTATAAAATACAATCCTCCCTTTTCATCCTTTCTCCACCATTCTACCCAAACCCAAAAATAATGGCCCTCTCCAAATCTCTCTCTGAATCTGATGTTTCTATACACTCCACATTCGCCTCTCCCTACGTTCGGAACTCTGCTCCAAGGTTCACCATCCCCAACAACTCCATGCCAAAAGATGTCGCCTTCCAAATCATCAACGACGAGCTTATGCTCGACCGCAACCCAAGGCTCAATCTAGCCAGCTTCGTCACTACTTGGATGGAACCCGAATGTGATATGCTCATCATGGACTCTATCAACAAAAACTACGTCGACATGGATGAATACCCCGTCACTACCGAGCTTCAAAAGCGTTGCGTCAACATGATTGCTAATCTCTTTAATGCACCCTTAGGAGACTCCGACGCCGCTGTATCGTCGGAGGCCATCATGCTAGCAGGGCTTGCGTTCAAGAGGAAGTGGCAGAACAAAAGGAAGGCGGAAGGGAAGCCTTATGATAAACCAAATATTGTGATGGGTGCCAATGTGCAAGTTTGTTTGGAGAAATTTGCGAGATACTTTGAGGTTGAGTTGAAGGAAGTTAAAGTGAGAGAAGGGTATTACGTGATGGACCCTGTTCAAGCCGTTGAGGTGGTGGATGAGAATACTATTTGTGTTGCTGCCATTTTGGGGTCAACTTACAATGGGGAATTTGAAGACGTGAAACTGTTGAATGATTTGTTGGTGGAGAAGAATAAAGTAAGTGGATGGGATACGCCTATTCATGTGGATGCTGCCAGTGGTGGATTCATAGCCCCATTTTTGTATCCAGAGCTTGAATGGGACTTCAGGCTTCCTTTGGTGAAGAGCATCAATGTGAGTGGACATATCTATGCCGGAATTGGTTGGGTTATTTGGAGAACGAAAGAAGATTTTCCTGAAGAACTCATTTTCCACATCAATTACCTTGGGGCGGATCAACCCACTTTCACTCTCAACTTCTCCGAAGGTAAAAAATCAATTCCTAATTGGTATTAATCAAAACTTAATGAGAATTTTTGAGATGAAATCAGGCTGACATTTGAATGATGGAAAAAATAACAGGATCAAGCCAAATAATTGCTCAATATTATCAACCAATCCGGTTGGGTTACGAGGGATACCGAAACGTGATGCAGAACTGTCACGACAAGACAATGCAATGGTGTTGAAGGAAGGGCTTGAGAAAACAGGGAGGTTCAGGATAGTGTCAAAGAAGATGGGAGTGCCAGTGGTGGCATTTTCTCTCAAAGACCGAAGCTGCCACGAGGAGTTTAAGGTGTCAGAGATGCTGCGGCGGTTCGGGTGGATAGTGCCAGCGTATCCGATGCCAGAGGGGGCAAAGGACGTGTTGGTTCTTCGTGTGGTGATTAGAGAAGATTTCTCTGGCACGTTGGGGGACAGGCTTGTGTTGGATATCGTAAAAGTAATGGGAGAGTTAGATAGTAGTATTCCTATTCCACCAAAGAAGAGTGAGAGAATGGTGAGGTTAGAAGATGGTAAAAAGGAAACGAGTGAGAAGAAGACGGCAGAGGTAACTACAAAGAGGGAAATAGGGAGTTATTGGGGGAATATAACAAGTGGTAGGTCGAAAGTCAAGCTTGCTGCCAATGTGGGTGGTGGTTCAGTTAATGTAGTTGCCTAATAAGACGAGGACACTTTAATTTTCGCATTTCTTCCATGGTTTTGAATCAAGAGTTTCAAGCATTTTTGTACTGTCTTAGAAGAAGAAGATAAATTTCTTTTATCTTTTTTCTATTTTGAATTCGTAAAATTAGACTGAAGTTTATTGATGGTAGATTTGTTTAATGAGTTGATTTGAAAATTTAAAATTAATGGTCACATTTGTTCCATTGGAAAATGATGTCAGATTTTGAAGAGGGGAGGATATACCTTACTTACAACCGGACAAGAAATGAACTCTAATGTCAAAGTAAATGTCAAGAAATTGGTACAAATGGAAGATAGATAATTTCTTTTTTTTAAAAAAAGTTCCACTTAGAATGTAGAAGGATAGATAATTAAAGATTACTCTCTCCCTCTAACACTTGTGACTTGGAATATTTCTCAATATTCGTTGTTGTTCAAAAATTTTAGTATTTTTACTATTATCATTCTCGACTTGGAGACCTCATTATTGATGTTTGAAAATCATCTTAACCACTCTGAAATTTTTCTAATAATTTTTTTTACGTTAAAAACCTCTCTCTTGGAATCAATAGAACACTCATTGGTCATGGACTTCAACTTTTTTTTTGTTTCTCAATTTTCATTGGTGTTCTTTGGTTACTTTGATTTTGACTAGATTAGTGATCCTACTTATTGATGTTTCGTCATATGCTACTATTTCTACTTAGGCGATCACCTTGTTTATTGGGAAATAAGAATCAACCTACTATTTTACGTTTCAATACAGGATTTGAATATTACATTTGTTGATTCTACTTTTAAGTTTCTATTCCTTTATTGGCTTCTTGCTTATACGGATGTTCCTCAACATTCTCCTACTATATTTTAGTATGATGATCATAGTATCATTCATATTACTCAAATGATGTATTTCATGAACTTACCAATCACATTGAAAATAATTGTCACTTTGTTTTTCGTCATCTCCTAACATACACTTTCCTCTTATTAAAAAAATTAAAACATGTATGATCTTCGATGAAAAAGCTAAAGAAAAGTAGTTTCTTTTATGTAGTTCATTTAATGGGCAAATCGATTTCAACCCAACATCCACTCATCAACTTCTTTACTTTCATTTTCAGCTGACAATCAAAATTCCATCAACATATATATACTTTTATTTGACAATTAATTGTATGTTAATTTCAGCAACAACTATTGTGGTTGGTCGTATTCGTAATCTATCATTGTGTGTTAATAGTAAAATAAATTTAAAATTATGGTTTTAACTTAAATTTTTTATTTTGATTTTACTTTCTGAAAAAATTGGTGTAAATTTTAGATTTTCTTGAATTTTTTAAGCTCAATGATATTTTTGAAACTTTTCAATAGATTATGGATATTTTTAAAACAAATTTTTTAACGGTTTCCATCCAAAATCAATGGTAAAGGTATTTTTGAACACTTTTCAAAAGTTTATACCATTTTTTAAACTTTTGAAAATTTAGAAGTATTTTTTACACAAACATCAAAGTTGTGGGGCATTTTTTAAAAAATTTAGCCTTTATATTTCAATAAATTTGTGAATTTTGAAAAGAAAAAATTTAAAAAGCATCAATATTATTTGATATGTAATCAAAGTGTTTGAAACTCATCACTTTTGTAGATAACTTTAACTGAATCCATTATTTTTTTAGGGGCACTCACAAAAAAGGCAAAACAAATTATAATAATTAAGTTCATATCATACATATTGATTATTTGCAAAAATGGCAAAAAAAAAAAAAAAAAACTCATTCCACATATACAAGATTTAAAATGTCACAAACGACCTTGTTACTGATATACATTTGATACACTTGATATACCCAATATCCCTTGATATACTCTTTGATACACTTGATATACATTTGACATTTCTTGATAACTTTTGGATTTTGATACACTTGATGCACCATGATACTCTTTGATACACTTGATACTATTTAATATACCTCAAACACCTTGATACATCAAATATTTCTTACTAGACTTGATTCTTCTTGATACATTTGATATCCTTTAGGTCTTAATACACTTAAAAGACTTCACCGATAAGTTTGATACACTTGATGCATTGCTAATGAAATTGTTATGCTTAATTGGTACACTCAACAAATTTGATATGTTTGATACATCTGATGTAGTGCATATACACTTAGTATTCTTCACTCATACACTTGATTGATTAAATACACTTGATATGCTTGAAGTTCTATTTATACACTTGATACACTATTGATTTACACTTGTAAACTTGATTCGTATATTTGATGATTTACTTTATTGATATGCTAATATGCTTTAACGATATATTGTGAATATATTTGATAATAATGCGTTAGAGTTATATCATTCATATACTTAACTATAATGAACTGCATAAAATCTAAAAAAATGAAAATCACGTAAGTATATCAACCCACTAATATATATAATATAAGTATATGACAACACTGATATAGAAAACAAATACAAATTAAAACTGAAAAAAACCAAAATACACATCAAAGAAAGTAGAGAAAACTCAAATTACATTACTCCGATCAAAACCATTATATTTCATATTGCAACTAATGTACTATTGATTAGAATCAAAACTAAAACAGAAAGAACAAATTGTTTTTTCTTTTTCTTACAAGAAAGGATGATTAAGACTTTAAAAAGTAAAATAAGAAATAAGGGATGGTTAGAACATTAAAAAACAAGAAAAATAGGTTATTAAAAAGTAGTTAGAGAATAATTACAAATTTAAGATTGAAAGTATTTTAAAAGAGAAGAATTTTGTAATCTCTACAAAATTTTGAAACAATTGCTATATCATATTTTAAAAATATTATTCACTACAATTTTGCTTTTTTTTTTTTCCTTTTATAATATTTTATCAAGATTCAACATAAATATTATTCACATTTTACCAATGTTTTTGTGATTAAAATGTTATATATATATATATATATATATATATATATATATATATATATATATATATATATATAGTTGTGTAGTGGTATTATTGAACAAGAGGTAGATTGCTCTTCTTTCAAGAACACACTCTGGAAATGTGAGCCATATCGTTTTGGATTGCGGACACACTCAATTTAATTACGATTTATTCTCCCAATTGCCCATAAAGGTAATAATATCACCTTAACACTTTTCTTTTTCTTTTTTTTTTTTCTTAAAAAGAAACAATAAAATTAAAAACATAGACATGAAAAAAAAAGAATAAAATAATTTAATTTTCTTAATTAAACAAATAAAAAGATAGTTTTAGATTCTCTTTGAATTGAATTGCATGTATATATATAACTATATAAAGTAATATATATGTGTTAACATTTTGAGTTTAGGTTTTCAAGAGCGGATATGGATGTCTACCACCCTAATAAAACATTGAATGATTTCTAACCTGTATTTTATTTTTAAATCATTATTTTATAGTAAAAGAAATCGATTATTTAATTCTATTTTTATTTTAAGATGACATCTCATTTTTAATTAGAAAATAATTTCATTTTTTCGTATTTTTTTAATAGAGTAAATTACATGGATTGAGTATGTATTATTATTTTTTTATATCATAAATTAAGTATGCTAGTTTTTCCTTTTTTATTGTTCTACCAAACTTTTGGAAAATTTGTTTGAATTTAAGTTTGTATTAATTTAACTATTGTGCAATTCTCTAATAAATCATCATTTGAGATTCTTTATCTTAAAAATTAAACTTTAGTCTTTTTAAGTTTGTGGGTGTTTTTAGATGGTTGATCTATGTACTTGTTGATCCTTTTGGATCTTGAGTTCTTGATTTGATAATAAGATCGATCTCACTTGTTAATGTTGTTGCTTAGTTTGGATTGACTTTTTTGTTGAACAACTTGAATCGGTTATATTGACTCGTTTGATCGTTTGGATCAAACTTTATTAATCAATTTAATTGACTTGGATCAACCTCTAACCTCTTACTTTATTAACCTCTACCCTCTTACTTTATTGATTGAGTTAGGTAACCCTTTGGAGTTTCTAACTTCAAGAATTTCGGTCTATCTTATGATCTTCTAAAAGCCTTAGTATTTAGATCTTTTGGAGATTTAATATTTAAATATTAAGGATTCATATTTTAGGATAATTATATAGAAATCTCTTCATCTTTTATGCTTAGATGGTTGTTTTCCAAATTGCTTTAGCCTTTGGATCTTTAGAGCTTCATGTTTAGTATTTATAGTTTGAAAGCTTCCATCTTTGGTTCTCACTATTGTCCTTGAATGAAGAGTACCTCTGTTGATTGGATTTCTATGGATTGCACAATTGCTTTTTGACGAAGAAATTGGATTTTGGTCCAATATCTTCTTTGGCTCAAAATATCCACAAAGGATTGAATTGAGTTGGTTTTTCGAATTTATTAATCTTGTCTAACTCAATCATGGTTGAATAAGATGAACCTATGATTAGATAACGAACGACATGTGTGACACTTGTTTTAATTTATCATTCATCAAATTTGGTGATATATTAAACTTGGTGTATATTTTTGTTGAAAAGAAATTGATAAAGATAAAAGATGCATAATTAAGTTGGTTGATGTACAAAGGAAAATTAATTTGGTTCCACTAACTATGAGTGACATTTTTTTTTTTTTAATGAAATGATTAGGTGGGCATAGGTTTTAAGTTAGAGTGCATCTGCTCTTTCAATTGTTGACACTTTTTTTAAACCACAAATTCGGGATCTGCCCCTCTTCCAATTGGTTCAAAATCGGTTCAATGGAGTTTCAACATCCAAGTTTCTTTTGGTTTTTTCATCTCTCTTTTCTCTTACCTTTATTTTCTACTTCTATTCAATGAAAGATAAAAGATTGGGAAGGAAAATTGAAGAAAAGAGGGTGATCATCCGTTGACCCAATATTGGATCGAAAAATAAGAAAGATCTTATTACAAGAAATATTGAATTGACTCGATTCGATTAGAAATGATTTTTTAAAATTTTCATAAATACCAAAATATTAAAATCTATCAAATTCTAAAAATAGTATTTTTTTTTTCTATAATAACAATAGAGAGCTATGCCAAATTAATTTAGGCTTAATTGGTCTAACTCGACCTGATTTGTTTGGAATTTAAAATATACATAACGGAAATATAAGTATAACCAAATAGAATTTAAATCTAAAAGATAGTATAGAAGAAAAGAAAAAAATTTAAAAAAGAGAGAGAAAAATAGCAAATTTTTAAGGACAGAGGCATCTAAATTTTAGAACATTGCTTAAAAAAAAAAAAAAAGAGAGTCACTTTCATTTTTTGGACATACGTGATCCATAATTTACCGTTTCTAAAATGATATGACCCATGTGCTGATATTTAAAGAAATCACTTTGCGTCTTCCAATTATCTTTCTTTTTATTGTTCTTTTCATCGGAGAAATAGCTCAATGGGTTCTCAGGAAGACGACCGAGCAATCTTGGAGGAGGGTCTTCTACAGGTTTATTCTCTCTCCCTTGGAATCCTCGGATTTTTCGGAATATGATTTTCTTCCGGTAGTCCAATGGTCAAGGGCTGCTAATCATTTGAATCTTCAACCCATTTAAATGTTTCATCCCTGATTTCATATTCAATTCATTCTTTACAAAAATTTTAAGGATATAATCCGAAGAACATGGATATCCTTTTTACCGAATTAATTGTTTGCTTTATTAAATAATTTAAGCACTTGAATGACCCTTACTAACAAACTGTTCAATAATTAATTCTGATTTGCTCATTGGGTATGAAATTAATGTTCACAGTTTTGTATTGATCTCTTTCTCAGTGATGAGTATTGTTGAAGCCGTAAACTTCGTTACATACTGGCAAGTGCTGTTAATAGTGAGTGTTATTTATTTTGAATTGGGTGTGTGAAGGTTGATCACCATTTTGTTCCCTCCTGCTCGAGGCTTCTTTAATTTAGCATGATTATGGAAGGCATCACTTTTCCTTGCGATTCATTTTGCAATTGATAATTTGGGTGGTTACTCATTTGTGAGACCATATAAATGCATGTGAGGGTTCCTTTTTTGTGGGCTTGGTTCTTTAGATGCTCTTGTATTCTTTCAGTTTTTCTTTCTCAATGAAAAAGAAGTTCAAATTAGTAGGAAGACATTAGGAACACATAAAAGGTGAACTGTATGCGCACACCCATTTCTTGTTTTGGTTGTAACTCTAACCAAAAATCATTTGAGTTTTATCTTGTGACTACCTTCGAAGTTTGAAGTAGGCTGGGCATTTCGTGTTAAAACATGATGTTGTTGGTTAAGCAAGAGGATTTTCTCCAGTTGTGGTTGGCCACTGTTAAGTTAAATGGAAAACAGATTGGGAAAAATAGATATTGGTGTTCAAATTTTGAATCTTGGTATAAGGAATGTGCAACTCAACAACGTACGCCACTTTATTCCTCTATGTTGGCACCTGGCATCAACTGTTTTTGGATTGCTCATTGGGTAGATAGTAGTGTTGAGATTTTGGTTTTTGGGATAAGGAATCTGCAACTCAACAACATGCTGCACTTCATTCCTCTATGTTGGCAGTTGTGACGAAGCATCAACTGTTTTTGGATTGCTTATTCCAGGACTGAAGGAATTAGTATGTTAACCAGTTTCTAGTGCACCTCGTGATTGACATATAATATGTGGACGTTATAATTACATACATATTCTAAGGGTATTTTTATATACATTTTTTACTTAACACGTAAAGAGGTATTTGGTTGAGGACAATAAAGTGTTTAGGAGGCCAGGAGAGAACCCAGAAGGATCTGTGGACTGTTATTGGGTTCCATGTCTCTCTTTTGACTTCAGTGGTTAAGTCTTTTTATAATTAACCTATAGGTATCATTTTAGTTTGACCTCTTTTATTTGGGGTAAGTTCTTTTATCCCCTTTATATTCATTCATTTCTAAGTTGGCTCTTCATAAATTATTTTACTTATTTTTTTTAAAAAGAAGATTATATAGATATAACGCCTAAGGGTGCTCATGTTATCGTTTTGCTACACTGGGGTTAACACCTACAAATGCTTATATTTTGATTTCCTTCTGTAGAATGAAAGCAATGCATTGTTTACAGGCGATGGCTCAGTTGACTTCCATGGGAATCCTGTTCTCAAGCAAAATACAGGAAACTGGAAAGCATGCCCATTCATTCTAGGTACTTTTTTTGTTTGTTGGTATAACTAGCATAAATTAGTAACTCAACTTGCACTTAACAATTGAAACTTCAACTGTTATGATCCATGAAATCTAGCATCATTTTTCCTCTAAAAGATTTTTGTGCTCTTCCCCTTTGGTGATGCAAATGTAATGCATTTTTCTAAACATTTTCCCCCTTCTTTTATTGTATTTCAATCTTTGAGAAGCTTAAATTTTAAACTGACTTTTTTTTTGTAATTATTTACTTGACATTTCCTGCCCCGTATTTGTACAGGGAATGAAGGCTGTGAGCGATTGGCCTACTATGGGATTTCAACTAACCTTGTTACTTATCTTACAAATAAACTTCATCAAGGAAATGTATCAGCTGCTAGAAACGTCACTACTTGGCAAGGAACTTGCTATCTTACACCCCTCATTGGAGCTATATTGGCAGATGCTTACTGGGGAAGATATTGGACAATTGCTGCTTTTTCAACAATTTACTTCATTGTATGTTCCATCTGAAGTTGATACGCCATCCCCCCTTCCCTAGCATTACTTTTTATTTGTTTTATAATTAAACTTTTATTCACTTGCAAGCTTAAGCTTTTAGGTCAATTGATAATTTAATATGGTACCAAAGCTGGTGGTTCTGTATTCAAGCCCCTGGAACGTTATCTCCTCTCTATTTAATATTCATTTTCATTTGTTGAGTCTTTCACATATAAGCCCACAAGTGAGGGGGAGTGTTAGATGATATATAATTAAATTTGCCTTCACCCACGAGCTTAAGCTTTTGGTTCAATTGGTGATTTAATAATTTTCTTTTGCTGATTATTGTGAATAGTGTCATAATTTTCTTTGTTGATAGACTCCTATAGGCCTATGGAACTTTAGGCACTTTTGAAGGACTGTTTAACACTTCCTTCCCATACTTTTCCTAGAAAAGATCTTCGGAATTATGATCTTTTTTTTCTTTGTCTTGCCAAATCCTGCGTTGTTAAGTTTAAAATGTAAGAATATTGGCAACACAAGATAGTTGCCTTACAAACTGCAATAAACAATATATCAAGTAATGACTTGTGAAAAGTACTTTAGGGATGTCGTTTGTGGATCAAATGTACTATATTTTGTTGCTTAGCATTTATTTTACCTGCATGCTAGTCTCAATATTATCTTTTCAGAGTGCAACTGAAGATGTAGGTTTTTCTTTACAGGGAATGTGTACATTAACTCTCTCTGCATCTGTTCCTGCTTTAAAGCCTGCTGAATGTGTTGGGTTCATGTGCCCCCCTGCTTCTGCTGCTCAGTATATGGTATTTTTCCTTGGACTCTATTTGATTGCCCTTGGAACAGGTGGAATTAAACCATGTGTGTCATCATTTGGAGCAGACCAGTTTGATGATACCGATCCTGCTGAGAGGGTTAAAAAGGGCTCATTTTTCAACTGGTTTTACTTTTCAATCAATATTGGTGCTCTTATATCAAGTAGTTTCCTTGTTTGGATACAAGACAATGCTGGGTGGGGTCTAGGGTTTGGCATCCCTGCAGTATTTATGGGCCTTGCTATTGTAAGTTTCTTTTCTGGCACAAAGCTCTACAGATTTCAGAAACCGGGTGGAAGCCCAATTACAAGGATGTGCCAGGTTTTGGTTGCATCCTTTCATAAACGAAATCTAAGGGTTCCTGGTGACAGTAATCTTCTGTATGAGGTGCAAGACAAAAGTTCTGCAATTGAAGGAAGTCGCAAGCTAGAGCACAGTGATGAATTGAGGTAACTTACTTCACTAGCTGATATATAATCTCATAGCTGCATGCCAAAATATTTAGTCTTATCCCTTTATTAGGCAGACTTGTTATTATTCTGGGGAAGTCTAATTTCCATGAAATTTGATTTGCCAATGATGGATTAACCGCTGAAGTAAAGTTCTGTATTCTTTCAACTTTTATGTGCATGTTTAAGTCTCCTCCCCTTTCCAGTTACCAAGCAACTTTGAGATCGTGTTAGTGGGGTTTCTCAAATGATATTTGTGATTGCAGTAATCAACATTAGTTTTCTGATAGGTCTGCTGCATGAGTCAATCTCGTGTGTAGCTATTACAAGCATGATGCAAACGTTAATGTGTTGGGTATATATATAAATTTGACAGAGTCATGATAGATTATATGCATTTTGTGAACCTGTTCTGATCACGTGAGTATCTGGTAGATAATTAACAACCTTACTGTTGTTGCACCTTGACCTCCAAAATAATACTAGTTATTACTCTCTGTGCAGACTTTTCTTCCCAAGAAACTGCATTATTGTCTGTTGTAAACCTTGTACTTATATGATAATTTTACTTGACGAATGATGTTAAAACTTGATTATGATTGAATAACGAGATCGAGAATATCCCACAATTATGTCCTGGTTGTTCCCAGTTCTTAAAAAAGAGGTTTCAAGTGCTAAATGTTTGTTTTTAAGCTCTTGGAAAGTCAGTTTGACTTTCAATAAGTTTGCATGAAAATGGGTTATTATTCCCCAAAGAAATTTAACCCAAACTTTATTTATGATGCAGATGCCTTGATAAAGCGGCTGTCATCTCTGATGCTGAGTTGAAAAGTGGGGACTACTCCAATCCCTGGAGGCTATGCACAGTAACTCAGGTTGAGGAATTTAAGATTCTTATCCGAATGTTCCCAATATGGGCTACTGGAATTGTCTTTGCTGCTGTATACGCCCAAATGTCGACATTATTCGTGGAACAAGGAACAATGCTGGACAAGACTATTGGTTCTTTCCGCATTCCTCCAGCCTCTCTCTCGACCTTTGATGTAGTAAGTGTTATTTTCTGGGTGCCTGTGTATGATAGATTCATAGTCCCAATTGCAAAAAAATTTACAGGAAAGGAGAGGGGATTCACCGAAATACAGCGAATGGGTATCGGCCTATTCATATCAGTATTATGCATGTCAGCTGCAGCTGTGGTAGAGATCAAACGACTAGAACTCGCAAGAGAGCTTGATTTGGTGCATAAACCAGAGGCTGTACCACTAAGCATACTTTGGCAAATACCACAATATTTCTTGCTGGGTGCAGCAGAAGTATTCACGTTCATTGGACAGCTTGAGTTTTTCTATGATCAATCTCCAGATGCCATGAGGAGTTTGTGTAGTGCATTATCTCTATTGACCACTGCTTTGGGGAATTACCTCAGTTCATTCATTCTAACCATTGTAACTTACTTGACAACAAGAAATGGGCAGTCTGGGTGGATACCAGATAACTTAAACGAGGGCCATTTGGATTTCTTCTTCTGGCTTTTGGCTGGACTTAGCTTCTTGAACTTGTTGGTTTATACTGTCTGTGCCAAACGCTACCGCCCAAAGAAGGCTTCTCAAGTGTGAAGAAACGAGATGATGCAGTACTGTAACCCACAAAAGGCCATTTTCAAAACCATGTTTGGGTAATTATTATGGTCTACTGTATATAAATTATAAACTCCCCCCATGTTTCTTTTCTTTTATTTTCTTTCCTTTAACTTTTAATTCATTTTAATATTGCAATTTGGCAAAAGTTCGATGTTATGTGCTTCAATGGATTAGTAACCATCTTTGGTGGTTCATTAGTTTATGATTGTTTTTATTTAAAGCTCTGTGTTTGAGAAATTCTGCATGGCAGTGTTTCTAAATGGAATAGTCTTCCTATCGGCATTTTGGGAAAAATGAATATTAAGGAATTCAGATCATGTATTAAAATATCTTATATCTGATGTAGGGGACCTTATAGTGAGATAGTGATTCTATGCTGGATACTAAAACATTAGACATTACTGGTGAAATTTTAACTTACAAGAGAGCTATCTGGTCGCATTAAGTCGATGTTGATAATATTGACCAATTATCAACGATCTAGACTTTGCAGTAGCTCGTCTAGTTTGAACACTATGGAAAATGTACGGAACACTGTTTGAAAAATAAAAGTTCCTTAAAGAATCAGAATGTTCATTTGGAGTAAAGAATATCATCTTCACTTGTATCAATTAATGTGAAAAAGGAATCAAAGTGGCTCCGTTTTGTGTTACTTGTTCTCAAAATTTGAAAGCACCGATTCAATCTATTTCTC
Source organism: Cucumis melo (assembly GCF_025177605.1). Lineage (NCBI taxonomy): Eukaryota > Viridiplantae > Streptophyta > Magnoliopsida > Cucurbitales > Cucurbitaceae > Cucumis > Cucumis melo. Next base: position 18,832,955 of record NC_066865.1, on the reverse strand, counting down.
TTGTTGTATAGTTAATGTCAATATGAAAGAAGACATCGAACCCTCATTTGATAAAAAGTAATTTCGATGGTTGCTTCATCGATCGTTTTAGTTCTCTCAATGATTCTCGCTGAGGAATTTGGAACGATTCTCGCCGAGGAATTTGGAACGACCAAAACAATTCTGTAATAGGCAAAGAAATAAGTCCTATTGAATGAAGATGCAAATGGATTCGTTCATACCACGAAGAAAGGCTTGAAATCTTCTGCACATCAAACGAAGGATCAATTTAATCATTGTATTCCATCATCTAGGAGCAACCGACACCCTCCACCACAAAATTTGTAACTATAAACGTTAGGGCGGCTTGGCTTTAAGTCCCTTTCTTCAGCACACGCATATGTTTCTTTGGGTCAACCGTTGTTGAGGACGTTTTCTTAAAAGATATTTCGAAATTTTTGATAAAATTAAAATTTATAAGTTCGTCGAATGTGATAAAGTATTCGTTGGACATACACCAATGAAGAAGTAGAATAACACACTAATTATTACACAACTTTTCAAAATCAATTTTATATAGCGCTTTGCACTACCGGACATAGGAGTCGACTTCACAACTCCGATGGAAATCACTTTCGTTTCCAAATTATCCCTCTTATGATTGTAATCTTACTCATCGGAGAAATTCCTCAATGGGATTGGGTTCTCAGAACGACGACCGAGCAATTCTGGAGGAGGGTCTTTTGCAGGTTTAATCTCTCTCCCTCCAAATTTATGTAATATGAATTTTTCCGGTAGTCGAATGGTCAAAGGCTGCAAATCATTGAATCTTTAATTCATTTAAATCTTTCATGCTCATTTGATTTTTTCTTTTTTCCTTGTTCGTTACAGTTTTTGACAAAAATCTTGAGGATATGTGAAAAGAAAATGGATAATCCTTTTTGACCGATTTAATTGTTTGCGTTATTAAACAATTTAAGCACTTGATTGCCTTAACGACTCTTACTAAGAAACAGTTTAATAATTTATTCTGATATGCTTTATAACAATTTGATAAGAAAAAAAAATATTATGTATATATAAAAGTGTGATCATGTTATTTGTCTTGCTATACTGCGTGAACAACATCTACAAAAACTTAAAATTTGAATTCCTGTAGAATGCAAGCGATGGACGTTATACAGGCGATGACTCAGTTGACTTCCATGGGAATCCTGTTCTCAAGCAAAATACAGGAAACTGGAAAGCATGCCCATTCATTCTAGGTACTTGTTTTGTTTGTTGGTATAATTAGCATAAATTAGTAACTCAACTTAGACTTTTAACAATTTAAACTTCAACTGTTATGATCTAAATAATCTAGCATCATTCTTTCGATTTTGCGTTCTTCTCCTTTGGGGATGCAATAATGCATTTTTCTAAACGTTTCCCGCTTCTTTTATCGTATTTCTATCCTTGAAAAGTTTAAATTTTAAACTGTCTTTATTTATTTATTTTAATTCCTTACTTGACATTTCATGCCTCTTATTCGTACAGGGAATGAAGGCTGTGAGCGATTGGCCTACTGTGGGATTTCAACTAACCTTGTTACCTATCTTACAAATAAACTACGTCAAGGAAATGTGTCAGCTGCTAGAAACGTCACTACTTGGCAAGGAACTTGTTATCTTACACCCCTTATTGGAGCTATATTGGCAGATGCATATTGGGGAAGATATTGGACAATTGCTGCTTTTTCAACCATTTACTTCATTGTATGTTTCATCCGAAGTGGAAAGACATCCCCCCTTCCCTAGCATTTCTTTGTATTTATGTTCTTTTGCATATTGTATTGAATAGTGTCATAATGTTCTTTGTTGATAGGCTCCTATGCAACTTCAGGCCCTCTTGAATGAATTCAACTGGTTAACACTTTTTTTCTCGTACTTGTTGCTAAAAAAGTTTTTTTGAATTATGATATTATTCTCTTGTTTTTCTGTCTTGCCAAATCCCTGCTACGTTATGTTGCATAGCGCAGCAAATGATTTATCAAGTAATATGACTTGTAAAGTACTTATGACTTGTGAAAAGTACTCTACGGAGGTCATTTGTGGATCAAATGTACTATATTTTGTTGCATAGCCTGCACCCATTTCCTTTACCTGTGTTCTAGTCTCAATATTATCGTTTCATAGTGCAACTAAAGATGGAGGTTTTTCTTTGCAGGGAATGTGTACATTAACTCTCTCTGCGTCTGTTCCTGCTCTAAAGCCTGGTGAATGTGTTGGGTTTATGTGCCCCCCAGCTTCTACTGCTCAGTATATTGTATTTTTCATTGGACTCTATTTGATTGCCATTGGGACAGGTGGAATCAAACCGTGTGTGTCATCCTTTGGAGCAGATCAGTTTGATGATACCGATCCTGCTGAAAGAGTTAAAAAGGGCTCATTTTTCAACTGGTTTTACTTTTCTATCAATACTGGTGCTCTTATATCAAGTAGTTTCCTAGTTTGGGTTCAAGATAATGTTGGGTGGGGTCTAGGGTTTGGCATCCCTGCATTATTTATGGGCCTTTCTATTGTAAGCTTTTTTTTCTGGCACAAAGCTCTATAGATTTCAGAAACCGGGAGGAAGCCCAATTACAAGGATGTGCCAGGTTTTGGTTGCATCATTTCATAAGAGAAGTCTAAGGGTTCCTGGTGACAGTAGTCTTCTGTATGAGTTGCGAGATAAAAGTTCTGCCATTGAAGGGAGTCGCAAGCTAGAACCCAGTGATGACCTGAGGTAACTTTCTTCATTAGCTAATCTCATAGCTGCATTCCTAAATATTTAGTCTTATTCCTTCACTGAGCAGACTTCTTATTATTGTGGGTAAGTTTATTTTTCACCTGAAAATTGGATTTTCCAGTTATAACATCTTCAGTAAAGCCCTATTATTCTTTCAACATTTTTGTGCATGTATAGGGGAGAACCAAATCTTCCTCCTCTTTCCAGTTACCAAGCAACTTCTGAGATATTGTCAGTGGTATTTCTCAAGCGATATTTGTTATCGATTTGCTGCTTGAATCTATCTGCTGTGTAGCATTACATGTGCAGTATGTGTTGTGTTATGTTTTATGCATCCGATCGGGTGAATATCTGGTTGATAGTTTAACAACCTTACTGTTGCACCTTGACCTCCAAAATAGTACTAGTTATTACTAGGTGCTGACCTTTCTTTGCAAGAAACAACATTTTGTCTGTATAAATCTTGCAATTAAACGATGTTTTACTTGACATATGATGTGAAAACTCGAGTACGATGGAATTACGATATCGAGAAAATTCCACAACTTATGTTCCAATTAGAACGACTTTCCAAATGCCTAAAAAAGAGGCTTTCAAGTGCTAAAAATTTGTGTTTAAGCACCTTGTAAGTCATTTCAAACAGACTCTAAATGGTTTCGCATGAAAATGAGTTATTATTCCTTGAAAAATTTTAGCCTAACCTTTATTTATGCTGCAGGTGTCTTGTTAAAGCAGCTGTGATCTCCAATGCTGAGTTGAAAAGCGGGGACTTCTCCAATCCCTGGAGGCTATGCACAGTAACTCAGGTTGAGGAATTTAAGATTCTTATCCGAATGTTCCCAATATGGGCTACTGGAATCGTCTTTGCTGCTGTATATGCCCAAATGTCGACATTATTCGTGGAACAAGGAACAATGCTGAACAAGACCATTGGTTCTTTCCGCATTCCTCCAGCCTCTGTCTCATCCTTCGATGTAGTAAGTGTTATTTTCTGGGTGCCTGTGTTTGATAGAGTCATGGTCCGAATTGCAAGAAAAGTTACAGGAAAGGAGAGGGGATTCACCGAAATACAGCGGATGGGTATCGGCCTATTCATATCAGTATTATGCATGTCAGCTGCAGCCGTGGTAGAGATCAAACGACTGGAACTCGCAAGAGAACTTGATTTGGTGCATAAACCAGAGGCTGTACCACTAAGCATACTTTGGCAAATACCACAATATTTCTTGCTGGGTGCAGCAGAAGTATTCACGTTCATTGGACAGCTTGAGTTTTTCTATGATCAATCTCCAGATGCCATGAGGAGTTTGTGCAGTGCATTGTCTCTATTGACCGCTGCTTTGGGGAATTGCCTCAGTTCATTCATTCTAACCATTGTAACTTACTTAACAACAAGAAATGGGCAGCCTGGGTGGATACCAGATAACTTAAACGAGGGCCATTTGGATTTCTTCTTCTGGCTGTTGGCTGGACTTAGCTTCTTGAACTTGTTAGTGTATGTTGTTTGTGCCAAACGCTACCGCCTGAAGAAGGCTTCTTAGAGGTGTTGGACCAAGGAAAAGAAGGGAGTTTGAGAAGTGTGGAGTTGTGCATCTCACTTCTTGTTTAGTCCAAGAAATTCGTAAACCTCCCACTAAAAAACTCAATTGTATGCCTTATTAATTTCTTACACTTAGGCTCCAGAAGTTTACAACTCTTCAACTCCTCGACATTAGTAACTCTAGTCCTTGTCTTGAACACACTCAAGGGTGAAGGAAGGAGATAATGGTGTAATTGTACTTGTGTTATTGTTCTAGTCTACTGTATATAAATTATAAACTCCCCCTAGGTTTCTTTTATTTTCTTTTTCCTTTTGAACTTTTAATTCATTCTTACATTGCAATTTACCAAGAGTTTGATGTTCTGTGCTTCAAAAAGTATGGATTAGTAACGATCTTTGGTGGATTTGTTAGTTTGCAATTGTTTCTAGTTTATTGTTATTATTTTTAGGCTCTGAGTTCGAGAAAATCTTTATGGTAATGTTTTTAAATGGAATAATTTCTCTATCAGCATTTTTGGGAAAAGGAAACATAAAGTAAGTGAGATCATGTATTAAATAAAATATCTTATATATGTAGGGGACCATTATAGAAATTTTTCTTTTCATTCTTGTCAGTTGTCACTTGAGCCAGTTTGATTCATATCAACAATATATCTCTAAACTATAATAAATAAATTATTAATCTCTCACCTTAAACGTCCATACATTAATCCATTTATTCTTTAATTTTGTAATATTGATATTTAAAATATCTAAATGGGTTTGAAAAGGAATGCATGGATGATTTTTTTTAAGTTAAATTTAACGAAAGACCTTAAATAATTCACTTGTGAAGAATTGAGTAGTTTAATCGACTAAAATTAAAATTTTCATTCGGTATTAGTCGAAATAAAATATTTAAATGATATAAATCGATAAATGTATGAAAATTCAATTTAGACTAATAGAACTATTTGTTATATTTTAATTAATATGACCTTATGGTATATGATTAATTATAAATTTAGGGTTGTATAGAAAATTATTTGCCAAGAAAAAGTAGTACCTACAAAACTATTTGTTAGACAACTCAAAAAATAATACAAGGGAATGAGTTTGTTTGGTTAAGAATCTCAAAACAAAAATTTGAAACGCAAGGTACTGAATGAAAACATAAATTATATTTCATGTTTTTTTTATATGGGTTTGGTAGCAGAATTTAGAAATTAGAATCTAATTTAAACAGTCGTAAACTAGTTGTAGCTACTCAATAAATATTAGTTGATAATTATTTGATAATAAATATTCTTATCCTTATTTATTATAATTTTTTGCATTTTAATTTTCAAAATTCAAATTTTGAATACTAAAAGAGAAGGACATTTGGAGTGTTATAATTTTAGTTTGTTATAGTTTATGTTCGAAATGTGAATTATTTTAGTTTGAGTTATAATGACATGCGTTTAAATTGTAAACTACTTTAGTCTAGAAGAAAATAGTAGCGTTGTAATAAAAAAAAATGATGAATGTAAAATAATAAATATTATCACAAATGATAGTTTTAAGATAATGTTGATTGTAATTAATTGAGGACTACAAAATAATATTTATAAGAGCAATAAGGTAGTTATTACGATCATAGATAGTTTTTACCTCAAATATGTCCAAAATGTTATTTTTCAAAATTTACATTATTTGGATCATAAAAGAGTTTTTCAAAACAAAATTTGGATTGTTGGCTAAACATACATTCACTAAAAACATAAAATCAGAAGCCATATTATTTGTTTTGGTTTGTTTGACCAAACAATAGACATTCTTAATTAATTAGTCTTATTTTTAAGAAAAGAAAATTGTAAAAAACCTATAGAATTAACAAGATATTTATAAAATATAATAAAATTTTAGATTTTATAAAATGTAGATCATTGATAGATATTGATAAACTTCTGTCAATTTATATCAAATGTTTATTAATTACTGATAGATGTCTAGTAATGTCTATGTGTATGAGTATTTTATCAAATCTAAAATTTTGGAATGTTATTTAATATATATATATATATATATATATATATATATATATATATAAATAAAGAATAACAATACTAAATAAAAGAAAATTAATTAACTGAAAAAATAGTTAGGAAGTGGGAGATGAAAGCTTAGCTTAGATGTGTAAGAGAAGTGGGAGATGGCTATGCTATGCCATACGTTACATTCATCTATCAGCTTCACCATTTTGATTGAAGCGACCAACCAAATCCAATCCAGAAACATAATTATTTCTTTTATTATGATCATTATTATGCCAATTAATTAATTAATTTCCAAATATTTTCTTTAACACATTCTTATTATTCTTCTTCTTCTTCCATCAATGGCGGCTCTGCTTGGCTGTCCCTGTGGCTCCCACACCCATCACCCCAAATCTCTACACACTCTTCCACTCTACAAAGCGCCTATAAACTCTTGATTCTCCTCCTCCTCCTCCTCCTCCTCTCTCCTTCGACGAATATGATCCTTTTTCTGTTGGGATCTTCAACCCTAGACCTTTCTCATTCATTCCCCCCTGTAATTGTAATGTAATGCCTATCATCTCTGCTGCCTTCTTAATTCTTCTTACATTTCCGCCATGTTTATTTACTACTCCTTCCGCTGTTCTCTTCACATTCTTCTTCTCTTCACTGCCATTTCCCTCTCTTGTCTTGTTATTCTTAGAGAACTCAACTCCCTTCGCTACTTCCCCCTTTTCTCCTTCTCTACTCCATCCGGTCCTCCTCCTGTCCCCCCTTTCTTCCTTTCTCTCCCTCATGACGATGACCTTTCTCTGGTGAGTTTGCATCTGGGTTTTCTTTATTTCTTTTCCCTTTGTTTTCGTTCTTTCTTTCTTTCTTTCTCTTTTTTGGTTTTCGGGTTGTGTTGTTGATTGATTTACTTTCTTTAATCTTTTGAATATCGTTAATGAAATCGAATTGGCCTTGTTGATGAGGCATGGATGTGAAATGATGATTCGTTTTGGCAGTGTATCCGGAAAAATACAGAAACTGGGGATGTCTTCCATCTCTCATCAATCTTAATGTGCCTCTTCTATCTCTCATCAATCTCTCTCTGTTTTTCATATGTGAGCAGAGTAGATTTCAATTCTTTGCCTCATTCTGCTTTTTTTGATTTCCTCTGGGTTTGTTAGGGAGAGTGAAAATGGCATTAGGAGGGACAATCCTCGGTTGTTGGTTCATGAGTTGTAGAATCCATTTGGTCCGGTTATTTCATTTTGTATTTAGGTTCTCTGATATCGTTATCTTGGTAGATTTGTTTTGAGAGAGTTGTGTGATTTATTTACTTATTAAGTTTCTTATTTAATTACAATGCATGTGATTGTTGTAAGACTTCTCTGTACTCATTGTGTTTCTTATTTAATTACAATGCATGTGATTGTAGTAAGACTTCTCTGTACTTATTATGTTTCTTATTTAATTACAACTTGCTTAACAGCTCTTATGCTTAGGTGCTGAACTGATTTGGATTGAATTTTTCTTTTATGCTTATATTTATTCTGTTACTTGCCTTAGATTTTTGCCTCTTCTGGCTGTGATTGTAGTAGGCTGATGAGTATGGACTGGACAAGGTCTTAAAGGATGCTGCAACAGAAGACAAAACTGTTATTTTGACTACGTTAAATGAAGCATGGGCAGCTCCAAACGCAGTCATTGATCTCTTTCTACAGAGCTTTAGAATTGGAAATCAAACTCACCAACTATTAGATCATTTGGTTATTATTGCATTGGACAAAAAGGCATTTATGCGTTGCTTGGATATTCATGTCCACTGCGTTGCTCTTGTTACTGAAGGAGTTGATTTTCGTTCTGAGGCATATTTTATGTCACCTGACTACTTGAAGATGATGTGGAGAAGGATTGATTTTCTACGAACTGTTCTTGAGATGGGTTACAATTTTGTATTCACGGTATCTCTTTCCCCTTGAGATGGTTCCTTCCCAGCTTTCATTTACATCAATAATTCTTTTTTCTTTTTTAACTTTTCTTTCCTTTTTAAGGTTGAGAAATGTGATATAGTTTTATCTAATGCTCAGCAAGGTTGGATAATGGGCGGACAATCAATCTATTTTCAGTGAATTTTGGTATTTAGGGCTAGGGAAGAAATTTAGAGTTTTCCTTGTGTAGAAAATTTCTTTGAATTTATTGTTTATAAATATATATGGTATACCATAAAGAACCACATAGATAAACAATACGGTCTAGAGTGTAGTAGGGTCACCTCTTTTAAAGTATATTTATACACACGAACATACTAAGAGCATGTCTGGGAGTGATTTTAGAAATTGTAGTTTCAGTGAAAATGTAGGAATTTGACATGGAGAATGGGGTATCAAACTGGATGTCAATATATCTTCTTTGGTTTTAACTTACTTAAGATGTTCATTCTCCAACGGGTGAATCTACTCTTTAAGAACCCAGAATTTCCTTATATTGTTCAGGGAGAGGCTTCTTGAAAAGGATTTTTTTTCATTAGTTAAATCTCACCTCTGCTCGACTGGTTCATTCTCAATTAGGAATTTAAGACCACTCCAGTTATCACTTGGATGTCATTCCTCTCCACTGTTTAAACCTGCTTGAATGGTTTCTTAAGGGAAAGATTTTTTTTGGAGAGAGGTTCAATCAATTGTCAACTCTGCTCCCCCTAGGTTGATTTAGGATAAGGAATTAGGGTCAGTCCACTGCCCAGTTGGTTGTCGTTCTCTTCCTCCACTATCAGCAGTAATTCCCACATTAGGTCTCTCTTGCCTTTTGTTTCACTAGTCAAATTTCTGTGTACGATAGCATGACACACCTTGTGTAAACTTTTGCCGTTTGAGATCTGTTACTTAGCTGTTCAATGTCTCTTATACATTCACTACTCTTATCCGTTTACCAATTACTTCCTTTAGGATATATCAGTTTCTATTTTCATGTATGTTGAAGGATAGAAATTTGCATGCTCCTCACATGTGTTTATCAAACATTTACATCGAGATGCAATTTTATTAAGTTTTCCTTTTGTATTTCTTATAATTCCCATACTCTTGTTTCTTCCTTCAGGATGCTGATGTTATGTGGTTCAGGGATCCGTTCCCTTTCTTTGATATCAATGCAGATTTCCAGATTGCTTGTGATCAATACCTGGGCATACCTGACGATTTAGATAACAGACCGAATGGAGGGTTTAACTATGTGAAGTCCAATAATCGGTCAATTGAGTTCTACAAATACTGGTACTCAGCTCGAGAAACTTATCCAGGATACCATGATCAGGATGTTCTTAATAGAATAAAATACGATTTTTTCATAGAAGAAATTGGCCTAAAGATTCGATTCTTGGATACTGCTTACTTTGGTGGGTTTTGTGAACCCAGCAAAGATTTGAATCGTGTACTAACCATGCATGCAAACTGCTGTATTGGAATGGATAGTAAGCTTCATGATCTTAGAATTTTGCTCGAGGATTGGAAACATTACATGTCGATGCCACCATATCTTAAGACTTCATCAATTCAGTCTTGGAGAGTTCCACAGAACTGCAGGTACAGCACCATTTCTATCTCCTAAACAAATTTGCTCTATAATTAGGTATTTATCTATATTCTTGAATTTCATTTTTTATATGTGAATCTTTTATTCCTCCTTTTCCAGTGTCTGATGTTTTTGTCAATACCACGATTCTCCACAAAGAACTGAAGAAACTTGGAGTGATGCATTTTGAGCAATCATTTTCGCATTGCTCATTTCGAGTTTTGCGGACCAAAGATAACTTTTGCTCTACAGCTTACACCAAAGTGAATGTTAAAGAAATGTTCCATTGTTGGCTAATTCAATCTTTATAGTTTATTTTTGCTAGTTTGTGTAAATTTATAGCCAATAAATTTGGAGGTCGACCAATTGTACATTGCCAAATTAGAAAGCCTAACCATCATTAAGTAGGTAGCTCTCTTGCTAGGAAATTTGGTCAAGCGATCAAATTCAACTTTAGCTATACTTTTGCTACAAGGAAAAAAAAATTATTTTGAATTTTAATGCAATTTATAGGTGCACTTTATGTACAACTCTGTTAATGCACTAGATACGATCTCCTATTATATGGGGGTCGTTTGGGGGAAGGGTTGGGTTATATAGAGGATTAGGGTTACGATAAACTTATGGTTATGATAAGATATGTTCGAGAAAAGGGTTACGAAAGATGTGTTTGGGGAAAATGTTATGTGGATAAGGTTATAATAATGTTATGATAATATGTATTTGAAGAAAGAGTTATGTAGGTAGTGTTATGGAATTTATTTATTTATATATATATATATATATATATTTTAATTCATATTATGAATTTGATACATAAATTTCATATATTTAATTTATCAAATCGTTCTAGTTTTTGTAAAATAATTTGCTTTAATTTCTTTAAATACGACGTCTATTTTCAATAATTTTTAAGTAGTTACGTTCGTATAACTTTTTTTATTTTTTATAATTCATATTCTAAATCCAAAACAAAATTTCGTATATTTAATTTACTAAATCGTTTTAGTTTTCGTAAAACAAGTTGTCTTAATTTATTTAACAATGACGTTCATTTTCAATATTTTTTGACGTTCAATAATTGGTTTTTATGAATGTAAGAAGCAACCCGTAAACATGTAAATAAGTACAAATAACAATTGGAAATACGAAATACAAAAAACAATGAGGTTGAGATTGATATCAAAATTTAATTACCTTTAATCAACTCTATGTTCGAATTTATATCAATATAATGAGGTTGAGATATCAAAATTTTAATTTCACAAGTATATTGATATGAATTTGAATACAGAGTTGATTGAAGGTAATTAAATTAAAAATTTAATTGTGTAATTACAATAAATTACATAATTCAAGAGTAAAGGAAGAAATTAAAATTTTAATAATGTAATCGTATCAAATTCATGACTTAAAAACAAATTGTGTTTTTAAAATAATAATATTAAAATTAACAAAACTCATAAGTATAGAAATTATAAATGAGAAAAAAAATTGATTAAAGAAGTGAGGAAGGGTTGAGGGGAACGGTTAGGGGGTAAAACTAGGGTTATGGTAACCCTTCCCCCAAACAAGGGCTGGGTTACGACCCGACCCTCCCCTTTATAACCCTTCCCCCAAACATCCTTAAAGTTAGAGGTAATCAAGTTATCCTCTTCTTGTTGTGTCGTGTTTGATATTACTTTCACTCAATATATAGATTTTTAATTTTTGAAAAAGAAATAGAGGTTACAATGAATAAATTTGTAATTCCAATATTATGATGACTATATTTCTCAACTAATCTTTTTGGTTTTAAGTATAATTATTTTTGTGAGTCATTCATTCAAAATCCGGATGAATTGTCGAGTAGATAGATCAGATCCGGACGCGGCTCTTGCGTAGCGTTGATACGGACTCGACCCGCTCCTACCCACCCTGGGGCACCATAGCATGTCGGGAATAAGGGGGACATACTAGACGTAAGCACTCCTAGGGGCTATGTCGCCCTGCCTTTTGATCAATACACAGTTGAGTAGGCCGATCACGAACGCTAGAGGTGTGGGAGCGATCCAGGTCAGGGAAGGCTAAGACGGCGCCTCGCATATGGGTAACAAGAGGGCGCTTATGCCCCGACGGTGGGGCCTTATGGGCAATGAGAGTATTAGTATATTCTCAAAGTTTTGACTAATATAATGTAAAGATGCATGATTTATTCACGATCAAGATTTAAACCTACTTGTATTGCATATTAATTGCGAACAAAATGGATCACTACAAAAATATTTTTTTTAATGAAATTTAGACAATTTCTTTTAATAACAATTGTTGGATGAGATTTATAGATAAATTTAATTAATTGAACTTGAGCTCTGTATTTGTTTTAGTTTAAGAATAACGGGTATAATATCCAATATTTGATTCTTTGATTCTTTCTTTCAAAAAGTAAAGTTTGTCTTGAGAGCTTGCAGTTTACTCTCAAACATTGAATCATCTTAAAGGTCTCGTAACCTATTTTTGATATTGATTAGTCTTGCAACTTACTCTTAAATGTTGATTTATCTTAAGGGTCTTGCAACTTATTGTCGTTGTTGATCAATCCTGAGGGATTTCCAACTTGTTCTCGAGAGTTCGGAGAGTATAAAGATCTTTTGGAAGATTTCTAAACTTTAGTCTTTAGATCTTAGGAGAGCAAAAACTAATATGTTTGAAACTTAGGTCTTCGGATATTCCAAAGCTTTAGATTTGTGTTTTCTTAGATATTTATAGTTTCGTAACATTTGGATCTTCAGAGCTTTGGAAATTTAAAGTTCAGAGCTTGTGAACTTCGATCTTTATGACTTTTAAAGCTTTGCAAACTTCTGCTTTAGTTCTTTCAACCCTAAACCCTAATAAATAAATAAGACCTTAGGTTTTAATAAAAGGATAATGATTAACAATTTTAGGAGTAATAATTAAATTATATAGCAATATTTTAAAAGAAATACAAATATAACAAAATCTATAAAAGTCTATCAATAATATCAATAATAGAAGTCTATCACTGATAAACCATGTTGCAAATATTGATATATCACTCTATCGTCAATAGATTTTGCTATATTTGTAATTCTTTTAAAAAATATTACTGTACACACTACAAGAAAAAGTATCTACTATGACAGTTCATTTCATCCAAAATTAAAAGAAGGGAAGAAAAAACTGTCATAAAAGATCAAAATGCGCATTTTTGGCGGGAAAATGCGGAATTTTACGGATTTGAAGAATTTATGACTCTATGACAAATTTTAACTGTCATTGAATATAAATAATAAAATAATTTATTAATTATATATTTTCTTATCTCCTTTCTCTCTAAATCTCCACGAAAGGCTCCAAAAACTCTTTCCTTCTTCAATCGACACGACTGGCCAATCTTCAAAAACCCTAACCCCAATCTTCCCCATCCTCCACCTTTTACTTGATTTTCTTACTGAATGAATAAAAAATTTGCAGATTCATATTGTACAAAGAGGTGCTATTTGACCCTTAATTGAGAAGGTGGGATCGAGTTCTTGAGAAATTTCTGGGATTCTGTTCCATCAGTTCGTAGTCTTGAAGTTGCTGTGGAGCTTTTAAGCCTCTTGGCTTCTTATTCCCCAATTGCAGAAGCTCTTATTTTCGATGAATTTGTCGATAGACTTCTTCCAGTTTTGAGTTACGGAGTATTAGGTGCTAGAACTACAGCAGCTCGAGCAGTTTACGAACTCGGATTCTATACGAAAACGAGAAAAGAAATGGGGAATCTGGATTCATTACACCCTTAGTTAATATGTTGGATGGTAAATCTGTTGATGAGAGAAAAGCAGCTGCTAAGGCATTGTCTTCTCTATTACAGTACTCTGGTAATAGAAAAATTTTCCAGAAAGAAGAGAGGGGAATTATAAGTGCAGTTCAACTCTTAGACCCTTCGATCTTGAATCTGGACAAGAAGTACCATGTTTCATTATTATCCTCAGTTGCGATTTCAAGCAAGTGTAGAAAGCAAATGGTTGCTGTTGGTGCTGGTTTGTATCTACAAAAGCTTGTTGAAATGAATGTTGAGGGGTCAAAGAAGCTATTGGAAAGCTTTGGGCGTGGTAAAATGTGGGGTGTCTTTGCTAGATCTTAGCCCATCAAGGAGACAATTTTCCAAAATTCTGTTTATTGTATAGGAACAGAAGCATGATACGTCGTATGTACAATATATGTTTGTATATTCTTAGTTTTAATGGGTGTTGATTTTTAGTTTACAAGTTAATAATCTTTTTATCTGTTCTTATGTGGTAGAAATGTCAAAATGCTGCACCAAAATTAATGGGTGTTCTTTTGTAGCCTAGCTGGTTTCATGATGAAATTACAAATTAGTGACTAGTGGAGTATCTAATCATGAAAGCTGTCCAAAACATGAATGTACACTCTACCATCTATGAGAGAGGGGCCGTTGTATCTTACAATTAAGATTTAGAGAACAAGTAGCAAAAACATTCTTAGACTCTCTAGTCTAATCAATCAACCTTAAGGAGACGCTTGGGACAACAACTAAGTAAATGGTGGATGCTTCCTCTTTGCTATTTTATCAACACGGTATCGCAGAGAAGAGATTAACGTTAATGGCTAAAGGGAGCTAAATTTGGGGTTTCTGTGATGAAAAGCAACCATGTTCTCTCTAGTCTAATCAATCAGCCTTAAAGGAGACGCTTGTGCATTATTTGTCAAGAACTTTTTAAGCTTCCTACACTACTGGAAACATTTTGTTTTAAAATGCCTTTAGGGTAGTCTCTTTATCCACTTTCACTCTTCATGGGTCGAAAGTATAGCTTCCCTTCTTTACATTATGTATTTTTTAAGGTGTCCTTTGGCACCGAAAGATTATCACGATCGGACTTGGAGTTAAATTTGTAGAGACAATGTGTAAGCTTCCATCACTCTTGTATTCTTTAATTGTATGTAACATTCTAAAATGGTTTGATATGTAACTATGTTCATGTAATCATGTTATGTTTAGGTTTAAATTGATTTTTAATCAAAGAAGAAGTACTAACCTTTTCGATAACTTTTGGAAAATGCAGTTTTTGAAGTTCATCAAGTTATATACTTGCATATGTTGTTGATTAAAATCTCCATTGATTTAGTATCTGTAACTTGAATACTTTTTTTGCTAAGATGAGACACTGTTTTACTTGCCAGGCGTTAAAAGTTGTTCTCAGCCTTCTACTTCAAATCCCAGCACTTCATAATCTATTTTCATTCAAAAGGTTGGTTTTCTCTCCTTTTGTACTTTGTGCTAGTGCATCGTTTGATCAATTTTTTTACTTTTAGCCATTGATATGCTTGTAGGTATTTTAGCTTTGAGTTTTGTTAAGTATGTGGCCTGAATTTGGTGTTTGCGATTATGTGTTCTTAAAGTGTGTATGTAATTGAGGTAAGCTTGTGGGCTAAATTTGGTGTTTGCGCTTATATGTTGTTGAAGCGTGTATGTAATTTAGCTAAGTATGTTGTTGATCATGAAGTGTTGTTGAAGTGTGTATGTAGTTTAGCTTAGTTTGTGGGCTGAACTTAGCTAAGCTTAAAAGTTATTATTCTTGAAATGTGTATGTAATTTAGCTAAGTATGTGCTTTATGTTGTTGAAATGTGTTGTTGATGTGTGTTGTTGATCATGAAGTGTTGTTGAAGTATGTTGTTGATAAAAAAAAGTGTTGTTGAAGTATGTTGTATGTTTGCAGAGTGCACCATTATCCTAAGAAGTAATAAATTGTCCATTGTCCAAAGTCCATAAACTTAAAAAATAAGTTCATTATATATTGTATACTATATTATATAATTCAAGAAATAAAATTAACAACATGAAACAATTAGTTGAAGGGATAACCATCATAATATTCAGCAAAGTTTTGCTATACCTAAAAAGAAATAGTATATATGTAACCAATCACATAAAATATATGTATTATTCAATACTATATATGTAATAATAATAATAAAATACTGATCTGTTACATAATATGTGTATGCAGTGGTATATAAATTGAATAAGAAAAAATTACAGAACATGAGAAAAAATCTATGTATGTATTATTTAATATATGTAGTAGTATATATATAACAAATCACAAAATATAAATATATTATTCAGTAGCATGTGTGTGAAAAATCAAAATAGGAGGAAC
Source organism: Cucumis melo (assembly GCF_025177605.1). Lineage (NCBI taxonomy): Eukaryota > Viridiplantae > Streptophyta > Magnoliopsida > Cucurbitales > Cucurbitaceae > Cucumis > Cucumis melo. Next base: position 18,816,953 of record NC_066865.1, on the reverse strand, counting down.
ATTATCGAAATATATGCTACGAAACGAAAGAAGAAAGAACAAATTTTTGAAGGAAAAAAATATATGCTACAAAACGAAAGAATAAATAATATACCAAAAAAAATAGACTAACCATATCACAAAAAACAAATCAGAAGGGAAGAAGAAAGAACAATTTTTTTTTTGTAATAAAAATCGGAGAAGAATACCCATGCCGGAATTGATGAACATGAGAAAATAACTTTTGGTTTGGACATGAAATTGATTAAAGAGAAAGTTGGAAAAACTCAAGTTTTTTTTTTAATTATTATTATTACTTTTTAAAACTAATAAGTTTTGATTGAAAACTATTTTCAAATATAGTAAAATGAACCAAAATATTTATAAAATATTATTGTAGACAATATTTTAGTCTATCACAAATAAATATCCAAACATACTTTTATCATTTAAAATAATTTTTGTTTTGATGGGCAACTAATTATTTTTTTACATAATTTTATTTAATTGAGTTTAAGGATCTATGAAAAAATTACGTGATATTCTTTGTGTTGAAGTGCAGATATCTTGATTAGGTTATCCCATGCACTAATTGAACTATTTCATTGCCGCAGTTGTCAATATATTTTAAAATATTCATTCAATATAATATATTTATCGAAGGATCTACTATTACGTAGATATGTATTAAAGTTAATACTATAATATAAAATAATATTTTAAATGAGAATTGTTATAGTAAAATAAACAAAAAAAATTTATAAAATATAGTAAAATTTTAAATCTATCAATGATAGACTATGCAGAAGCTTTTATCTATGGATAAGTAATATTCATACTTGTATTGAAATGTTTTGAATTTGTCATGTAGCACTACAAACAACTCAATATGGAAGTCTCACCGGTGGGGTTTCGGGGCAACGCCCCCAAAAACTATTTAGTTTTTCGTAATTGTGCATGTGTATTTTTTTACAATTTTGACCCCAAAATTTACAATTTTGACCCTAAAATTTAGAGAAGTGCATATATAAACTTTCTAACCTAACGACGTCGTATTGTATTCCAAAAAATATTCTAACAAATTTGTTCTCCCTCTATCCGTGGACATAGCTAACACATTGTCAATGAACTACATATATCTGTGTACCGATCTTTACGTTCTATTGCTTAGTTGTTGATTTTGTGCAAAGCTAAAATCCATGCAATAAATCAGGATCAATGTACATATTATACATCGTTTCTATGATAATCCCAAAAGAATTTGAAATCTGAAACTGTGAAAGAGCAAGAAAAGTGGATTAGTTCAGAAGCTACAGAATGTACAATTTCTAGGAGGCGATTATCAATATGAAAACAGAGACAATAATAATGTATTTGTTATTTATGCAGTATCAGCACCGGAGTCCAAATTCTCACGTCCCATAAGATAACCTTCATTCCAAACTTCTATATATCTGAAATTTATGTACAAAGAAAGGGTTAAGAGGTAGAAATAGTAATAATACAATGAAAGATGAGGAGATTTATTGTATAGGCACTGAATAGGAGAAAATACCAACCTTGAACCATCAACATTAATGCAAAGAAAGTCGCCATGACGCCATCCATCTTGGAAATGACCAAAAATAACATCACCTGACTTTGAGTAAAAGCGACCTTCTCCATAAGCCTTTCCCTTCCAGAAGTTTGCAAACCACCGATCCCCTGTGTGGAAATAAAACCAGCCCTGGCAAAACACATTGGGAATTGTGTCAGTTCAATGAAAAGCTCATGTACAGCAAAATCACTTCAAAGACGTAATTCAAATAGTGTATTTCAGGTAAAAGAAAGAGCCCATAATAATTTGGGAGAAAGGAAACAGTTTTGGTCTAAAAAGAATCAATGATGTATTAGACACCAACCAAAATGGATTGGATAAGTCGTGTGGTGATGCCCTTTTGTTTATATGAATTTTTGGTCGAAATAATAAGTAAAATAGCCACCTAATTTCATTATATATATAATTAATAACCTAGTCATGTGGTCATTGACTCTGATGGAAAAATGTTCTCAGGAGCCAACTATGAACAAAGTTTCTTGATCTTTGGGAGTAAAATTTAGGAACTCGGAATCGTTTTTTCCAAAGCTGCATCCTTTCCAGATAATTATTATCCAATTAAAGGTATTGTTTAGACCACACTTACCTTAGAGCAGGTGGATAGAAAAATGTCGTATGTTACCAACATGTCATATTTCCAGATGCAGTGAAATTGGGAGGAGCATCTCGTATTCTAAGTTTAAATTAAATCGGAACACCAAAAGCCCACTTCCCAAGAGCTTAATGCATATTTTTAATATTGTGGCATGCACAACAAAGCATTTTCAAGATGGAGATGATGATCATTTGGAGTGAACCAAACAATAAGAATAGCACAAACCTTTCCATGCATGACATCATCTCTCCATGATCCCTGAAACATATCTCCATTGTTGAAGTAGACTGTTCCTTGACCTGATCTCATACCATATCGCCACATACCATCATATATGCTCCCATCTTGAAGAACTAGACGGCCCTGTACATATATAGTCAAAAAGCAGCATTCCATAAAGGTCGGTATAAAATAAGTTTGCAATTGTCTTCTATGTCAAGGACAGTACCTTTCCTTCAGGGAGCCCTCCTTGGCAGCGTCCCCTGTAAACGCCACCTCTATACTGCAGCTCCATCACAGGACTCCACTTTTTAGGTGAATCTCGCTCGGCTTCCTGAATGTAACATGACCATCTTAATTCTAATTTTTGGATTCAGAAAGCTCAATAACGGTAAAATTTTGGTAATGGCGAACATCTATTAGCTGAGAGCTGTTAAAGTCAAATAGATACGTTAATGTATTATAGAAGGAATTCAGAATAGATTCTTGAACTTTTATGAACTACGTGGCATGATCAATTGATGTAAGTAGAAACATGTTAATTCAATTGGACTTCACTCAAATCAATTGCATATAGAAAATGTATCACAAGATACCAATCTCATCCAAACCAATTTAGAAATAATTCTGCTTATTGGCATCAATCAAGGAAGAATTATAATTACAAAATAATTTATCAATGGAACAGAAAAAAACTCAGACAACGAATGACTTCCCAGACCTTCTAGGATGAACCAGGGAGTGCAAACCACTAGACAACGAAAGTATCCAAAAAGACACCACCACAAAATATAAATATCAAGCATAAGAACAATGCAAGAATAAATGATCTTGAGAGTTTGACACTCTAATAGAAAAAGCAGCAGTAGATCAAGTGTCTTGGCTAAAAAGGATTTGCAAAATCTAGCATGATTTGGCCTCCAGCGTCAGTTAATAGGGTGTTAAAAGAGGAAAACAAAAGCCCTACACAAAAAAACACATGGACACAGTCAAAGATGCACAGATGTCACTTTAATTCAAAATATGGATGAAAAGTGAACAAGCTATAAGAAATACATCACCAGCATCGATGCTGCACGAACAGACAAAAGTCCTTGCTTCTTAGGAATGTCAGCAGATTTCCCTTTTAAAAATGCAGATGAAGTATCGTAAAATTCCTTAATCACTTCTAAACTTGCATCAGTCAATGAATTCTGAGACGAGAATATGGAAGTACTAATTGAAGCTTTAGATTTCTTCTCATATTTCATCTCTGGATTTGGCAAGGCTTTATCTTGGACCTCTTCCGAAGGTCTCACTCCGACTGGGAGGTCAAATATGCTTATATTGTCAAGTGCAGAAGCCAACTCAGCATCAGCAGCTCTTTCTCTGGCCCACTGCTGTGCGATCTGATGTCCTGGACCCAAATTCCATCTATGGAGCGGATCTCTGCGTAAAGAAGCTCCTACAAAATGGATTGAATTCAGAAGCTAGAAGTAATATAAGCAGTGCTCTCGATTATGTTCCATGTCCCAAGTGATACCACCTATTTGTGCATAAAGCAAGATTTAAACAAGAAATTCCACTGTAGTGCTAACCTCTACTAATTCCACTGCTAAAGGGCAAAGAAGAATTCACGTCAGTTTCTAATAGTCCAGCCTCAAGTTGTTCAGAATCACTGTTTCACCAAAATTTAACAAATTTATCAGGTACCAACGACAAGTAAAGGAAGAGATTTGGAAACTGAACAAGCTCAGAATAAATGAATTATACCTAGAACTGACTAAATCACTGCCATTGGATGTTGTTTGGCAATTTTCAGGTTCTGTGCCATGATAAAAATCTTTATCTATGCCCTCTGAAGCAATTTTCGTTACGTCCACTTCAGAGTCTGATGACTGTCTTACGTTGGAAGGACTTGCATCTTCAGGCATATCACTTTTCTCGGCTTCCATATATGGTTCTTGAGGCTTCCATAAAAGCTTAAAAACCAAAGGGAAACGCTGGGCCAATCTAGATAAAATGCTACTATTTTTCGAAGATTGCTGCTTTGTCGAACTGGAATCCATACGACAGTTACACTAAATTTCAATCCATAAACAATAAAGTAGGCTTTAATTTCAATCCATAAACAACAGAGTAGGCTTTAATTCATCCTTCCTATCAGTTCCAATTATGTCATTCTTGCAACAAAAAAAAAAATTATAAACCAACTAGCAAGATGCCACCTTTAAAACGGGATATGTCAACAACGGAACAAGAAAAACTACAGAGAAATGATTCAACTATAAATAAACTGTAGTTTAACAATCAGTTTGAAACTAGAAAAGCTTTATAAACAAAATTGGAATATGAACTTAAATTTGGAGATCGAATTATTAGTTTTGTCAATTAATTATGTCTAAAATTTTAATGTACTAGAGAATAGTGAAGATGTGTACTATCACTATGGGTATAACACTAAGCAAAGCACATGGTAAGAGAACCCCAGAAAGAAAGCCCAAGAAAAAACTAGAGTAGCTCAGATAACTTTTCAGCCCATCTGACATCAACTTCCTTGAAGAATCTCTGAAGCCAAGCATTCAGAATTAAGTTGACTCCCAGTCTAGTTATGTAGGCCAAAAGAAAAAAAGCAGTGCGCTTTCATCCATGACGAAGGCACCCAAACATGCACTGATGCGCTGTCGAGCAAGCTCTTGACTGAAGACACTCGCACAGGCACTTCAAGAGGTAACTTAATGATTAGTTATGGGAAAGAAAATGGTGCTGAATGGGATAGAGCTGTGGGGCCCGTGGGAGTGGAATTTGAGGAAGGTTATAAAGAGTATCATTTAGGTCTTTTTGAGGTTCGGTCATCTTTTATTTTATTTGGTGTAAAAGCTGCTGTAGTCTCTTGGGATTCCCAGCTCATTGTGAAGGGCTGGTATGTTTTTTCTGGTATTTGTTCTTGTTTTCCTTACTGTTTGAGACTGTTTTTAATGCTATTTGGCTCTATATTATATAACTAGCAAAGTGCTGCCTCTGTTTCTAGACATTAGTTAGTTGTTTAGGTGTTTTATTGTTAAGAATCTTAACAAGTTGGTATCAGAGCCTCGGAAACTAGGGGTTACTACTCATGCAATGGCTCAGCGTGTGTTAGAGGAAAGGATGGAAGGAACAGAGAAGGAAGTCATGGGTCTTAAAGAAATGATGCTGGAAATGTAGAAATCTATGGATCAGTTAGTAGAAGAAATGAGAGAAAATCACAACTATAGAAAAAGAGAAGAATCAGGTACTTCTGATGATTCTGTGATGAAACTGAAGGGAAAAATGGAAGAGTTCGATGATACTAATGAAGGAACTCAAGGAACAGTGGACCGAAGCAAATACAAGAAGCTGGAAATGCCCATGTTTCTAGGTGAAAACCCTGAATCTTAGGTTTACCATGCAGCACACTTCTTTAAGATTAATAATCTGCCAGAAACAGAAAAGGTGAAAGTGGCTGTAGTGAGTTTTGGAGGTTGATTGGTATAGATGGAGCCACAATAGAAAGAAGATCGAGTCATGGGAAGACCTCAAGAGTAGAATGTTTGAGTTTTTTAGACCTCAAGGGTGGGTAGGACTGGTTTAGAACCAGCACTCCAAGCCGAAGTCATTAGTAGACACCTACAGACCCTGGAACAATGTATGAAGGAAGCTCAATTAGTGAACGACCATAACTTGGCTTTGAAGCTTGCAAGAGAAGAGCTGGGTTGCTAGAACATAAGAGTGGAGAAGGCACCAGCAGCAAAAGAAAGGGAGGGAATGATAAAGAAGCTCACAAGAAAACTGAATTTCAAATGAAGCAAGTGACTATACCCATCAAGGGCAGCTACCAAAAGAATGAACCCCATAAAAAGATTGTCGGATGCAGAATTTTGTGCTAGACTAGACAAAGGATTGTGCTTCAGGTGCAATGAAAAATATTCCCATGGCCATAGATGCAAAATTAAGGAGAAGAGGGAACTAATGCTTTTTATCTTGAATGAGAAAGATGGCAATGAGGAAGAAGATCAAGAGTCAGTAGAACTGAAATAGTTGGAGCTGGCAGAAGGGGCTGAAATTGAGCTTAAGACCATCATGAGTCTCTCATCGAAGGGCACCATGAAATTGAAGGGTATTGATGTATAAGTGGTGGTTTTAATTGATAGTGGAGCCACTCATAACTTCATACATAAGAAAATAGTGGAGGAAAGGAAGCTGCCAATGGAAGTAACTCTTTTTGGAGTCATAATTGGACATGGAACTCGATGCAAGGGTCAAGGGATATGCAAGAGAGTAAAACTTAAGTTGAATGAATTGTGCATTGTGGCAGATTTGTAGGTAGTTGAATTGGGCAATGTGAATTTAGTTCTCGGTATGCAGTGGCTAAATTCCACTGACACTGAGAGTTCATGGTCATCCTTAACCATGATGTTTTGGGTTGGGGAAAGACAAGTGGTTCTCAAAGGGGATCCTACGCTTATTAAGGCTGAATGTTCACTTAAAACCTTGGAAAAAACATGGGAAGAAGAGGACCAAGGCCTTTTAGTTGAGATGCAATTATGTGTGGTTGAAACCGAAGAAGACTATGATGAAGTAAGTACAAATCAAAGGTGATGAGGAAGATCTTGATCAAAGCTTTGCTAGAAAGATATAGTGACATATTTGAGATGCCTAGAGAACTACCTCTTAAGAGGAGCATTGATCATCACATCCTTACGTTGCTCGAGCAAAAACCCATCAATGTTAGGCCTTATAAATATGGTCATGCTCAGAAAGAAGAGATAGAAAAACTGGTGACAGAGATGCTCCAAGCAGGGGTGATTAGACCTAGCCGCAACCCCTACTCCAGCCCGGTTCTATTAGTAAAGAAAAAGATGGAGGGTAGAGGTTTTGTGTGGATTATAAGAAGCTGAATCAGGTAACGGTATCTGATAAATTTTCAATCCCTGTAATAAAAGAATTGCCGGATGAACTACATGGAGCCAAGGTATTATCAAAGCTAGACTTGAAATCCAAGTACCACCAGATTAGAATAAAGGAGGAAGACATTGAAAAGACTGCTTTTAGGACTCATGAAGGCCATTGTGAGTTCCTTGTCACGCCGTTTGGCCTCACCAACGCACCAGCCACCTTCCAATCTCTCATGAACCAAGTATTTAAACCATTTCTAAGGAGATGTGTATTGGTTCTTTTTATGATATACTTGTTTTTAGTGCTGATATTACTGAGCATGAGAAACATTTGGGAATGGTGTTTACGGTCTTAAGAGATAACCAACTATTTGCCAATAAGAAGAAGTGTGTGATAGCACACTTAAAGATTCAGTATTTGGGGCATCAGATTTCCAGCAAGGAGGTAGAAGCCGATGAGGACAAGATCAAAAGCATGGTTAATTGACCCCAACCCAAGGATGTGACTGGATTGAGGGGTTTCCTAGGCTTAACGGGGTATTATAGAAGGTTTGTGAAGGGTTATGGTGAAATTGCAGCCCCATTGACTAAACTCCTAAAGAAGAATGCATTCAATTGGAATGAAGAAGCCACATTAGCTTTTGAACAATTAAAAGCTTCCATGACTACCATACTAGTCTTAGCCCTACCGAATTGGCCTTTGCCCTTTATTATATAGAGACTGATGCATCAGGCTTTGGTTTGGGGGTCGTGCTGTCACAAAATGGACATCCAATCGCTTTCTTTAGCCAGAAACTATCCTCGAGAGCACATTCCAAATCTATACATGGAAGGGAGTTGATGGCTGGGGTACTTGTTGTGCAGAAGTGCAGACGCTACTTATTGGGGAGGAAATTCACCATTATTTCTGATCAGAGAGCTTGAAGTTCCTATTGGAACAAAGAGAAGTGCAACATCAGTTTCAAAAGTGGTTAACTAAGCTGCTAGGGTGTGACTTCGAAATTCTGTACCAGCTAGGATTGCAAAACAAAGCAGCTGATGCTTTGTCTAGATTGGAACAGACGCCCGAGTTGAATTGACATGGAAGTGGTAGAAAGCGAAGTACAAAAAGATGGGGAGTTGCAGAAAATTATAAAGAGGTTGAAGGAGAATTCGGAAGAGGGAGGAAGATATCAATGGGAGAATGAGAGATTGTTGTATAAAGGAAGGGTAGTTATCCCAAAAACATCCTCCTTAATACCAAACCTGCTGCATACCCTCCATGATTCCATTTTAGGGAGCCATTCGGGTTTCCTAAGAACTTACAAAAGAATGTGGGGAATTACATTGGCTAAGCATGAAAAACGACATCAAAAAATATGTTGAGCAGTGTGATATTTGTCAAAGGAATAAGTTTGAAGCTACGAAGCATGCTGGAGTATTGCAACTTTTGCCAATTTTGAAGAAAATACTAGAGGATTGGACCATGGATTTCATTGAAGGACTACCCTTGGCTGGTGGGTTAAATGTCATCATGGTGGTGGTTGATCGGTTAAGTAAATATGCCTGTTTCATAACTCTTAGACACCCATTTTCAGCTAAACAGGTTGCTGAAGTGTTCATTGATAGGGTGATTGGAAAACATGGAATCCCTAAGTCCATTATGTCGGATCGTGACAAGATTTTCCTAAGCAACTTTTGGAGGGAACTATTTGCTATGATGGGAACCATATTGAAGAGGAGCGCGGCTTTCCATCCCCAAACTGATGGACAATCCGAGAGGGTGAACAGATGCTTGGAGACATATCTAAGGTGTTTTTGCAATGAGCAGCCGAGTAGTTGGGATAGATTCATACCTTGGGCAGAATTGTGGTATAATACCACTTTTCATGCTTTGGCAAAGGCAACCCCTTTCCAAATGGTTTATGGTAGACCACCCCCTCCTCTACTATCCTATGGGCACCAGCAAACTCCCAATAATGAGTTAGAGACAATGCTGAAAGAGAGAGACCTAGCCCTTAATGCCATAAAGGAAAATCTGTGTACTGCACAAAACGGAAGGAAGAAAATGGCTGATCAAAAAAGAATAGAGCTCAAATTCAAAGTTGAGGATGAAGTGTACTTGAAGTTGAGGCCATATAGGCAGCATTCTCTGGCTAGAAAGAAGTGTGAGAAACTGGCACCTAGATACTATGGACCATATAGAATCAAGGAAGAAATTGGGAAAGTGGCCTATCGCTTGGAGTTACCACTGGAAGCAACCATCCATGATGTATTCCACATCTCACAACTGAAGCTGAAGTTGGGGAAACAGCAAGGAGTGCAGCATCAACACCCCATGCTGACAGAGGAGTTTGAACTCCTATTATGACCAGAAACGGTGCTCAATATCAGATGGAACAAAGAGCTAGGAGCTAATGAATGGTTGGTAAAATAGAAAGGGCTACCCGAGGTTGAAGCAACTTGGGAATTAGTTTTCCAAATGAATCAACAATTCCCTACATTTCACCTTGTGTCCTCAAGAATTTAGAGCCAAGGGGTAGTGTAAGGTCTCCTATAATTAATACCTATAAAACGAAGGGTAAAGAGGTAACTTAATGATTAGTTATGGGAAAGAAAAAGGTGCTGAAAAAGAAGACTGCTGGGGATAGTGCTGTGGGGCCCGCGGGAGTGGAATTTGAAGAAGGTTATAAAAAGTATCATTTAGGTCTTTTTGAGGTTAGGTCATCTTTTGTTTTATTTGGTGTAAAGGTTGTTGTAGCCTCTAGGGATTCCTAGCTCATTGTGAAGGGCTGGTATGTTTTTCTGGTAGTTGTTCTTGTTTTCCTTACTGTTTGTGACTGGTTTTAATGCTATTTGGCTCTATAAATACATAACTAGCATAGTGCCTCTATTTCCAGCCATTAGTTAGTTGTTTGGGTGTTTTATTGTTAAGAATCTTAACAAGAACTTAAAGAGGACAAAGTGAGGAGAGGATAACAAAATCATGTCGACTGCATGACCAATCTAAGAAAAGTTAAAAGAGGACAAGTAACCTCTTCACTACAGAATTTTCTGGTATGTTTGTAATCAATTGATCAAAAACATCTTATTTTCTTTAAAGAAATATTCCAAAAAAAAAAATTAAGGGGGGCAATTGCTCCATGTTTTAAAACTTCTTCAGAGAGTTCTATCAATAATTTCATATGCAAGTTATCGCTGGACACTGATTTAAGCTCTTTCACAAGTATTAGAGGGTTGACAAGTGCATCATGGATTCATGATCCACGTTCAGTCTTACTAATGTACATTCATTATACAGACATCAACAATTCAAAAATTCGACAAGTTCTAACAAGTGATTAGAGATTAAAACACACACACACACAAAAAAAAAATAAAAGAGCTTGAAGAAAAAGTATATTACCCAACAATAAGGACGGTTGTCATGAGAAAGTTGGGCTCCATATTTAGATCCTGAATTATGGATAATATAACTTTTCCTGTATATGTGGTAACTTCACGAAAAGTTTTCAACAGGGTACTTTTATCATTGTCATCAATAATACTTGAGCTTGCCACGATGCATACAACCATACCTTTCAAATCCTAGTGAAAAATTGAACAGTATGAGAACAATGGTTGATATATACCCATGGAGAAAATGGTTTATCATACTGTACTAAGGCTTTCAGAAGTTAAGAATACTAGTGATGAATAATCAATACATGAAAGCAAAAAGATCCGTTTACTCCTATTATGAAATTTTAATTTGGGAAATAAAATAGATGGATTTTTAAATGTATTGAGAATATGAAGCAAGTATCCATACTCTCACTTTTACTCATATATTCCTTGGATTTCAACTGAAGACACCATCCAAGTCTATTGACATTCAGTAATCAGAAATTCTGGATCCAATAACTTAGTGACATACATTGATGATGAATAAACGTGATATAGTGCATACATTTCAAGAGAAAATAGTCCTAGGGAAACCCGGAAACATGTCATGTGCTGCAACTTTAGAGTTTAAATTGAATTAATTTCTAATTTTAAGAAGTCTAGGATACATATACATAATAAATTTGGGCTATACATCAAACGGATTTAATAGTATATAGATAGGCATGGAGATCAAACCTACTAGATAACAAAGATTCAGAAATTATAACTGAAGGACAAAGACAAACATTCAGATGACCGTGCTTTTCCTTTTGTATAGTTCAAGTATCCAATTTCACTTGCAAGCTTCCCAGCCATACCTTTAAATGCACAGTGAGGAAAGGGCAGTCGTAAATTGACTTTAAGATTGAAGTTCGGAAATTATGGCCAGCTCCAAATCCAATCTTTCCTTCTTTAAGGTTCTCCAAAATCTGAATATCGCTGCAATAACCTTACTAAGGAAAGAATGCAACTTTTGAACTCATAAAACAAAAGGAAATAATAATTGGACATTCAAATTTGCCTACAACTAACAAAAACAATTAGCTGTAGAGATTTTTTTACACGTGGTAGCAATTTCATCAAAATTAGAGGACTTGATTCTGCAGGCAAAAGACTTATCGAGAAAATAAAAATATGGGATGCAAAAGGGTTCCTAGAATTATTTGTATGTTTCCACAATCAATCCATAATAGAAAAGATATATTATCTTCTTTTTTCCGTTAAGTCACCACCCAACAAAAAAAATTTAAGTTAACGAGTTAAGAAAATTTAATTATTATCAATACTTCAATAGTCCCTTCACTTGCGGGATTGAAAATTTTTAAAGCCTCGACAAATGACAGTCAATATTATCTAGTCACTTGTGAGTTTGAGAAATGGTAAAAAGGATCAAGAAATGAAAGTCGATAATAATTGAAGAGGAAACGACACTACAATGGTTCAAATACAACACTTCCTGCTCTAATACTAATACCATATTAATTTTGAGAGGATAAAAAATATATTGATTGCGAAATAAGTGCAGTTTAGTTTAGATTTTTTTATAATGGAAAAAGACCTAATACAAATATGGAAAAGAATTAAAGACAATAAATACCAAATATTTGACAATTAATATTTACAAAAAAACATTTATAAATAGTAGAAATTCCATCCTCTTTAATGAAAACAAAGCTTTCATTAACATAAAGGAAGGAAACAAATAAAAAAAAGATAATGAAAGAGGGAAAGCCCATTATAGAAATCTATACCAAAAAAAAAATGAAACTAGAGTTTACAACCGTGAAAACAGAAAACATATTAGAAACAGGCACTTGAAGAGAGGAATAAAACCAAGTCATAGGATTCCAAAATTCCCCTAAAGCCCTCTGATAATGAGGAAGTAACAATCTGAAAGAATTTCTTTTTTCTTTTTTTCTTTTCTTTTGTTAATAAAGAACTTGTCATTGAGAAAAAAAATAGAAAAGAAAAATACAGACATGAGCCAAACTAACAAAAAGAGGCTCCAGTCTTGATTATGCAGGCATAGTTTCTGATGCATCGCTAACGAGTCTGTCTAAAGAATCCATTGATTACTGAAAATTCTAAAAATCTCTAAAAGACTTTTTGATGCAGGACTGTTAAAAATATTGAAAATGCTAAAATAATAAAAAAAACATAGTTATTAGAACGGTAAGTTGAGAGGAGGGAGAGAACTAGCTCTCTCTTATTGGCTGGAAGTGTAAGGCTTAGGGCTATCTTTGAATATCAATATCAACAGTAAGGAAACATCTTACATATCAATATCAGAGCAGTAACCCTGAGGAGAATCGGAAAAATGGCCCAAAAGCGGATCGAAGAAAAGTTACAGTCGACCGATCAGGAGATTATAAGCATAACAAACATGTCAAAAGGTCACTGGGTATAGAGGAAGGAATAGCAGCGCTGTTGAAGATGGTCCGTCACTTGGAGCCAAAGTGGCATTACTAAGAAGCAACTCCGGCATGTCAGAGGTGGTAAGTGGTTCTGCAACTAAGAAATTGGTAGGAGAAGGAGAATAAAAGGTCAATGTGGTGGTTGAACTAACTGTGGTCAAAGCCATTGAGGAATGATCGCAGCAAGTTTAAGAAAGTAGAAATGCCAGTATTCAGGAGAGAAGATCTAGACTAAAGGCTCTTTCGAGTAGAGAAGTATTTCCATATCCATAAGCTCTACCTACACAAGCATATTATTATATATACTGACCATATTCACTCCCATACATTCTCTCAATGGTCCCCATCCCAAATAACTAACTTCCACTTTGCACTTCCTTTTTTACCCTTCCTTGAGTATTTCAGCCGTATTGGAGGCCTAAAAGACTGTCCAAAAATCAACTTGTCAGTAACTAAACTAGCAGTTTGTGGATAGCTGGATTTAAAATAGCCATTGAAGGTGTTAGGTACCCGTTAGCTGCACACAGAAAACACACAAACAATTCCAAAAAGGATACCCAAACACCAAAACAGGGATATCAGCCTCATTCTGTTCTAGTTATGTATCAACAAGTAACACAAAAGTTCAAACAACTAACAAGCCAAAATATCACAAGAACAGAGCAAACACGAGATAATGGAAATAACAAGGAAAACAAAGAAACCAGTCAGCTATTCGGGAGAGTTTTCTCTCCTTCAAATGAGCTCTCCCTCCCAAAAAATTCTTTCCTCCACACTGAATCCTGAAACCCTATTCCTTCAGCAGGTTCCTACATGCAGAATATTCTTCAGCTGGTCCCCTCCCCACTTTCTACTTGTCAAATCCCCTCTTACGCTTCCTTTCAGACACTTCCATCATGGTGTTCTCGCAGAAGGCTTGTTGGTTAGGAAAATCCACACATCAAGGTGGCATCAAAGCTCCTCACGAAAGAGCAGATGGTAGGAAGAAAGTTTCCATTGCATTCTAGACTCTAAAACTTTTGAGCAGTAAGTTTGGCCCTCCGTTGGAAGTCTTTCTCCTTCTCTTAGCAGTTCCTTTGGCAACGTGTATAAAGTTCTTCGGAGACAGTTTTGAAGCAGCATTCTATTCTCAAATGATTTCTGAAGTCTTGCTCCCTCGTGGCTGCTTTCAGTTGCTTCAGCTGCTATCATATCTCTTATTGGTGTTCTATGCCTATACACTAGAGTTCTATATCTATACAAGATGAATATAAGCAAAGGTCCAAGATAAGTATCCTCTCTCTGGATCTTTTTATTTTTACTTTTTTAACCAATAATCTTCGTAAACAGTCTCAACTAAGAATATAGTGATTAACATAACCAAGAGAGACAAAGACACCAGAAGCAACCAATTTAAAAAATTGGGGAAACTTACTTCCATGACGTCCATAACACCAAGCTCTTTCAAATCATTTTGAGGTTCATCTACAAACTTTATTATCATCTCCTGATATATTCAAGATATAATGCGTCAAAAGAAAACAGTTGAAATCTTAAAAACAAATGAATGACAGACAAAGTGAACTTACAGACTTGACAATGGACATTGAATTTATAGCCAACAAGACAGCATTATTTGCAGATCTCACAGCATCGTCAAGAGTCACCAAGTCCTTTTCAAGTAGTCTATCAGTGTCAATATCTGTGCATGAAAAGAAAGGATAAAGTGGTCATAGTTTTCCCTAAATGAAACTAATCTTTGGTTTAGATCACCCTTCCCAAAAGTTACGCTTTCACCCGGGGAAGTGAAAGAATGGGCAAGGGCAGAGGGGCGAGAGAAAAAAAAAAGGAAAAGGAAGTTCGGCCCAAACTACACAAAGGACTTCAATCCAAAAGAACAAGACCAAACCCATAATAACAAAAAGGCTTAGTGACCACTGACCGACCCCATGAGGAGACATTAAACCTAACCACCCCCTCACCCAATATCCCTAAAAAAAAGTCTACTATTTCTCTAAGCTAAACTCAGAAGCACATCCCTAAAAAAACACGAAATGATCTCAACTAATGACTCCAAAGGAATTGAGCAAACTGAAAATTCCAAAACAAAATATCAAAGGCGTGTTTGATAGAGAATCCAAATTTTGTTTCAAGTTTCCGAATTTACTGAATTCAGTAGACATGCTGTTAAGATACCACAAGATCTGACTGTTCTATTACTTTCAACAAAGGATTATAGCCCAAAACTAGAGAACACTTCAATCAAACAGTAAACAATTTCCTCGTTGAAGTGTTAACCAAAAGAACAACAAAATACAATAACCGGAATGTCTAACGGACACAAACTCGAAAATCACCAAAACACAGCCGAACACAAGAAAATAAAAACCAGAACAAAAGAACCTGGACTCTATTCTCTCCTCTGCAAAGGAGCCTGCAGCCTCTTCCTTTTTCTCCTCCAAAATATCTGTACCTCTTCTGTTCTTCTCTGCCCCTTTTAATTACCCACTACTAACTAACTGTGGGCCCCTCCTGCTGGTCCCCTATCTCCTTGCTTTCCTCCCTTCCACCACGTGTATTCTTCTGGTTGGTTTCATGGATATGCTTTCCCATGCCACTTGTTTCTTCCTCATTGGTTTCATGTTTTTTCTTACTTCTCCTATTATAAGTAAATAGGATTGGGGCCTAGCACATGCATTTGGTAGACAACCTGGATTATGTTTCTAAAAATTGTTTTCGGGTTTTGTGATCCTAACAGTGAAGATTCTGAAAACAACAATTTTATGTTTTCGTTGTATCCAAGGTTCGAATTTTACATTTTAAAATGCAGAATTATATTAAATACATATAAAAATGTTTAGAAATACAATATATCAACTTATAAACTCATTTCCTTCTTTTAAATAAAATATGTATTATGTAATGTATTATAAATTATATAATACTACAAAATAATAATTATATAAATATTTTATGTTAAATGATAATTTTTTTTAAGAAATGTTAACTTACAAATTTGGTCCCTGTGGTTTCCAAAAGATAGAATTTAATCTCTATAATTTGGTAAAATCATAGAAAATAGTCCCTTTCGTAGGGACTATTTAGGAAGGTCTTCCAAACCATAAGAACTATATACGAGGTTTTATCAAACTATAGAGACTAAACTCTTACTTTCTCCAAACCATGGGTATCAAAATTTGCAACAATTTTTTAACTATAAATTATATTCATAAATAAACTAATGATAGTTTATTGTCAACTAAATCTTAGTGGATAAGCAAGACTAGTTTTATGTGATTTTTAAATATATGGTATCAAACACATTTAAACATTTTTTTAAAATTAGATTCCAATTTTTTAATCTATCGCCAAACACATATCTGAAAACATAAGGAACAACTTTGCTTTCATTGAATCTTTTGTTTTTAAATTTCTGTTTTCATATTCTCTACCAAACAATCTCTAAGGTCCTCGTGCCGTACACAAGCTCTAAGGTCCTCCTGGTGCCGCACACAGAAAATGCACCATTGCATGAACAAAACATAGAAAGAATGTCTCTAAACACAGGCACCTTAACTTTCTTTGGAATTTTAACCTTCAAATTGAAGAAGAAGTGAAGGCAATAGGGGAGGGAGAAAGAGTAAATAAGATAGGCAAGGAAGACTATCAAGAGAACCACCTAAAAACAGGGAGACCAAATACTAACACCTCTAGCTCTAGGAATCCCATGTTGGCCTCAAATAAGAGAAAGAACACCTGTCACTTCCAATACCTCTCTATCAGACAAAGGGCATGAGAATGAGAAGCCTAAGGTAATCAAAGAAGAACTGCCTAACCTCTAAAAAGGGGAGACTCAAACCACAAGATGCAACTCTTATTCGAAAGATGGTAAATCACTGAAACAAAGCACACAAAGGCTTATCCACTACCCAACTATCCTCCCAAAAATAAAAATTTGATCCTTTCCCAAGAATAATTAATAGTGCTTTTTTTTATATAAGGAACATTTCATTAAATAAATGAAATAAAAGGGGAGACCTCAAAGCACCTAAAAGTGATTACAAAAGAGACCAAGAATAATTAATAGTGAACATAAAAATAAAAGAAAACCTAGAGGAAATAGTTATCCAAAGGTTTTTGCTAAGGTCCCTCAAATCACTACGTGTACCCCCCTCAAAAGGATGAGAATCTTCCTACTAGATATTTGATAGACCTCCAATAATTCATCAATATACAAGAAGAAATAAGAATAAAGAGAAGAGGCCAGCTAACCAACAAATAACCAAAAATAGTTAGTTACTGACTAACTAAAAAGTAGGGGACCACGAGTAAAGAGGAAATTATAAATAGAGAAACAGAGAGAAGGAGAGGCATGAGTATTTTGTAAAGAGTCTTTCTGTACTTCCTTGAGAGATGGGAAACAGATTGGTGAGGGAGAGATTGTACTTACTGAATTGAATTCATCATTCAATTCGAGTTCTTGAATGTAATACAGTATTACTATAAAGCAATAAAGGTCTGATTTCATACCAGAGTTCTGTGTTGGAATTTGAGTCCCAACAATATCCCTCTTCTTTTTAAGCTATCACCCTAAACCATAATGTGTTCAACTCCATGAGGAAATGCAACTACTTCACCTCAAAGGTCTCATTACGTAGTATTAAGCTCCCAATTCCCAAACCTTTTAGATCCACGGGCTTCAACTCCTCCTCCCACTTGACCAAGTGGTATCCTCCCTCTGCGAAGTATTTCACTTTTAAGGAGGCTTCGACGCCTCCTTAAAAAATTAGATACATCCAACTTACCTTCCACCTTCACATTCCACCACAAGGGGAAGGACGCCTTAAAAGAAGGATGGTCCGACCAAAAGTTATCAAACTTGAATGTACCACCACCCACAAAATCCTACTGGAATTAAGACTCTGATGGGCCAATGATCAAAGTAAACCTAGGCCCATAGCTAGCTTATCTAAGTTTTGGAAAGGATTCTGACCAGTCCTTGGAGAAAAGGAAGATCCCAGTGACCAACTCTTCCCAAAAGGATATTGAACCCTAGGCTCCTAGCAAACAATGGCAGGATCCAAGGACAAGACATACCACCCCACCTTTTCAATTTAAGTTAAGAAAAATAAATACATAAAAGTTCAAGTCTTTAAAGTTCCCCCACTTAATCATAACTCACCGATTAAAAAGCTTGTATGTTCCTTTAGCCTTCCTACCAAATGTTTAACCTGAAATTTACTTTGATCATTAGTAACTTTAGAAATAATATCTTATGGATGCACATCAAATGCAGTAACAAAATTTACAGATATATGGAAAATAGAAAATTTCTACAAGTTGCAAGATACATGATTATTACAAGGATATTTTTAGCATAATCTGCATGCCATTCACTACCTCATCCTGGCGCCTTTTCCCTTCAAAGCTAAAAGGCTTTAAGACAATTGTAACCGTAAATCCATTTGCAGATCTTATAGTTCTAAGCATATCAACAGCTGCTAAGTAATCAAAGCCATATCCAGCACTAACCACCTAAAAATGACAAAAATAGAAATTGATGGAATAATTAGATTAAAGATAATGTGAATTCCATGAAAACCCTACATTAAGACAATCACAATATTTTGGCCTATGATAAAAAATGAAAAAGTCATTCTAAGTTTGCATAGTTTTCTAAAGCTCTTGAGGCAGTAGATCTAAATGAGGAAGTAACAGAAACTATATTTTCTTAGATTTCCTCCAGAGTTATCTCCATATCTAAGGAGTTTTTTTGTCATCCATGCTCCAGACAGATTCCAAGTAATGGAACTTTCCACAATATAGACCTGCAGAAGTTCCTAAAGACTGTCAGGAAAAGAGAGGAAAAGACTCAAGTGCCATAACAGCCAATCAGCTGTACTCATCCTACAAAGCATGCTCGTGCAGGAGCAACCATATAAATGAGTGGCCTCTCAAGCTCATTTACATAAAATATATCAGTTCAAGCACCTTCTAGGGCTGCCTTAGAACTTAAGAACGCGGTTGTACAATTATATTATAGATCATGTTCAAGTAAGGTAGTTCCACAAAGGACCACATAGCCAGTAGATTCTCATTCGAGCTAACCTTCAAAGGATAACAGACCAAAGGCTAGCTTGATTGTCCCACACCCTTGCTGAATACTATTGTAAATCTCATTTTAAAAAAAAAAATACTCACCAAAGCATGAGAATATGAAAAAAAAAACGATTTGAAAGCAATATTATAAAAAAATAAAGGCAGCATTGAGGCTTTTTCTCTTAAAGAACAGAGTGTAAGCCACAAAAGATTTGAGAGTGCTGCTACTTCTTTGGGATGTAAATTTGCAACACTTCCCATGTCTTACCTAGGATTTTCTTTAGAAAAAAAACTCCAAGAAAGTTTTAGAATTTTGAAGCCCAATAATAGAAAAGAGGCTAAATTTGGTTAGATGGAAAAAGAAAATTGCTTTCAAGAGGGGGCAGATTAGACTCTTAGTTATTTGGTTCTTTCTAACCTTCCTTTCTATTACAGATCTTTATTCCCACGCCCAAGAGAATGGTTCTTTAACTTATGAGAAAAGTGAGATTATTTTGGGGGAAAGTATAGGGAAGGAAAATTAGAACACTTCACAGGGTAGCACATATTTTCCAATCCCTTGAAGCGTGGTAGTTTTCAATTTGGCATATTTAAGGAAGAAAAAGGAGGCTTGTCTAGCTAGCTAAATGGTGAAAGAGGCTCAATCTATTAAATGCACGCCAAGAAGATTAGCTAAGGAAAAAATTAGCCCCAACCAATTAGATCTGCACCTTTCTGCCAAAGTTCCTCTTAAGAAATTGTTAGAACTCTAATTCTCAAGATGAATAATACTCTTTATTGATTCAATCAACTATGGAGATGGAAGAATTGAGGAAATCTCAATTCTCCTTACAATTTCTTCTGCGCTTCTCTCTCTCAAGAAGTTGTCAGAAAACTAACACTCACACAAGAATTACATGCCTTTCCCGCCCAAAAGAAATCTATTTATACTGTCCCTCTCACCAACCTACTTATATCCCACGTGCTCAATTGAAAAAAATATATATTTCTTCCTTCTACTGTACACATGCTTAATAAGGGGTCTAACATTACTCCCCCTTTCAAATTCACCTTGTCCTCAAGGTGAAAAGTTGGGTATGATAATTGCATTTCATCATAGGATTCCCAAGTAGCCTCATGCTTAGGTAAGCCTTCCCAACTTACCAAAACTTCCCATTGTCCAGCCACAGTCTTTCTGTACTCAACAGCCTCTTCCGGATTGGATTTCCACTCATAATTCTCATTAACAAACTGAATAGTAGGCTGTAAATTCTCATGTTGTCCAACTAACTTTCTCAACTGCGACACATGAAAAACAGGATGAATTTTAGTACTGTCCGGTAACTCAAGGCGATAAGCAACAAATCCAACCTTCTCTACGATTTTATAAGGACCAAAAAATCGGGGCGAAAGCTTCTATTTTCGTTTCCGCCGCAGAGTAGCTTGACGATAAGGGCGAATACGCAGAAACACATAATCACCCACACAATATTCTACATTTCGCCTTTTACAATCCGCATACACTTTCATTTGCTCCTGTGCTAAGCGCAAATGTTCACGCAAAGTAATCAAAATAGCATCCCTTTCCTGCAACATCTCCTCCACAGTTGAATTCTTAGAAAGGGTACTTCCATAGGACATAATAGCAGGAGGTTGACGATCATAAACAATCTGAAAAGGAGTCATCCCGATAGCCCGTTGGAAAATGGTGTTATACCAATATTCCGCCCACGGAAGCCACCTCACCCACTCCTTAGGCTTTCTATTACAAAAGCACCGTAAGTAAGTCTCCACTCCTCTGTTGACAACCTCAGTTTGGCCGTCAAATTGAGGATGATAGGCCGTGCTCCTATTCAGTTTAGTGCCCGATAAACGAAACAGCTCAGTCCAAAAATGACTAAGGAAAATCTTGTCTCTATCCGACACTATGGACAAGGCAAAACCATGCAGCCTCACAACTTCTTTCACAAATAATTATGCCACCAGCTTAGCAGTAAAAGGATGTTTAAGAGGAAGAAAATGTCCATATTTACTCAATCGATCCACCACGACCAGAATCACTTCAAATCCGCCAGATTTCGGAAGACCTTCCACAAAATCCATTGAAATATCAATCCATATGGATTGAGGAATATCTAACGGTACTAACAACCCGGCTGGAGACAAAGCTAACGATTTATTTCTTTGGCAGGTTAAACACTCTTCACAGTGTTTTTTAATATCCGCCTTCATCCCATCCCAATACAGTTCACCGGCTATTCTCTTATAGGTTCTTAAAAACCCAAAATGTCCCCCAACCACTAAATTATGGAAAGTGTCTAAAATAGCTGGTATTAAGGAAGAGTTCTTTAAAATCACCAAATCGATCCTTAAACATCAACATCCCATTCTGCAATGAATATTTGCTG
Source organism: Cucumis melo (assembly GCF_025177605.1). Lineage (NCBI taxonomy): Eukaryota > Viridiplantae > Streptophyta > Magnoliopsida > Cucurbitales > Cucurbitaceae > Cucumis > Cucumis melo. The sequence goes on along the minus strand of NC_066865.1, from coordinate 18,795,387 downwards.
CCGGCTGGTTCCTCAAGTTGTTCAATTCCGTCGACAATTTTCATGAACTTTGGGTCTTGGAAAACCACTTTTTCAATCACCTCCAAGTCTAAAGTTATCGGAATTGATAGCCCAAACAGCTGTACTTCAGTCGGTTTTCTAGAGAGCGCATCAGCCGCTCTGTTTTCTGCTCCCGGTTTGTAAACAACCTCAAATGAATACCCTAAAAGTTTGGCTCTCCATTTTTGATATTGGAGTTGAATTATCCTCCGATCCAGCAAAAACTTCAGCGCCTTCTGATCAGTTTTCACTTTAAATTTGCCTATCAACAGATAAGGACGCCATCTTTGTACAGCCAACACAACAGCCATTAGTTCCCTTTCATACACTGGCCGAACTCAGTCTCTGAATGCCAATGTATGGCTATAATATGCTATCGGCCTCTTATCTTGAACTAGAACCGCGCCAACCCCAAAGCCAGATGCATCAGTTTCGATTTCAAACGGTTGGTTGAAATCTGGAAGAGCTAATATCGGCAGAGACAACATCGCAGTCTTCAGTTTGTCAAAGGCTTTGGTTGCTTCTTCAGTCCATTTATACCCTCCTTTTTTTAACAACTGAGTTAAAGGAGCAGCAATAGCTCCATAATTGCGCACAAAACGGCGGTAATACCCCGTTAAACCCAGAAACCCTCTGATTTCTTTTATATTTGTGGGCTACGGCCAATTTGTTATAGCTTTAATCTTCTCCGGATCCACTGCCACACCTTCACCAAAGATCACGTGGCCCAAAATACTCTATTTTTTTCTCAGCAAAGTTACATTTCTTCTGATTAGCATATAACTCATGTTGCCGCAAAATCGACAATACTTTTCCCATATGCAACACATGATCAGCCTCATTTTTACTATATATTAGTATATCATCAAAGAACACTAATACGAATTTTCTCAAGAATGGCTTGAAAATTGTATTCACCAAGGCTTGAAAAGTAGCCGGTGCATTGGTTAGCCCAAATGGCATCACCAAAAATTCATAATGACCTTCGTGCATTCTAAAAGCAGTTTTCTCTATATCCTCATCGCCCATTCTGATTTGATGATATCCGGACTTCAAATCAATCTTTGAAAACAAGGATGCACCACAAAGTTCGTCAAACAATTCTTCCACTACCGGAATGGGAAACTTGTCCGGAATAGTTGCATTATTGACTGCTCTATAATCAACACAAAAACGCCAACTGCCATCCTTCTTCTTGACCAATAAAATAGGACTAGAATAAGGGCTGGTGCTAGGCCTTATTACCCCAGAATTAAGCATTTCTTTCGCCAATTTCTCCATCTCTTCTTTTTTATGAAAACCATAGCGATACGGTCGTACATTGATGGGATTGGTTCCTTCCTTCATACGTATCTGATGCTCTATTTCTCTTCTTGGAGGTAATTTTTCCGGCCACTCAAAAACATCCTTATACTGTTTTATGACAGAGCTAATCGGGCCACAATTCAGGACTTCTGCACTCTTCAAACAGCAGCCATCATTCTCCAAAGCTTCCACTTCTATTGATCCACATTCAATTAGGAACCCTGCATCCTTATCACCCTAGTTTTTAATCATGTTTTTAAGGCTGATCCTTGCTTTCGTCAAACTGGGATCTTCCTTAATATTTACTGATTTTCCGTCAACAAAGAAAGTCAATGACAAATTTTTCCAGTCCACTGTAGTTACTCCTAGGGAATAAAGCCATTGCATTCCCAAAATAACATCGACACCTCCAAGATCCAAGGGCAGGAAATCTTCTATAATCTTCCGGTTCTTCAGTTGCACTTCTAATTTCTCACAGATTCCTTTGCCTTGTACTGCAGCTCCCGATCCCAAAATCACCCCATAATGTGATGTTTCTTTGATGGGTAAAAGAAGCTTCTTAACTAACTTTTCCGACACAAAGTTATGCGTCGCACCACAATTGATCAATATGATCACATCCTCCTCAAACAATTTACCCCTTACCTTCATCGTCCTGGGATCATTTAGTCCTACTACTGAGTTGATTGATAATTCAACAACAGTAGTAATATCCTCATTAATTTCTATTCGGTTCAATTCTTTTTTTTCTTCTTTATCTTCTTCAACAATTTCAAATTCTTCCTTGTCATTTGTCACCACGAACATCCTCAATTCACGATGCTCCTTCATTTTACATTTGTGGTCTGCAGAGTATTTCTCATTGCATCGGAAACAAAGACGTTTCTCTTTCCTAGCCTGAATCTCGGCATCGGGCAGTCGTTTATATGATCCTTCTCTTCGGGTCTCATTGGAGCCAGAACTCCTCAGAGTGATAGTACGAATAGGAAATGAAATATTTCCTTTATTTCCCCAGTCACAATACTGGAAACAGCTTTACCATTCCCATTGACTTGTTCGGTCACTTTCTCGCCAGAGTACCCATTCAATTTGGCTTCATTTCTAAAGATTTCTCTGTTTTCTACCAATTGTGCTACCTCCATCATCTCCGCTAACCCTTTCGGTCTACAAAAAGCTACTTCAGCTCTTACCCATGGTAAAAGGCCATTCATAAAAGTATCTTCAACTACTCTCTCAGGCAAATCAGATAATGGTGGTACCATCTTATCAAATAGATTCCTATATTCTTCTACTGTACTTTCTTGTTTAATTCTCAAAAATTGCCCACAGATCGTTCCATCCTTGCTAGATCGAAACCGTATTAATAGTCTTTCTTTCATATTAGACAAACCGGTAAATTTATCTCTCTCCTCCTATGATCTATACCAGTTTAACGCCGGACCATCGAAACTGACTATAGACACTAGCATTTTTTCAGACTCGGACAATTTATGAATTTGAAAATACCTTTTGACTCGAAATAACCAGGAATCCGGATCCTCCCAAGTGAATACCGGCATCTCGATCTTTTTAAAATTGTTTCGGTCGTGGTAACCATCGTCGGCATCCTGTTTTTGCTCATTTCGGTCAATTCCGAAATTTCGGTCCGATCTTGCCATTTTACTTGAAGTCACTTCGTTTTCCTTCCTTTGGCTTTCTCAATTTCTTTTGCGACGGATTTGGTCATTTGTCCACTCATCGCAGACCATTCCCTCGTACTCGTCTCCATTATCATGAATAACAACTGTTGTTGCATTTCCGATTGGAGTCGCATCAAATCGATGCTCTTCGCAATTTCGCTCAGGCTTAGTTCTATCGCCGGCACCTTACTCAATTCTTTCTTCATTCCGGCAATTTCTTGGTCGATAAATTCCAGTCGTTCCTAATTCAAGTCTGAACCATGTTTCTTCTATTTTACGGATCTTTGCTTTGATACCAAATGTTAGAACTCTAATTCTCAAGATGAATAATACTCTTTATTGATTCAATCAACTATGGAGATGGAAGATTTGAGGAAATCTCAATTCTCCTTACAATTTCTTCTGCACTTCTCTCTCTCAATAAATTGTCAAAACACTAACACTCACACAAGAATTACATGCCTTTCCCGCCCAAAAGAAATCTATTTATACTGTCCCTCTCACCGACCAAAAGAAATTACTTCCCACATGTAATTTCCCGTCCAAAAGAAATTACATCCCACATGCTCAATTAAAAAAATATCTATTTCTTCCTTCTATTGTACACATGCTTAATAAGGGGTCTAACAGAAATATCCCAAAACTCCCCATTTTATATCGTATTTGTAACCCAAACTACGATTTTACATACTTCTTTAGGAAGCATAGTTTAATGAAATATTAATCCCCTCGTCTAAAGCACCCAACTATGTGATATCTTTAACAAGATTCTTTGTGTTGCAGATTTGAACCGCTTTCTCTGTAATATTATTCTGTCATAAAATTTTGCTGATTGCAAGAAAAAGGCCAAGAAAAGATGAACTTGTTATCATAATAGGCAATGTAGAGTCAACCTCACATACTAATACTTGATTGTCTCCTCTTAAGGATCCCCAAGAGACATCATAACTCATGAAGGAATCATAACAAACCAATCGATGTCTTTAGAAAGAAGAAAGGCAAGCAATCAAATTCAGAACATTTGGGTCTGAATGCATAAATATTAATTTCTATTGAAATAAAGGACTTTTAGGTAAGAAATGTACAAACAAGTATAACTGCCTTCGGACATGATAGTAGTGACAGTGGAACGTCAATCATCCTTGGGGAGTAATCTGCAAACATAATCAAAATACATCAAGGATTATTATATCTCTTTTAAGCTATTGTCTCCCAAGCTCTGGGTGTGAGTATGGAAAAATATACTGTTCAGACGTAAAAATTAATTGTTGCTACTAATTTGATGAGTGGATATTGATACAAATGAAGAAAATTAAGCTTACTACAACAAAATGTTATAAAGAAAGAAAGAAATGACGCAAGGATACGTCTACCCTGATCTTTAAAAACACTAGGATCGATAACATGATAGGAATTTGAATAGACAGTTAGGCATTATTTTAAATCACCAATTCAACCCAGAAGCTTAGATGGGTGAAGACAAATTTAATATCAATTCTAACGCACCTCTTCACTTGTGGACTTGAAATATAAAGGAACAACCAGCGAGTGGAAATTAGCATTAATTAGGGAGGAAACAACAATGCAAGAGCTTAAAAACCGAACCTTGAACATAAAACCTTCCTGAACCACCTACTCCGAATCCACCTTAAATCACCAATTCAACCCAAAATATTAAGCTGATGGGAGAAGGCCAATTTAACATACTATCTAACACTACCTGCCACTCCTCTCGCTTATGGGCTTGAAATATAAAAGATGACCCAATAATTGGAAATCAATATTAATTGGTGAGGAAACAACAATGGGTCTTGAACACATGATCTTTTTAGGTCAATTGGTAATTTTATATGGTATAAGAGCAGAGGATGTCCTGGGTCCAAGCCCAGGCAATCTTGTTTCTTTCCCCAATTAAAGTTGATTTCCACTTGTTGGTTCTTTCAAAATATTTCAAACTCATAATAGAGGGGGCGTTTTAGTGATATATAATTAAATTTGACTTTACCCATTTGAGTTGAATTGGTGATTTAAAATGTTATTTAAAACAAGAGTGAAAAGAGGACATTTGAATGGCGTGTGTGTAAGGAGTAGTAAAACATAAATTCTCTTCCGATTTCTAAAAAAGATAAGCTAGAGAATTGGGAAACTTACAACATCTGAGAAGACTTCAAGGTGTACACTTAAGATAAACACAATTCTCACTCACATATTGGAATTTCAAAGTGAACTAATTTATTAAATGGTAAAAGCTACTTTGAGGTGTCCCAAAACTCAAATGCATGTACTGGTAGAACAGCCTATCCTGTATGGAAACAGCTTAAAATGGAAGATCAAACGCTAAAAGCGTAAAAAAAAGAACCTTTTTCAACGAATCTCTGAAGTAGCTGGACTTTTGAAGAATCATGTCTTACAATCTGCCTGCAAAAATTTTAAAAACCAAAAGTAAAGAATGAAATCAATTTCTCCACACAACATTAAAACTTCGAAATTTCCATAATAAACTTTCAATAGTAGCTAAAATAGTGAGACCCATTGAAGGTTTGCACTATTTACAACATATGGCAACTCAACTAACAAACATAATTCTAAAAGCAAACCAATTTCTTGCTATCATTGTACATAACTAAGCAAATAAACTTGTCGAAATTACCAAAATCGCAGCGATGAAGTCCTAAGAGCCGACTCGAGACAAAAATCAAGTACGGCTTCCTTTCTACTGCCAATGCCAATAACCTCCACGAACTCATAATCATCCCAGATATCCCTCTCATTGTTGCTCCTTCCAGAAGCATTGGATAAAGAACCGTTGGGAGTAGTATGCAGAAATGGGTAGGAATTACGATATTCGGCGAACCTGAGAAACATCTTCCTGCGGTGGAAGAAGAGGCTAGGGGTTGAAATTGAAGAACAAGGACATGGGCATAAGGAAGAACGGAGCAAAGGGGGAAAGGCGTTGGTTACGGGAAGCTCCATTATGAGTGGCGCCATTGCTAGTGTTTCACCATTACTCAGAAGATGGGATGAAGCTGAATCGTCATGGTGACAAAAATACGTTTGAACATGGAGTGAGCTTCGAAATTTCTGTCCCAAATCAACTCCACCGGTACTACCAAATATTATTATTTGACGAAATCTTTTTTATTTTTTGGGCACAAATAAGAACGATTTTTTATTTTGAAAAAGAAAAAGTTTATGAAATTAGGAACTTTGTTTAGTAATGAAACTCTTTCCTGAGAAATTATTATTGTTATTATTTTGAAAGAGAGAAGTTAATCTATTAATTGTGAAGTAAGCTTATGTTATACAAAAATGTCCCTTCACTTCTCATGTTGCCTCAAAATTATCCCAAAATTTTTCAAAAACTTCACACCTACTTTCAAATTTATAATCTTTAACTACTAAAAAATTTTGGGAAATTGCCAAAAATAGGTTAAAAAAAGATTTTTAAATGAATTTTGGAACAAGTTTTCAAAAGAAAGACTTTTAGGACAATTTGGGTGTGAATGGACAAAAATGCCCTTCATTAAATTTCTATCGCTCTCTATTGATTTTTCGCCTACCCACGTTCGCTTTCCCTTCTCTTTCGCATAGAACACCTGAAGTAAAAAAAAAACATCTCCTTTCGTTGGCTTTTGAAATTTCCCGCTCTGCTCTTCGAAGATACTCCGACTGTTCGTCTGTCGTCGGTCCTCCAGTGCATTTCGTCGCTTCTCCTTTTCGAACCTAAGGATCAACTTTTGAGCATGTTCTCTTATTTCAGTGAGTTTTATCTGTAACCCATTTTCAATATATTTGCTGTAAATGTTTGGTTTTGGAATCGACTTATTTGCTGGAATTTGTTCCTTTTTCTTCAGATTTCAATCATGACATCGACTTCGACATCGACCGACGGACCCTTGTACAAGATTAATCCTTCCCATCATTTTTATTCCCTAGTAAGTTGTTTGTCTCATTTGGAAAAGACAACACATAATATTAAGGTCAAACTCAAACCCGATCAATTAGCCTTATTTAGGAAAACAAAGTTTGGGCACTTTTTGGACTTAAATATTGTCTTTAATGGGCCACTCATCCACTACTTACTGTTAAGGGAGGTGGAAGATGAAGGAAAGGATTCTATAAGTTTCTTACTAGGGGGCGTTGTTTGTACTTTCGGTAGGAGAGAGTTTAACATCATAACTGGACTATGGGGTCCTAAAGAGGACTATATTCAGTTGGTTGGGAATAGTCGACTGTTGGAGAAGTTTTTCAAAGACAAGGAGTGTGTTTATGTTAGCGACTTAGAGGATATATTTTTGGAATACGAGGGTGATGACGATGATATTGTGAAATTAGCTTTAGTCTACTTTATAGAGATATCTTTGTTGGGAAAAGATAGGCGAACCAAAGTGGACATTGGTTTTTTCAAGATTGCTGATGATTGGAATACATTTAATAATTATAATTGGGGTCGGATTGTTTTTGTACGCACGCTAAGTACCTTGAAAAGAGCCTTGGACAAGCAATATGCCAAGGGAAAGAAGAAATCAACACAGACAAAAAAATATACTATCAATGGATTTTCGCATGCATTACAGGTATGTGACTTCTTACTTCTTACTTCAAAACTTTTAAACGATCGTTTAGTTATTTTAAACGATAGTTTAGTTATTTAAACGATCATTTAGTTGTTTTAAACGATCGTTTAGTTGTTTTTTTAACGATCGTTTAGTTATGTTAAACGATCGTATAGTTGTTTTTTTAACGATCGTTTAGTTATGTTAAACGATCGTATAGTTGTTTTCAAATGATTGTGAAACCACTTGTTTATATATCTATATATATCTTGTGGCACTTCCTAAACTTGTTTGTCAAATGTCGAATAGGTTTGGGCATATGAGTCTATACCAACCATCATTGGATGTGGTGTAGATAAAGTAAACGATCATGCCATACCACGAATGTTGAGGTGGGTGTGCCAACAATCACCAAAGTCCCAAACTATAAGCCAGGTGTTTGACTCGCCAATGGTAAGTAGCAAGCAATAGTAACTTACTTAAGGATCGCATGATTTTGTGCTTATTTCTTTGTCCTAAATACATTTGCCTTTTTCTATTTGCAGTTTATAATTAAGGCGGTCATTGAGATGACACCTGAAGAGGAGCAGTTGAAAATTGCTTCAGGTGAACTTTTTGAAAACTTCCGCTCATCTACCATTATTCAGTCGAAGAATGGTGGTTCAAAAAGAGTAAGAGAAGTTGTTAATGATGAAGATGACTTCAAAAAGAGTAAGAAACATAAGTCCAAGATTAAGATGAAAAAGGCTATTCGGAATCTCCAAGATCGAGTAACGGTTGTTGAAGGGCAACTTAATAGTATAAAATCAGATATTGACGAATTGAAGGGCATGATGTCAACCATATTGAAGCACATTGGACTTCAAAGAAAGGTTAGGAATGAAACTGTTAAGTGTATTTACGTTAGTTGTTTCATATTTGGTAATTACTCATACGTTAAATTGCATGTTCTCGCTAATTCATTTTGAGGTTCCATAGGGTGACGAAGGGGACCACAAGGTGTCCGAAGGCTTAGTAGATCATACATTAGAAAGTAAAGAAGTGGATAATGCTAAGACCGAAGATGTTGACACAGGCGGTACCCCTAATTGGTTGAGGATGCCAAAGGAGGATGAACACATTGAAGTTAAAAAGAAGGTTTGGTTCCATGTTCTTGCTAATATTGATGTTTAATTTCTATCATTATCCACACTAATGCATTATGAGCTTCCATAGGGCGACGAAGGTGTGTTGGAGAAGAAGGTTGATATTGGTTTAGAGGAGCCAATAGATGTCGTTGACGATGAGGACGTCACAGAGATAGAACCATTTCTCACTCAACGACCACACGTTCGGCCCGCCCGTAGGAAGCATGCAAGTGTTTACCTATCAACCCCATTCACAACTCTACCTAAGCGGTCTGTGACATCAACCACCAGCACCTCTCAGTATGAACCAATTGTTTATGATCCTATGCACAAAATACTTGACGTCCATTTAGATAGACTTCGAGCTTGGATTACAGACAAGCGTACAGGCGATGAGCTGCGTGAAACCTTTCATGGGAAAAAATCGAAGGCTTTTTTCAGAGACTTGTTTATGTGTCGCCGGTGGTTGGCGGATGAGGTATGGGATTATCTTATCATTTATGCAATTATAATTTTTTCATTGTTATGGTTCTATACATTTACTGCTTACTTTTGTTTCTATTAGCATTTGGATGCACTTTTTCTTTTCATTCGCTTGAAGATTAAGGCAGCCGGGATACCTTCTTCTCAGAACTTCACAACTGCAGACACAATCTTTATGGTTTGGAATCGTCGCGTTACTTTATGTATGTATTTGCGTTTGATATTTGTCCTTCGGTCTGATATTTGCGTTCGTATGTTTTTCTTTGCAGCGCATTTTAGTTTCGAAGTGGCCCCTATACAAAGAATGTATTAAAGAGAATCGCTCGTTTGACTGGGATGAAGAGTATAGGTTGGTTGACTATGTTGTCGGGTCAAAAGAGGACTTCCAAGATCCTTGGGCAAGTGTTGATTACGTTTACTCTCCATTCAATGTCCATGGCAACCATTGGGTTCTATTATGCTTGGATTTGGTAAGTTGTCAAGTGAAGGTATGGGATTCACTTCCGTCACTTACAACTGCCAAAGAGATGACAAACATATTACTGCCCATTCGACAGTTGGTGCCAAAGTTGTTAGATAGTACTGGCTTCTTTGATAGGAGAGGTAGATCATCGACATACAAGGAACCTTGGCCAGTTGTCATTGTTGACTCAATTCCACTTCAACGAAATAATAGTGATTGTGGCGTATTCACAATTAAGTATTTTGAGTACATAGCTGCTGGTGTTGGTTTAGATACATTATGTCAAGAAAACATGTCCTACTTTAGAAAACAATTAGCATTTCAATTATAGACCAACACTCCTATGTATTGAAATATTTACATAAATCACAAGTATCAATTGGCCGTTCGATTATTCTCTATGTTGCATTTCAATTAGTATCAATTGGCATTTCAATTAGTAGTATCGATTATTCTCTAGGTTGCAAAACTACTTGTAGCTAAACGATCGCTTAATTTTTTTATGATTTTAAGAAGATCGTTTAGACTTTACCAAACGATCGTTTAGACTTTACTAAACGATCGCTTAATATTTTGACGTTTATTAAGAAGATCGTTTAGACATCGTTTATTAAGAAGATCGTTTATACTTTACCAAACGATCATTTAGACTTTACTAAACGATCGCTTAATATTTTGACGTTTATTAAGAATATCGTTTAGACTTTACTAAACGATCGCTTAAACATATGTGCGCGATGAGTATTTCTCTACACAAATATTTTGTGATATGTATCTAAACGAATACAAATATTAACTCAAATATTATTTCTCAATTTTGGCCGCGTTTAATTGAAAATATCACAAAGTATTTATTTTATAACAAAGTTTAAAATTATAATATGTTATTCTCTCTACAAAAATTACATAAAAAATTATATAAACGAATACAAATATTAACTCAAAAGTACAAGAACGAAATATATATTTTTTTATTTAGCAAAAGTATTTATTGGCCAAAAGTTCCAGCACATATTGTTGTCTAAACAGTTTCATGTTTCGCACAGTTAGACAACCAAGGTCACTAGCAGTTACAAGGCATTCAACAAATTTAGCACAGAAAATTCCACAATCCAATGAACGCCCTTTCTGTAATGTGGCCTTCGATCTGCGTATTGGCCAAGGGCCATATGTGAAATGATCTGAATGGAGGTTGACTCCAATTGCAATCGGGAGTGAGGGGATGCATCGTGCAGGCATTTGAAGAGCTTCATCAACAAGTTTCTGCTCAACATAATTTGGCATTGAGTCGAACACGTAGATCCTACATTTTCTCATATCAGCTGCAATAGCAAACCAGTGTTCTTTTATGTTGATGCAGGTAATCACGTAGTTGACATCTCCCCACCCTGGTATGTGGTTGTAATCACCAACAGCAGTGTTGAAATAGTATTCCACATCTTTTTCTGTCCATATAGTTAGGTGTACTGTTGGGTCTGTCCATTCAGCTTTCGTATTATCTGGTGTCACCAGATGAGTATCGAAAATATGGTTCCAAACAATGCAGTCTGGTTTATTGATTCCAAGCTTCAAGAACAAGTCAAAAAATTTAGTCAGAATATAATGATGCAGTTTAACTTCTATACAAAAAAAAATTAAAGAATAACAACTTACTAGAAACGAGGAATGTAATATTCTAAAAGAACGCTTGCAATGGTGCTTGAGATGCAACATTTTATTCTGCAAGTGGGATAATAGCAAAACCAATGTCTACAAAGAAAAAATAAACGATCGTTTAGTGAATGAAATGAGAGTATAAGCGATCGCTTAAGAAATGTACATGTGATCGTTTACTTAGTAAGCGATCGCTTAAGAAATGTACATGTGATCGTTTACTTAGTAAGCGATCGTGTAATATTAACTTAACGATCGTTTAGTTAATAGAAGCGATTGTTTAGTTAATAGACGCGATCATTTAGTTAATATAAGTGATCGTTTGGGAAGAGTACTTACGTCTCCATGTACCCATGTGTTTTCTTCAAGCTGTCTGAAAAACCAATGTCTACAAAGAAAAAATAAACGATCGTTTAGTGAATGAAATGAGAGTATAAGCGATCGCTTAAGAAATGTACATGTGATCGTTTACTTAGTAAGCGATCGCTTAAGAAATGTACATGTGATCGTTTACTTAGTAAGCGATCGTGTAATATTAACTTAACGATCGTTTAGTTAATAGAAGCGATTGTTTAGTTAATAGACGCGATCATTTAGTTAATATAAGTGATCGTTTGGGAAGAGTACTTACGTCTCCATGTACCCATGTGTTTTCTTCAAGCTGTCTGAAAAAGTCTTTCTTTCTGGTTGTGGAGACTACTTTCCTTTGTTCATGGGTTGTTTTTCTTGATCTTTTCCATTGTAAGTATTCCTTCCATAATTTTGGATCCAATTTCCACATCGGATTATATGTATCTACTTCTCTGATTTCCACATCTGGGACAGGTGTTGTAGATTCTGATATGATCTGAGCAGATGTTGTGGGTGGATTACCTTGTTCATCTTCATCTTGCACCTCTTTATTTGCTATTTTACATAGCTTTCTTCTCTTTATTGGTTTTTCTTGTTCATCTTTATCAGGCACAGTTACTGGTTCTTTTTCAACCAAAGTAACTGCTTCATCATTTTTTTTAATCTCAACCTGTTTTTTTGTTGTTTCCTGCAATGTAATCGTATTAAACAAGTAACAAACTATTAATTCAAACGACTACAAATTTGTTGTGTATACATACCAGTTGAGATTCTTCATTTACAATTTGTACAGTTTGATCCAATGGAGCCAATTCACAAAGTGCAAGAGGTTGGCTCACAAATGGAAGGGTAGTAATCATTTGTGGCAGGTCTGTTTCTTTCTGAATTTGATGACTTAGACTATCCGATATATCTCTTATAGTCATTAGCAAGTCTGCATCCCTACCGTCTATGCTTATATCACTACCACATTCCTGTTGATGTTCCCTAAACAAAATGAGAAAAAACATGAGAATAAGAAAAAAAAATACAATTGTTAGGTATTTATAAACTAGTAAACAATGAATGAAATGTTAACCTTTGGGTTTCCTCTTGATGTTCAGTATGTTGTTCTTCAGTAGGTTGTTGTTCAGTATGTTGTTCTTGAACAACATACTCATTGTCATTCTGATCAGTATGATCATTTCCTTGATTTTCAGTTTGATTCTAATAAACAAATAAAAACGAACATAAAATTAAAAAAATAATGTATTGTTAAACCATCGTGTATATAAAAGTAAACGATCGCGTAACTTTGATAAATGATCATCTGTCAAAGTTAAACGATCGAGTAACTTTGATAAACGATCGTCTATCAAAGCTATACGATCATGTAACTAATGTATTATGAAAACAAATTTTACCTGGACCAATCTCTCCAGTATCTGCTTCATTTCATACAGCTCCAATGACTGCTTCGTGATTGTGCCATCCATCCTACAGACTATAGAAGTCAGTGTGGATAAATCCTTACGAACTTCTTTTATTTCCTTCTTCAGTTTCTTGTAGGATTTTGAATGACTTTGTTCTTCTTTGTCATTGGACTTCTTTGATCTGAAATGTTTCTTCTTGGTGATTGGATGCATTTCAGACTCGTCAGCCACTGTTTGACTTTGTTCTCTTTGGCGTGACAGTTGTTCTCTTTGTGGAGATGAGTCTGATTGCTCCAATGATTTGTTGTTCATTGCTCCAATGGATTCATCGTCCTCCATTTGCATGTTATCATCCCCTCGAATTCGACTCTCCATGAAAGCCTTCTCTTGGGTTGACATCTTCAGTTTAGGTTGAACAACAGTCTGCAATGTAATTGTATTAAACGATCGTGTAATTATATTAAACGATCACTGACAAGTTTTACTTACATTTTTGTTGTCGAATATGTTCTTCTGCAGCATTTTGTAATATGGAGCTTGCGTACAATTCCATCTCAATATCCTAGGGATTAATCCCTTACTTTTCTTGTGGCCAGGTGCTCATTTGCAGTTGAGAGTACTTCATAAGCCCACACCTACAACATTTAAACAAATATGTTAAACTTTGATGTTCAATATCCTAGGGATTTGTAAATTTGAGTGCTTCACCATATCTACGCAAAAGATTATATGACTCTTCAGGAGACCCTCGCACTCGTTCATATGCATTTTCTCTGGCACGCCATGCTTTCTCATAACTCATATTTATGCCATAGTCTTGCCTCATGTCTTCTATGATATCACGTGGTTTGTATATGCGACCGGGTCCCTTGAATTTGGACTTTATTAATTATCCAACAACCCAAGATTTTGCTTGCCTATGGTCACGATTCAAAAACTCAAGAGAACATGAATGAACTTTCACATACTTTTTAATCTTGAATATATTTGAATTCTTCAGTCTAACCGCTCGCAATCTCCAACCACACTTGTTGTCGATGCATCTAACGAAAAGAACCTCTTTTGTAGACTTTTTTACTACAAACTGAAATTTTTTTTTCATTGCCAACACACTTGATCTCATTGACAAATCTCTCTTGCAAAAAAAGATTTGTCCTACATCCAACTCTTCACTTGTAGAGCTTTCTTCCGACCAGCCACTTCCTTTTGTCTTCAACTTCTGACTAGAGGAGTTGTAGTCAACTTTACCTTTTCCTTTGCAATCTTTTGTAAGAGCATCTCTTTGTTCTGGGATGTCAAACAATTCATTGTACATCTCAACTGACTCCCATGTAAAAGTATCATCTTTTGAATGATATGACTCATATGATTCCCATATAGTCGAATTGGTCCCTATCATGTTATCACACAAGCCAACCTGAACTTCACCAATATCAACTTCATTCTCATCTAATGTATCCATTCCAATTGGAGGATGGGGGTTTAAATTTTGAACTTGGTTGCTCCCAGATACTGAATTGTAATCTTTGTTTAATACTTTCATGCTTCGATTGCTTGTAGGCTCAAATGATAGGTATAGGGGGACCTCCAATGGATTTTCACTAAGAATATAAAACTTCAAATCACGGTCATTGCTTAACTCAAATGGAGGAGCTTCCTTTTCCCCTTTGATCTCACATATACATCTTATCTTTATGTTGAACTTTGTAGGGTCAACTTCTGCAAGGTCATATAGTTCAGATTGTAAATCTTTGTGCGTTATTTCTTTAGGGACAACAATGCCTTTTAACACTCCTCCTTCATATTTTCTTCGTTCCTCATCCCATGCACCACCGTGACGCACTAAAATCCGAACATGTGCCATCCTTAAACTACCTTAGTTAGTTTTGTATCTTCAAAAATTGATTTGAATTTAAGAACCTACAAGATGCGTGCAAGATGTAAAGAAATAAAAAAAAAAACTGGAAGATGTGTGCGGGCCTAAGAGAGTTACTAAACATGCAAAGAATAGATCTACATGGATTAGGAGGTGTACCAATTTGATTTTGAAATAAATAGTGGAAGTTTGGAACGTGCGAGATACGTGCGAGATAAAGCATGAGGGCCTAAGAGAGTTACTAAACATGCAAAGAATAGCTCTAAATGGATTAGGAGGTGTACCAAGTTGATTTTGAAATAAATAGTGAAAGTTTGGAACGTGCGAGATACGTGCGAGATGTGTGCGAGATAAAGCATGAGGGCCTAAGAGAGTTACTAAACATGCAAAGAATAGCTCTAAATGGATTAGGAGGTGTACCAAGTTGATTTTGAAATAAATAGTGAAAGTTTGGAACGTGCGAGATACGTGCGAGATAGGTGCGAGATAAAAAAAAAATACGTGCGAGATAAAAAAAACCTTCATTCCTTCTATTCCTATTGCTTACTCCTCCTCTATTTGATCCAACTAAATCCTCATCCTCTAGTTCAATTCATTTTTCACTACCCATTGAACTTTCTAAGAACCTAAAACCAAACTTTGACTAAACTAATTTACGGCAAATAAGTCCAATTCCAAAAACCAGACAATTACGGATGAAAATAACACCAAATACCCCAACCAAACATTTACTTATAGTAGATAAATTGAAAATCGGTTAGACATGAAACTCACCCAAATAAGAGAAAACGCTCGAAGTTGATTGAATGGTCCGAATAGGAGCGACAAAATGCACTGGACAACGACCGACGAAGGGCAAGCGACGAAGGGCAAGCGACGATGGGAAAGCGACGATGGGCAAGTGACGATGGGCAAGCAACGATGGCCGGAGTAGGTTCAGGTGTTCTACGCGAAAGAAAAGAGAAGGAAAATGGAACTATACGCGAAAGAGAAGGAATCGATTGTGGAGAGAAGGGAAAGCAAACGTGGAAGAGGGAAATGAAATGAAGGGCATTTTTGTCCATTCACACCCAAATTGTCCTAAAAGTCTTTCTTTTGAAAACTTGTCCCAAAATTCATTTAAAGCTCTTTTTTTAACCTATTTTTGGTAATTTTCCAAAAATTTTCAAAAATACCTTTAAACTTTAAAAACGTTAAACTATTATTCTCGTAATTAGAATATGAATAAAAATCATTAAGATTTTGCAGTAGAAATAACTCTAAATTTAAAATATATTCTACGTGTCAAAATAGTGATAAACTTAATTGAAGTTTTTTTAAATTTTAAAACAAAATTATATTTGTCATGTTTGGTAATGAATTGATTTTTTTTTCTAAATCAAGCTTAAGAGTAACTTTGAAATTCAACCTTTGTACTTAAGAAATATGCAAATCAAAATAAGAAATGAGGAGAACACTCTCGTTTTATAGGCTTAATTTAAAATACAAATCATGATAATTAGTTTTAAAAACAAAATGATTAATTACTAAACGAACGAGAGTATCATGTAGAATCATTATTTCGATAGACC
This sequence comes from Cucumis melo, assembly GCF_025177605.1. Classification (NCBI taxonomy): domain Eukaryota; kingdom Viridiplantae; phylum Streptophyta; class Magnoliopsida; order Cucurbitales; family Cucurbitaceae; genus Cucumis; species Cucumis melo. The sequence continues at coordinate 18,778,872 of NC_066865.1, read as the reverse complement.
ATCTATTTTTCAAAACGACAACAATGCAGTAACATTTTCGATATCTGAAGCCATAAAGCAAATACTATCAATCTCATAAAACTCTAACAACTTCAAATAAATATATCATTATACCAACGATAAAGACATTTTAATTTGTAGTTATATTTTGAACAAGAAATTTACAATTGTAGTTCATATATCGATTGTGAGTATAGTTTTTTTTTTAATTGTTTTAAAATTCAAGTGTATTTTTGAAAATGTTCAATAATTCAAATGTATTTTTAAACAAAGCTGTAATAATTTCCATCCAAAAATAAAGTACTTTTTAATCATTTTTAAAGGTTTGAGGATAGTCTTATACTTATCCACTACGATTTAGTTGATAATAAGTTATTATTAATTTATTTATGAATATAAGTTATGTCTAAAAATGGGTAAATTGCAATTTTAGTTCTTATTGTTTGGATGAAGTTGAAGTTTAACATCGCTCGTATGGACTATTTATGAAGTTTTTCAAATCATAAGAACGACTAAATTCTAATTAATAAACTAAAATTTGTCATTTAACCTAAAATTTAATATTTTTTATTGTTGTGTATTATTCTCGACTCTCGCATCAATAAAGAATGTAACGAAATGCGATACTTGGTGTGAATTGTAGGATCTTGTGAACCACACTAAGTTTTTGAACGGAAGTTGCGGCTAGAGCCTTCTGGCCGAGGGCACGTCTGCCTAGGCATCATGCATTATTCCTCCCCCCCCTACACACACAACTCTCCCCAATGCGGGATCATTGTACAGATAGGGCACACAGTGGCCTCCCGTATGCACCGTCGTGAGGATGGCTTAAATTTGAGGCCTTTGACACTCATCGGTGCAACACTACGGTTGTATATAATTTATAATACATTACATAATATATATAATATTAAAATAATGAATTGAGTTTATAACATTACACATTCTGTTTCTAAATGTTTTTATAGATATTTAATATAATTATGCTTTTTAAAATGTAAGCTTGATCTATAAATATAATTATGCTTTTTAAAATGTAAAATTCAAGTATTTTGAAAACATAAAAATGTTTTTTTTAGAATATGCACTATTTTTGAATCACAAAATACGAAAATAACTTCAGAAAAGAGAATTTGGATTATCTGTCAGACACATATATGAACTTTAGTAAATCCGAAGACATAAAACGTAATCTGAATTTTCTACCAAACATATCATATTTATTAGAATGAGAGAAACTAGAACAAAGTTCAAAATATAGAAACTAAAAGAGGTAATTTTAATAAATGAATCATGTATTTCTATAAATATCTCTCTGGAAGGTAATGCTATACCAGATAGAATTGTATCAATATATTTCCTATATTTAATTGAGGAGTCCATATGATATGATATAGCTAAGTAGGTTGTACTTTAATAAACCGATTTATGTATTTTCATATCATGATTCGTCCTTCTTCCTATTGTAAATAGGTTAGATAATGTCAATAGATATGAATTATTGTTTTTCATCTTCTAAATAAAGCATGAATTTTTTAGATATACTAAGTAATGACAAATATCAAATTAAAAAGAAAATATAACGATGGCAGTACAATTAGTGATCCGTAATTTTAAAGCTCCACATGATGTTACATTCCAAAATTTTGCCATAATATGTCATGTTGGCAATTGTGGACGGTGTCCATGAGTTCCATGTAAGTTGTCATGCTCCCAAAACTCTACTACTTCCTCGTATTTGTTTTGTATCGTGTTTCTTGCAACTCTCTTTATTTTCTTCTACTCCGGTAACTACGGGCAACCATCAATTGTTTTGTGGGAGATATCTAAAGTTTTTTTTTTCATGTAGATCTAGAATGTTTTTTTTAGAGGAAGAGATTTATGGATGTATAATACTTAAAAGGTTTTTCATAATTTCGTATTTATTTAGATTATTTTGGATTTAGATACTTTTGTGTTATATTTTTGAATGGACTGATTCTATTTTGGACTATTAACCTTTCTTAATGATGTTTTAGATTGATATTGTGTGACACAATACTATTAGTTTCTGTGGTTGGAACGAACCAAGAATATATTCATTAATTTTGTAGTTATGTTTACAATCTTTAGGTGTTGATCGTGGGTCTTGGTTTTACTTATCCAATAAAGTTATATATTTTAAACAAGTCCATTGTTCACAATCACAACAAACTCATCGTGTTTATTTAAATATAATTTTATTAATCATTTTTCATATTAGGTGTCAAATTAATAATTTTTCATCTTATGTTTCAAACTTATCGTTCTTCCATTTAATATATACTAGTGTTTTTTAAAAATGTCTCTCTCACGTGGTCGGCTTTTCAACAAAAAACAATGACTAGAGAGGAAGAAAATAGAGAAAAAGTTGCTAGTAGAATCAAGATTTGGAAGGAGTGAAGTTATGACCCACAAAATAGTGGACCCTATCCACAATCTCCAACGTGGCATATGATGTGACAAAATCTAGAACAAGATAACTATCTAGAGCTAAAAATCATAGACCTAATACACGAGTTAATTAAGACATTCTGTACTAGCTAGATCCACAATTCTCCAACTATATTTTTGTCAATCTTATTTTTGTTATTATTTATTAAAACAATGGAAGAAAATAATCAAATAAGAGAACTAAATTAAAAGTTTATTATTAGCGATCTACTAGGTAGTAGCTAATTTAAGTTGTGTTGATATACGAGGGATAAAAGAGAATTTTGCTTTTAGCACAAGTGAAATATAAAAAATAAGAACAAAAAAGTGTTAATCATCATAGAACTATAATCACTAATTTGTGAACAAAATGAGAGAGTAATGTATTCCAAAGTAGTCTTATCAGATTCATTTACCTAATTTCTTTTCAAAGTCTTGTTTTGTATTTGAAAGATGAGTGGCCAACGTGTGGCAACTATTGTTTGCCTTATTGATAGAGAAGTTGCATTTGGAAAGGAATTGTGTAATTAGTTTAATTGCCAACATGATAGGGCCACTTGTATTTTGTAACCAAAGTCTATTGGTAGATTGTTACTTTAGATACATAACAAAGATGGTTGTCAAAATTCTGCTGGCCACCTTAAAAGCCTACGAAACTTACTTTTGCCTACCTAACACATATAGCCTCATTACCCTCCCTTTACACTCTTTTTGACAAATCTTCTTCATTTTGGTTGGTTTCTTTGTTATCTTTTTTTAATTTTTTTACCACACAAAGTTACGTTTTAAACTTTGATATCTTTTTAAAATTTAGAAATCAATTAAACACATATTTAAAACTTTACAGTTTAATCGAATTTTAAATATTTCAAATTTGTATCCATCTTTAGATTACTTTTTCTTAATCATTAAATTTTTTAGAAATCTATATATAGTATATTATTTTTAACAATATTTACGATGTAAAAAAGGATTTAAATTATATGAACGTTTTAATTATGTTAATATATCTCCTAGCACTCTCATCATACACCATAATATAATAAAAGAGAGCAAAAGAAATAGTACAAAACGAGTCAAACGATCAAAAACTCAAAAAATGAAGATAGTATAGAAATGATAATGATAGATAAGAGTGTTCTCTCACGAATGAGTCGCATGCCTGCCACCATCATGGAACATGCTATCATTTTGATCCAGCCTCTGAGAGAGGCACACCAATGAGATTGCACAGAAGGATATGCTTCTCTTTTAGTAGGATATGCTTCTTTTGTTGGATGAAGATCAGGAACTCATCTAAAGATTGGGAAAGAGAGTGTCGGCAGCTTCTAGGAAAATAAAAGAACCAAGTCCGTATCTATTTAAAATGTAACATGTACGATTTACAATAGTTTAACTCAAACACTAATTATATATTCACTCTAATTTCCATGTTACCAAATCAAAATTAAACAATACAAAAAAAACGTATAAAAATTGACACACATATATATAGTTTACTAATAGTATATTAATTAACTATATTTATAAGAGAAAAAATAATAATAATTATTAGAGAGAATTTTTTCGAAATACAAAAATCAACATCGCTAACTTAGAAAATTCATATATTACACTTTCTAAATCTTAGGATCAAAATCACAAATAACTCATAAATAAATATACATGCTCAAATATGAGAAATGACGAGTGTTACTTCATACTATGTTGTTCGTAATACCACATAACAAATTCAAGACATTTCAACAAATCAATATTTACCCATCAACTGATCTTATGTATCAAGTTTTATCAACTCTCTTTTAAAAAAAAAAAAAAAAAAAAAAAAAAAAACTAAAAGATGAAGGGTAATGAAACAATTTCAAAGTTGAAGGGTAAAGATGAAACTACTTGGAAAAAAAAAGAACATGTCATGTGTTAAATGTAATTTGCAATTTCCAAATAGTTGTTTGAATTCTTCGGTATGGCTTTTTGGAACATGAAAAGATAATTATGGTTTTAGGAATATAAAAAAGATAATGCAAATTTTACTTGAGAGTATATATTTTCAAGAGTTATCTATTGACACATGTACGTCCTCTACCCTTTGTAAGAGGAACTAAAAGAAAAAGCTCCAATTGAATAACCTAATTGCTAAAACATTCAATCGAATAAGTTTCTTCTAATTACTCTCTCCATTCTAAATTTTAGCTTAATTTTCTTTCCCTCCAACAGCATTCGGCCCCCTGAGTAAATATTCAAAAGATCAATGCTTCACTTTTTCATCCATGTATATGATTTAATATCTTATAAGTTTTTTTTTTTTTTTTTTTTATTTGAGTTAGATTAGATTGTCATACGAGATTAGTGAGAAGATACCAATTCGTGATAAATATTTCATTATTAGAGTTTGAAACCAGGGTTAATCTTTATTTAAGGTGGGTTAGTGTAAAAACCAACTTCTTTATCTGGTTTTTCTTTTTTAAACTTTACTCATCCATATATAATGATTTAGTCCAAAACTAATTGCTGTAGTATACTCTAAATTAATCAAAGAACATTATAGAATTTTTTAGTGGCAAAAAGTAAAAGACATTGAATTATAAAAGTTAATCAAAACCTTGTGTGCTCTATATGCCTTATTTTGAAACTTCTCTCAACTTTTGTGTTTTTTAGGATATCATTCAATTCTAATTTGGAAGATTATTGGCTGTATTGTTCCATCAATATGCAATTTCATTGTGCTCTGATCTAAACCCTTATATATATAAACCCTACTAATTGTATTAACTTTCATCCCCCAAACTAAACTCTAAATCACAAAACTAAATCCTCTCTTCTCTCTCTCTCTCTCAGCTCTCTAAATATGAAGTTCTTTTCAGCTGCGATTTTCCTTTTGCTTCTCATTTTTGGCACTGGTTTGTTTTCATCAATTATTATGTGCTTTTCTTTGTTTCAATTTATTTATGGGAGAGGAAATTTCAGGGAGCTAGGTTTTTTTAAGTTGGGGTTACTCAATTTTGTGTTGCATGGTTGTTGGGTTACTCAATTTATTTATTATATATGGATAAATGCAAGTATTGGGTTACTGTGTTCGATCGTAGATATCAATACACTTTTATTAATTAATGTTAATAGAAAATAGAAAATAACCTAGATCTATTAATATTTATAATCGATGAAATTTGAATTTTGTAAATATTTACAATCGAATCGTCATTTACAATAATTTTCTTTTTAGTATATGTTTGAAAATAAAGTTTTGATTGTGTTCGTTGTCTTATTAAAGTAAATTAGTTAATAAATGATAAAACTTTTTTTTAAAAGGATTTACAAAATAAAATTTGAGTTTCAAACTCAAATACAATGAATATAAGATTTAGATATATTTTATTAATATTTTGATTTATTTTAGTATATTTATATATAAATATCTTTTAATATTTTTTCTCTGAAATTTAGAATATTGATATCATGATACTAAATATAAACCACATGACCTCCATCAACTCAAAACTTTTGAAGAGTTGGATCCATGATTTAATTAACTATATGTTGTGGTTGAAGGGATGGCGCCAATGGTGGCGGAGGCGAGGGTATGCGAATCTCCGAGCCACAATTTCAAGGGTCTATGCTTTAGTGACACAAATTGTGGGAATATCTGCAAGACGGAGGGGTTTAGCGGTGGCCTTTGCAGGGGATTCCGCCGTCGCTGCTTTTGCACAAAGCACTGTGTTTGAAATCTCTCCGATAACCCAACTAATTAAATAATAAATGTCTATTTCTACTAGACTATCCTTTTCAACTTTCTATGAACAATAAAATTGGCCAATGGCCATTATCGTCTTTTGTTCCATAGCTTACTTTTTTATATTTTTCTCTTGTAATCTTTTTTATGTGTTTGTGATCGATCTTCTGGTTTTATTACATTAATGCAATGAGATCAATAATATTTGTGTGTGGTTTTAATTTGGATATGCTTAGTTTGTGCGTTTAGAAGGCTGGAGAAAAGCTCCCATTGGTATCACCAAAATAAACAACAGAAAATATAACAAATAAAAAAAAAGAAATGGTACCGTTTGGTTAAAATCTTAAGGAATATTGTTGAGTGTGTAAAATTGTGTTTAATTATTACAAAGTTTGAAGTCTTTGTTTACATGCAGAGATCATGTATTGAATTTGAAAGTGTGTGTCCTGATAAGTTTTAAAATATAATCGTGTTTTGGTTGCTGCTTGTTGTAGTTAGGTGGTTCGTTTGTTTGATGTTGCTCGTTTTTCCTCTCCCACATGCCTATTCTATGAGAAAAGAAAAGGTTTTTTTTTTTGACTTGTTCCCTTTCTTCATCCTCACCCCTTTCCAAAGTAGTGAAATACAGTGAGAATGAGAACTAAATTAAGAAATGTAGACAAAATATGTGTGATTCCATATTAATAAGAGCAACTGATCAAGATAAAGAAGAGAACCGATGCAAAATTGAGTGAGTAAGACTTTCCAATTACACTGCTGCTCCAAGAAGTAATTGATCGGAAAACAACAAAACTTAAAAGCACACACAACTTATCTGGAAAATCCAAAATCAATCAAAAATAATTATGGCCCAACATAGCACCTTATTTCTCCTCATACCATTTTAAAATCACATCGATCGAGTTTCAAACTTAAGCTGATGGACGAAGGTGTAAATTTAATATCATCACTTATTTGATAGTACATATGATGTTCCATCTAAAAAACAATTGTCCATGAATTGAAATCTCATACTATCAAAATATGGTATCAAAGCTCCTAAAGCCCAAACGGATGTTCAATTAAATAAAAAAAATCATGATCCGATCAAATTAGTGAACCGAAAATAGGCATCATCTCTTGAGATGATATATTGAGAATCTCACATTTCAAAAATCATAAAGATTCAATTTCAATAGACTACACTTCTCTCATTTTCAGTTTATTTTGAGATGGATCTCCATAGTAGTATCAAATAAGTTCACAGTACTATGAATAAGTTTGTGTTTGGAGTAGTATAGAGTTGCGCGCAGTTATTATAAAATCTAAAAAGTCGATAAATATAAAGTTACTCGATAAATGAGTTGAGCTATTTATACCAAATTAGTAGGTGAAAACGTTTGTATCTAAATGAATCGGAGATCTAAACCTCTGAGATCTAAAGAGGAGGTTTAGACGATAATTAAAGCAATATGAAGTGATCACATTATATAAAGCTCTCAGCTTTTTCTTAAAGCTTAATAAAAGCTCATTTGCTTAGGTTGTTCCTACAACAGTGTGTTTACAAAAGGGAATTGAAAGACAGCTCAAAATCACATATGGATTATATTTAAGGACCAAACATCTCATATGTTGCGACAAAACTTAGTGCTATATGACTCATTAAATCTTCACTTTTTTTATTTTTTGTTCTGGGTCATTCTAATGCAATACCCTGTTGACCCCTTTCAAAGTTTTATATAAACCTCTTTCCCATATTCATTTCTCACACTCAACACACAAAATCTCTTTTTTTTCATCTCTCAGCTCTCAATATTTATAATATGAAGTTCCTTTCTGCTGCAATTTTCTTGCTCCTCCTGCTTCTTGGCACAGGTTCTTCTTCCATTTCTTTTTTCTGGTTTATCTTCTATCTTTCTTCTTTCTCAACTCAAACAAACAAAAGTGCGACAAATTTATTAAAAATATTCACAAATATAACAAAATGTCACAAAGTCTATCACTAATAGTTATCGATAGACATCTATCTTATCGTCCTTCAATGTCTATTAGAGAAATAGATGTGTATATATATTTCAATCATTCTATTTATTTCTAGACAGTGATATTTTACTACATTCATAAGTGTTGTGGTTCATAAAAGATGGAAAAGTGGTTTTTCTGTAGTGTTTTATACCGTTAATTCTATTTAAAAAAAATTTAAAGTACAATTTTATCCTTATTTCATCACATTTTTTTATGGAATAAGAAAAAACAAAAATGAAAAGAAATATATGCAAGCAATATGGATGCTTAATTATTTGAATAAATATTTTAGAGAGTTGTTGGTCATATATCTTTAAATTATGGTTATCCTCTCCTTTAACACATATATAATAAACAATGAAAATTATCTACAAGGAAAACATTGTAGATGTAGAATATTCTATATCCACTGTTTTTTTTTTTTTTTATATTTAGGATCAGGACTCTTGTTTTCTTCTTTTTTTTCTTTTAAATGGATAGAAATTTAATTAGGTGGTAACCATAGATTAAACTCATTATCTCTTGATCGGTTGTCGATATTATTTTACATTTTTTATCTAATTTTTTTTACTTTCCACCTTATGGAAAAACTCTACATTTGGACCCATATCTAATTTTCACTTTTATGGAATAACTTTTCTTTCCTTTCTAATATGATTTTTACAAAATTTTAGTAATTTTATCTTACATCGAATACAAACTTATTAACTCCACTCAATCCACCAAATGCAAATGCAAAAATAAATCATAATTATTATTTTGTGTTTTTAATTTAATGATGTATGAAAATCTACAAATAAATATAAATTCAACTGATTAAGGCCCGTGTCAATAGTTTTTTTATAGCAAAACAAATGTGAATGAGATATGGAGATTTGAACTTTCCAATGTAACAAAGACGTGTCTATTAACACTAACTCGTCACATACTTAAATACTTATATATGTGAAAGAGAAAAAAAGAAAAGAAAAAAGAAAAAGTTGGACTAAAATGAGAGATTTGGTGGCAGGGATGGGGCCGATGGTAACAGAGGCAAGAACATGCGAATCTCCAAGCCATCGCTTCAAGGGGCTGTGCTTCAGTAAGAACAACTGTGGCCATGTTTGCAAAACGGAGGGCTTCCACGGCGGCCATTGCCGGGGATTCCGTCGCCGCTGCTTCTGCACAAAGCATTGTGTTTGAGTTGAATGTCAATGATCTAAAATCAGTTGTCTATCAGTAAAAGTAGACACTCCATATGGGAGCTGGGAGCTCTTTGGGCGTGCGTTTAAACCAATAAAATTTGCCCTATTTTGTCTGTCATTGTTTCCTTTTCTTTTTTAAAGTTTTGCAGCTTTTGTTTGTTGTGCAAGCTTTACTTCCTATTTGCTTTGGTTTTGGTTTGAATTAATGTAATGTTTAGTTCATATTATATATCTGTGTATTTATTTGATGTTTGGTCTCTTTTGAGATGTTTTTTTTTTTTTTTTTTTTTTTTGGTAAAGAGAGGCTCACTAAAACTTATTCAACGGAAGCTAAGTGAAATTGCCATTTATATGGTTTCAAAATGCTAGCAAAAAGAGTAACGTCCGTCTTAAATTATTAAATAGAAAAATCATTAAGTTTCGTTGTTTGTTCTAAAATATTTGTGTATTTTTAAAAGTTATAGTATTACTTGGAAGTCCTCAACTTTTCATAAGAGTTTCAAAACTACCTTTGGAATAGAAATCATTTAGAATTTTGATAGGAATCGAGGCTTGAGACTTGAAATAATGTTGTAGAAATTTAAGGATAATCGATCCTCGTATCGTTGCATGTCTCAATTTTTGACAATAAACTAAAGCATATCTAAAATGCCGTTTTGCAAATATGATGAAAGATGAAAGATTGTGGCAGTAAAATTTTAGGATAAAAGTTATTCTTTGGTATCAAAAGTATCCATAATCTTAAAAGTTGCAATACTCCAAGATCTTTGCCATTTATTTTAAAAATATTGCGTACTTTCAAGAGTGGTAATATTATCCTAAAATCGGCCTAGATCTTTCGATAACATTTTAAAACTACATTTGGAATATATAATCTTAAGAATGATTAAGGACATAAATCTGAAGTGTCATGCTGTTTTAGATAAATTTTCTACCAAATGTTTGAAGAATTTCTACTCTTAGTAGTTTTGAAACTTTAAACTATTACGAAGATGAAGGAGTAGTATTGTATTACAACATTTAAGAAAATAGATAAATTTGAAACAAAAGATAAAATTCAGTGGTATATACTTTTATAACCGACCTCTTTTAGGATATTAGTAAACAGCGCGTGCAATGCACGTAAAAATCACACACGAAAAAATTATAATTTTAATTTAACTTTATAAAATTAGAACAATCATTTCAATATTCTCCATATTCATCATCTTCTTCTCCTATGTCTCTTTGTTTTCCCATTGATCGAATTTTAAATTTGATTTGTTTGCATAATTCAAATTCTATTTTTTAACGTCTTATGTTTGAAATTTAACCATCTAATCTATTAACCATCTAATCTATTAACCATCTAATCTATATATATACAAATAAAGTGAAAGATTAGGTTGTTGGTTGTATAATAATAGATACCCAAATAAAGTGGAAGATAGCATTATGTAATATTAGTTACGACGTGGAAGATGGAAAAGTTACAATAATGACCCTAGTAACATAGAATATTAACTAATATCGGTTATGAAATCAAAACATTTTTTTTTAATAAGGAGATAAAAAGTTAACGAAGTGTAACTTCTATCATGTTGAATGTGAAAATGACCACAAACATTAAATCTATGTATATGAGAAAATTGCCACTAAAACAAGACTAAAAAAAGTTATAATGAAAAGGTACAAACATCCAATAAAATCATATTTCTTTTGAATGAAATTTCAAGACTTTAACATTTCTTGCTTTACACATTTTATTACCTTTATGTATACTTTATAAATTTCAACAATATTTACATTGTTTTAACAATTAGGGGCTGTTTGGGGGGCAATTTAACACTGTGGGGTTAGGTTAACCTAACCCCTGTTTGGTACTAGGATTATGGAAACCCTAGTTTTAGGGTTTCCATAACACCCGTATTATCCTCAAACCCCTCATTCTCATCTGCCCCCTAAACCCGATTTCTCTTCTTCGTTTTTTCCCTTCAACCCGTGTTAACCCCTCCTTAAATCCGTGTTGTAACTCCCTTCCATCCATCTTCTTCCTCCCAATTTTTGTTCTTTCTTCTTCTCCCCCTACTCCTCCATTGCCGGTTTCGTTTTTTAGCTCAAAAATCCATCCCCCTTCGATCGAAAACCCCTTCGCTTCATGACTCTGAATCCATCTCTACATCTCTCTAAGCCTCTCCCAATCTACAAAAGTTTTTGTTGAAGAGAAGATGGACGACATGCATAGACGCCAAGTCTATTGAGCCAAGCAAGGAAGAAAACGATGACTCCGAAGATGATGATTCCTCCGATGAGGGTTCCGATTCCGATGAGTCTAATGAGGTGATTCTTTCCCTTAATGCTTAACCCTTCTTCTTGTTCTTCCCCTTTTTCTTAACTTTAATCTCTTCTTCAATCTCTCTGTTTTTCATCATCTTCTTCTTTTTCAAACTTTCCACTCAGTTTTTTTTTTTGGTATATGGTGGTGTTGTTCTTGTTGTAATGGCAATTCGTAAAAATATGGGTAATTATAAGCATATTAAAGGAGCTGTGATCTCGTTATTCTTATAAATCAAGATTCTGTTACTCTTGTCTCTCTTTTTTAAGCACTGTAATCATAGTGATGAAGATGTTAAGATATGCTCTTCATGGTTCACATTCCATATCTCCTCTTCCTATTCATAATGCCAATCCCTTAACCACTTTTGTTTCTTCTAAAATCGATGAACCCAATTTTCATCTTCTGTTAGACCTATTGTCCGATCTTCCGACCAATGCCATCGTCTTGTTTCGCTTGATGTGTTTCGCGGTATCACTGTTGCGGTAAGCATTTTCTTTTTTCTTACCCACAATTGCTTTTGTTTTACTTCTTTGTTTTGATTTTCTTTGTTAATTCTTTTCTACTCCATGTTGGTGTTTTTTAATTGAATGGAATGATTTTGTTTTTGTTTATGTTATCATCGAATGAGATTTCTCATAATAGCATGGGTTGGATGAAAGAACATTGGTCTTATTGTGGACTTGTTTTACTATTTTTTTTTTATAAAAGGGTTTTATAAAGAAAATAAGGATTCCATTTTGGTTGTTGTTACCTGCTTTGTTGGCTTACATTGTGGACATATCATTGTACATTTCAAAGTGAGTGAGATGCTCCAGCTAAGGCTAATTGTTATGAGTTGTTATGTTGTGCAATTGGCAGCTGAGGCTAATTGGGGTTCCATCGTGAAGAGCTCTATGATTTTGAATATATATGCTTCTGAGTAGCCTGGCTGGGATTCAAGAGGGAAAGGATGCGATTGTGGAAGAGGGTGGAATTGTTGCGCTTGTAGAATTGGACTGAGATTGTTTTTTTTTTAAGGAGGTAATTGTATTATTAAGAAGTGGTATCGTGTATAGGGAGTGGTTTTTTTTTATGGTTTGTACAGCGTGGTTGAGAATGTTGAAAGAATGAAGATTGTAGAATGAAGTTAGTGCAGTTAGTAAAGCCAAAAGGTCGACGGTTAGAGAAGAAGTTGTATGATTTTTAACTAGGTTCTGGGATATCCTTTTTAATGACATTCCAATTTACTAAATAGTGTAATATCACTTGGTTTGATTTTCTGGGTTTGATTTGATGAAATTCTGATTGGTAGTTGTGTGTCTTGTATGGGTGAAGAACCCAAATTCTGTGGAACTCATCGTCTTTCTTGTAGCTTTATGTGAAGTACATTGAAGTTCTGAAATTTACGTAATTTAATTTTCATATTTTGGTTGATTCTATTCTGCTTATTATTGATTGATTAAAGTTTAAATGGTAGTTGATCTTGAAATAGGGAATTGCTGCTGCTAATCTTAATTAATTAAGAGAAAAAAATTGAATTGGTATGCCTAATTAGACTCATTGAAGTCTGTTTATTCTTATTTTTTACCAGCCTGAAGTATATTTTCTTTTTAGTTGATTAATAATGTTTTCATTATATATTTACAAAAAAAGAAAAAAGATTTAGGGAGGACTAATAATCAAAATGAATACACATAAGAAAATCAATGAAAATGGTCAATATTTGACGAATTAGAATGTAATTAGAATGTAATTGAAATTGGTATAATATTAGACTCAAAGTGTTCGATTCAAACATGAATTTTGAATTGCAATGCGTTCCAATCTCATTACAATGTCCAAACATCCTCTAAATTTTTGTCCAAAAAAAAAAAAAAGAAAAATTGCCAAGAAAGACATAATCATTATATGGAAGTCTAAGAAACATTCCTTCAATGTTTGAATGAAGTGTTACCTATCTTGAAAAGATATATATTATTATCTTATTTAAAAAAGAAAAGAAATATACATTATTAGTTTCCATATAAACATGTACAATTTGTCAACAAATTATTTACAATAAGAGGTGTTTGACGCTTTCGTAAAAAAATATGCAATAATAATTTTTTCTCATATTTACAATGTCATTTAGAAAAATTACTACATAAAAAAAAAATTAATAACCCAACCCACATAACATTTTTCCCAAATAAATTTTATCATAAATTCTACGTAAACCTACCCACCTAACCCTTCCCCCAAACACATCTTATCATAAAATCCCCATTAACTCTTCCCACCTAACCCTTCCCCCAAACACATATTATCATAAAACTACATTTCTAAACCCTTCCCCCAAACAAGGGTTATGATAAAACTAGTTTTTTCATAACACTAGTTTTATCATAACACTAACCCTTCCTTAAATCAACCCTTCCCCCAAACGCACCCTTAAAGTATAAGTCACTCAACCATTTCATTAATAAAATAGCTTTGATAGAAAAGATTAAATGAAGAAAAGAATAGCAAGATTTCCATGATTATATTAAAAAAGATTCTCAATATTACATGACTTAAACATAAAGAGTATAGACATATATATATGCCAACCACAAAGTTTGGTGGTTCGAGATTCCCCAACTTTTGTTGGGTACTAAAAAAAACCTATAAATGAAGAAATATACACAGACATACTTCTATATACAAAAAAAACAACAAAATAAAAAAATAGAAGAGAATAGAAAAACATGATTTGATTTCTTCTTCATTCTTAGCATTTTGTTGTAACTTATGAACATGAATGAAAAAATGAGGTATTTATATCCAAATATTTGAAAAGGAAAAAATTAAAAGGTTTCGAGAGATATAAAAGATAAGATAATGTGAATAGTTGGAGATTAAAGATTAAAGGGGAGAGGAATGTGAATGAATTTAGATAAATTTAAATGACACAATTAATAGAGAGTAAAATTTTGAGAAAAGTTATAATAAGAAGATGAAAAGTTAACAAAATGTAACTTCTATCTTATTGAATGTGAAAATAACCACAAACATTAAATCTATATGAATGACAAAATTGCCACTAATGCAAGACTAAAAGAGAATTATTAATAAAGGGTAAAATAGGACTTTAAAGTTTCTCGTCTTCCATCCTTTTATATATACTAGTAAACAACGCGAGCGATGCACGTGAAAATCACACACAAAAAAGTTATAGTTTTAACTTAATTTTATAAAATTAGAAGAGTCATTCAATATATTCATATTTATATCTTTTTTACATTCACATCGTAATACGTGAAAAATGAATAATAAATTTAAAAATATCATAATATACTATCTCAAAATTTATAATAATTTTAATAAAAAAATTTAAATGAAGAAAAAAAACATGAGTAAGATACTCAGGGTTACAAAAAAAAAATTCTCAATATTACATAACTTAAACATAAATAACATAGACATATCTACATGTCAAGCACAAACATAATAGTTCAAGTTTTCCCAACTTTTGTTATGTACTAAAAAGAAACCTATAAATGAATGAATATACACAAGCATACTTCTATATAAAAATAGAAAAAATAATAGAAGAGAATAGAAAAGCATAATTTGATTTGTTTTTCTTCTTCACCCCTAGCATTTTGTTGTAACCTGTGAACATGAATGAAATAAAAACAAAGAATGATATATTTATACCCAAAGATTTGAAAAGAATTTAAAAAGTTGAAAGATATACGAAAGAGTTAATATGAGATAAGGGAATGTGAATAGTTTGGAGATAGAAGATAAAAGGATAGAGAGGAATGTGAATTGATTTGGATGAATTTAAATAACATAATTAATTGGAAAGAAAATTTTAAAATTTTGATAAGTTATAATAAGAAGATGAAAAGTTAAGAAAATGTAATTTTTATCTTGTTGATGTGAAAATGACCATAGATATTAAAACTATGTGAATGACAAAATTGTCACTAAAACAAAATAAAAAGAAAGTTATGATGAAAGGGTAAAATGGGGCTAGAAAATTTCTTCACTTCCATCCTTTTATATATAGTATAGATTATAGATTAAAGTTTTCAATTTGGGATACATGATTTGGGCTTATTTCAATTTGATTCCAAGACTTTTACAATATTTTCAAGGGCCGACAAAAATGAATAGCAAAATTAGAGGTTTACTTTGGATAAATGACAATTTTATTTTTAAATTGACAAAATAGCAAAACATAAAATTTTTAAATAATAAATGGGAGAACAATGCCTTAAATGTCCTTACCTAATTGACAAATGTGATTTCTAAATACATTTGTAACAGAATCCACAAATACCTTATAATTAATACAAACTATGCCCCATTATTTCACATCCCATTCATTGGGATTGTGAGTTTGGAAAACAATTAAAATCTCTAGCATCTCTTTCTTCACTTTGGAAGATAATAGCCTACATGGCTCGGGTAACAAAGAAAGCAGCTCGGACGGTTCAGTAGGGAGCAGATGGTGCAAGCGGCTCAGGTAACCATGAGATCGGCTCGGACGACGTGCGGCTTGGGACATGACTGCTCGAGGACGAAGGCTTCTTCAACGGCAAGGAGAGCGCGCCCTAGTGCGGTAGCGTGCTACGGAGAAGGATGAAAGGTGCAACGAGCTCCACGCGAATGGGAGATCATGATGGCGGCGGCTGGTTTCGTGGAGATGTGAAGACAGTCGAAGCTTCTCGGACAAACATGAGTTGAAGCAGACACAGTCCGCTTGCTTCAGATCTGAACGTCGCGACGCAGAGGAGATGACTGACAAAAAGGGAGAGGCTCAGGCCGTAGCGGCTTGGGCTAACGACGAACAGGAGCTTGACAGAGAACTAAAGTGAGGGTGGCGGCTTCGACGTACGGAGGGAGATTGTCGTCGGAGATCTCAACGGAGAGAAGAGTGGCAGGGGCGATAGCGACCGTGTGATTTTGAAAAAGAAGAAGATGAGAGTGGGGGGAGGGGGCTGTGGTTGAGATGAAGAAGAAGATGATGAATTTAGGGTTTAAAAAAAGATATAATAATAATAATATAATTCATATTATATTATTTTTATGTTATAATATTATAAAATCTATATTTTTTTTCTTTTCGTTTCCAAACTTAAATAACTTTTAACACCCAACAAAATAAAATCTTAATAACTTATCATAATAATGTTGAATTTTTTACCTCAAAATTTTGACATTAGGAATTCAAATTAAGAATTTAAACTTGATGTATTATGTGTATTTTTTCCGTAAATAATTTAAAAAATAAAAAATTGTGAAATTAATAGATTATCCATTATCTTTGACATGATTTTATTTTAGGAATTTAATTTTGAATCTAAAATTAATTCATTTATATATATTTTTCGTAAATAATTTAAAAAATAAAAATGGTAAAATTAATGTATTGTCTCTTATCTTTGGCATAATTATAAGAATTCAATTTAAGAAT
This sequence comes from Cucumis melo, assembly GCF_025177605.1. NCBI lineage: Eukaryota > Viridiplantae > Streptophyta > Magnoliopsida > Cucurbitales > Cucurbitaceae > Cucumis > Cucumis melo. The sequence continues at coordinate 18,761,764 of NC_066865.1, read as the reverse complement.
CTAAAATTAAATACACTGTATTTTGTATTTTGTATCCTAATAATTAGGGGATGTTGAAACTAATGGCATATTAGGGATTGTTGGAACAATATAATATTTTTTTGATTTAGTTAAGAATTATTATAAATGGGTGTGTTTACAAATACATATACATTGTATTTGTATATAAACAATTGTCATTTGTAGCATATGAGAGATGTATTTTAAATTATTGTTTCATATAAGATACAAACTAAATATAGGGACTCAAACATTATATTTGACATAATTTTAGATATTTAAACTAAGTTAAAACCAATTTGTAATTTTATGGTGTGATATATAACAAATACTATTGTTGGCATAATTTTAGGGATTCAAAGCAATAATCTTAATTAATTAAGGTGTACGATTTGTATTTTACAAATTCAAACATTATATTTCTATGTTACTCCATACAATTTGTATGGAGTAAAATTATGATGGGAACCATATATTCCATGACTTATGGTTGTTGTATACTCGTAGATTCAATAATGGTTATCTGTTTTTCTTTTTACTCTGCTATGCGTTTTCTGTAGCACTTGGGTTTTAGTTTGATGTAGCGGTCGGGTATTAAAAAGATATTCATTATTTTAGGAATAGTTTAAAAAATAGAAAAGGCTGGAATTAATGGATATTGCATTATCTTTGGCATGATTTTAAGAAGGGATTAAATTTAAATCTTTAATTAATTAATTTATGTATATTTTTTCATAAATAATTTAAAAAATAAAAAATGTTAATTTTAAATCTAAAATTACTTAATGGATATCGCATTATTTTTTACGTGATTTCAGAAAGGGATTCAATTTTGAATATAAAACTAATAAATTTATGTATATTTTTTCTGTAAATAATTTAAAAAAAATACAAAAAGTCAATTTTGAATCTAAAATTACTTAACGTATGTATGTGTTTTTGGTAAATAATTTAAAAAATAAAAAAGATGAAATTAATGGGTATTGCATTATTTTTAGCATGATTTTAGGAAGAATCTATAATTCGAAAAATAAAAAATTGATGTTTGATTTTTTGATCCAACGAATACAAATACTGCATTTGTATATGGACAATTGTCATTCGTAGAAGGTAATTTCGAAAAAAAAGATTAGTTTTATCATAAATCAAAATGATTTAACAGTTTGCTATTTTTCTTTTAAATTCATGAATTTACTATTTTCAATGTCAATTTTCTATACACCACAAATTATCCGTTTGGTCTTTTCAACCATCCAAAAATCGGATTATTTTGCTCACATTTTATTTCTACGTAACTCTAATGCAATCGGTAAAATCAGAAGATAATAATAATAATTAACTATTCACTTGAATAGAAAAAATGTCACATATTCACATATTCAGAATCTATAATTCTAAAAAATAATTTGTGAGGTCTAAATATACAACCATGAAAATCAAAGTAAAATTAAACTCAAAACTATGAGACCAAATCAAAAACTTATAGAGAAAGAAAAACTACTTACAAATAAGTAAATCTCTTGGGCATCAGGAAAAAATTTCACTCCAAGGCTTTATCCCAAACCAATGAAAAACAGTTCAAACAAAGCCTGATTTTCCAGCATAATGATCTTGCAACCATTTTGCTTGCACTTGCAACCCAGCATCCATCAAAGCATTCAATGCCGACCTATAAAGCCTCTCATCCAACCTTGTTCCTTCTAACTTCATGTCCCTCAGAAGCTTCACCAGCTCATCAACCCGACTCGTCTTTGAGAACACCCCAACCATGATCCCCCCAATTGCCTTATCGATGGTGCCCCCATTCATCCGAAACTCCCGGTAATATTGCTCGCACTTCTCGAATTCTGATGCCTTGACATAAGCATTTATGATACTTGTATAGCTAACCTTATCAGGTGCTATCTTTTTGCGCTTCATTTCCTTCCATAACTTCTCAACTTGCTTCAAATTCTTGGCCTTCCCATGCATCTCCATCAATATGTTGTATATCCAAACATTTGGCTGACACCCTTTTTCTTTCATCTTTGCTAATAGCCTCATTGCATCCTTTAATCTCCCTGTTTTTCCATACATTGATATCAAGCTAGAGTAAGCTACTACACATTTATCAAATCCCTTCTCCTCCATTTCTCCAAAAATGTCCTCTGCTTTCGAGTAGAGTCCGACACGGCAGTAGGCGTTGATTGCTGAGGCGTACGTCACTTGTCCTGGCTCACATCCGTCTCCGATCAACTTCTCATAAACTTTAACTGCAGCGTCATAGCCCCTTCTCGTGGCGTAACCATTGACAATTGCACAGAAAATACAGTCAGAGACTCCAATTTTAAAGTCTTTCATTACTTCAACAATCTCAAGTGCCTTCTCTAATGATCCTTGTTGAATGTACATCAATATGAGCTTTAGAAACATCGCAGGATCTCTCAACAACTTCTTGGCTTTTGCTTCATTGTAAAGATCTTCAGCTAATTTAACTTCCCGGATGCTAGCAAAAGTACATATCAAAGCAGAGTAAATAGTGTAGTCTTCTGCGATCCCTTTCTTCCTCATATCTCTAAAGAATTCAAGCGACTCGAAAACCCGCCCCGACTTCGCTAAGGACTCGCAAAGTATCCCGTAAATCTTGGTCGAAAAGGGCGTTAAATTCGAAATCCTACTCTCCACTTCATTAAACAGTTCCATAACTCTCTCAGAATCCCCGAGTTTAAGATAGGCTTCCATGACCCTAAAATAACATCCAGAATCTGCTTCAATTCTTGCAGATTTCAACCGCTGGAAAACCATGATAGTGCTTTTGTACATGTGAAGCTTATTGTAGCCTCTCATGGCAGCTTCAAAAGCGGTCATAGCAACATCACTATCCCTTTCAAAAACCTCAAGCAAAGCCTTGACAACTTTAAATTTTCTACCTCTAACACAACTACTAACCAATTTAGAACAAGTATCTCTATCAGGGCAAACACCAAAATCCACAAAGTCCCTAGAAACTAAAAAAATCAAATCCCATTTCTTCAGTCGAACTAAGTACCTGATCAGATGCCGCAATGTCGATTTCTCAGGTCGAAACCCAGCCCTCTCCTTGGCTTTCACATAATAGTCATAGATCAAATCCTCGGTTCCGGGGTTTTGCGACAACCCACATAAGAAATCGTTCAAATCTTCAACGTTGGAGAGCGGGGGAAGTTGAAAATCGTGAAGATTGGAGTTTGAATGGATGTCGGGTAAGGCGATGGAGGGTTGTTCTAAGATTGGGGAAGGGAAGCCGGAGGAATTCAGATGGAGGGATGGAAGGTTTGAAGTGGGAAGAGAGAAAAGGAGAGGGAAATTAGAGGTGGGGATGAAATGGGATTTTCTGAAAGAGTTTGATGGAGGGAATGAGCAGTCGGGGGAGGGAGAGACGGCCATGGGAGATAAGGTCCGAAGGACAGGGGAGGAAGAAGAGTACAGTGCCACTCATAATGATAGTATATAGCTTATCGGCAAGGAAGTTGGGTTCGAGATCTTGTAAGCCACTGAATTTGTGCCAAGTGGGGAGCTTTCGGGCAGAAGGGTTAAGGGATTTTCCATGTAAGCATTTGCGTTTCCTTTCCTCCATGAAAACTGCCAAGCTTTTGTGTGGTATATAATATAATGATACATAGTGGTTTTGCTTCTCCAACTTTATATTCATCTGCTTCTACATCTTTATTCTTTAGTTTCTTTTGCTGTATTTCAAATTTTTTTTAGGCTTGTAATTATATATCACACACATAAATATTCATTTGTATTATCTAATTAAAATGAGTAGTCAACCACACACACATTTATATATATATATATATATATATATATATATATATATATATATATATATATATATATATATCATCTTTTTTTGTTATATCATAATTGTTATTATTGCTAACAATATATTTAATTTAAATTTTATCGCAAAAAAATCTTAAATTATGATATATTATTTTGTTTAGAAAAATAACATATATATTATATTAATTTAAAAAAGTCAATTTAATAAGAAAAACAAATAGGTTATACAAGTTCAAATTATATCAAATTAATTATAAATTAATGAATAGTCGCAATGACATTCTTGAAACATTACGCAAGATAAATACAGTACTTGAAATATTCCTACTAAACAAATTGATAGAAAATTAAACATGCCAACAGATAAACAAATCTAGTTTACTCTAATTGCATCTAATCTAATTAAAATTAACATGCACAAATCTAATTAATTGAATTAAGATTTAGAGAGACACATACCTTTCTTGCATGCACGTAGTCTATTCACGAACTAAACTTGGACTACCACTGATGTTGACCCGCTATTCTTCACTTAAGATTAGGTTGTGTGATCCAATGTGTGAAGGAATTGAGAGGGAGATGAGAATTTGAAGATTAATTTGGATTAGAGTTTAGAGTTAGAAAAAAAACTTTTGGTGAATAAATTTGAAAGTAAAAACAATAATGGACCAAAAAGATTTTAACAAATGAAATTGCCCTCCTTAAATAAAGAAATTAAATGCAACAACCGAATGTAATAACTCACCAAAACCTAACATCTCACAATCCACTATATTTTAGTTGGTTTTAATGGGCTAGGTGTTCAAATCATACGGAGCCACTTATTCCACTATTCCACTCAGAGTGGGACTATCTAACAAAATGTTGGATTTTTGAAGTAATTGCAAAATGGTCTTTACACTTTTAATCAAAGTTTTTTCAAACCAAAAGTCAACAATTTGAATTTTTACCATTTTGTCCTCCTTCACTAATTTTGATCTCTCGAACATGAATCCTCATTCTTTTTTTTCGAAATTCAAATCATAATTCAATATAAAGTTGGTCCAAATTTGACTTTTCAAAATCTAAAACCAACCTTTTGACTTTGTACAACTTTGACCATTTCCATCATTTGTGAGCTTCTGAATATGAATCCACATTCATATTCTTGATATTCAAATCACATTTAGACATAAATTTCTTTTCTTCTTTACTAATTCGAACTAATTCAACATAATATTCTAAGTTTATTCATATGAGCTAGTAGAATAACCTAATAGACCTATAGATAATGGACTCAAACGATCTGAGGTTAGCTGCCTAAATTCTAATCAACTTTCTTTAATTAACGGGTCATTCTACTAAAGTCATGTAGTTGCACTCTTCTCACTATAGATATATTTGTGTTTATATGATATAACCATGATTAGTAAGTTAATTCTTCACAAGTTGTTCGTAATATCAGCTGGATCCAAATACTGTTTTAACCCTAAGATTGTATATTGTTCCTTAAGTTCCACTGTTTCACTATTGAACAATTGGTTTAAACTCTAACCTGTAAAAAAATTTCTTTCGAGCCAATGAGAGGGTAGGACTCATTGTTCAAGACATGAATTCAATTTTTAAGAGGAAATTTATCTACTGACTTTAAAATGGCCCGGAGTAATTTTGTCTTGCACTTTATGTCACAAGCTATCTACTTGGTCTTACCCCTAAAATGGGAGGTTTTTCACCTATGCAGATCTAAGGATAATCTCGTATGAAATAGAAGTTCATAGTTAGATTGGAGATTAAAATTAAGTAACCTAGGTCATCAATAAACGAAATAATAAGTTTTATGTAGTAAACAATGTTATAACGTAAAAGCGACTATTTCATGGTTCCAGTCTTATGTAAAGTCTTTATATAGGAGGCCCCTACTTCCATGTCTTTACATAAACAATTCAAGATCGCATTGTTTGTACTAACCGCAAAGCGGGTTACATCCATAGAGTCCCCATAATAAAGTGTTCAACTTTATTCATATACTATAAACTATTTAGGTTATATACTCAAACTTGATTCACGTTTATGTCTATACATAAAGTTTAAGTCTACACCAGATAGCCTCAAAACCTTAGTTCATTTGATTCAAGATTATAATAATAATTTTCACTAATAAGTCCACAATAACCACTTTATTGAATAAAATATTATTTAAAATTACAAACTACGAGTTTTAGAATATAAATACCAACACAAACATGCTAATCTGAAGATGTCAGATATCTATAATTCTATATATCTATAATTATAATTATGGATATCTAAGATTCTAGTTATCTAGATTTTCAAAAGACAAACGCTTTTTAAGTGTCTATCAATGTAGGTCTCTATTAGTATCTATTAATAAGTATCTATTAATATAGACTTCTACCCGTGTCAATCAAGTAATAATATAAAATTTTGCTATGTTTTGGTTCATTTTACCTCTATTCAAATATAGATTAACCAAAATATTTGCAAATATAACTAAATGTCTATCAACTACAATCATTTAATATCTATTACAATAATATTTTTGTTCAATTTGAAGATGCTCAATATTAAATATAGATGAACCAAAATATAGAAAAAATGTCTCTTGAGATTAACAACAAAAAGCTACGCCCTTTCAAATTACAGCTTAAATCTAGCACCTTAGACCACTCGACCAAATTGTCAAGATTTAAAATGAAATTATTTATATTTTTATAAGGCTTTTAGGAGAATTTTCAAATATAGCAAAAAGTTTAAATTATTTACAAATATAACAAAATCTATCAAATTCTCTATAGTTTATTTAAGTTCTATTAGTTATATGTCATAATAATTTCAAATTTTAACTATGAGTAACAATTTTTTTAGAAAAAAATCAAACTAGTTATAAAAAAAACATTAAAAATAGGGATTCTTAAATTTCCTAAAAACAATTACTAAAAGACAAAATTTATTATAATTGATTTTTTACGAAGCATAAATAGTTTTCTTCTTCATTCTATTCTAGATAATTTTCCAAAACAAATAAATAAATAAATAAAATCATAAGTATATTTTTGGTTTTTAAGTATTTTTTTGTTATATTAACATTATTAAGAACTACTCTTCCAAAACAATAATTATTTTTTATCATATTATAGCGTTGATAACCAAATGCGTTCATGTATTTCTATTTATTTGGATACTTGATTTGAATTCAAATCCCTTCTAAATGATAGAATTACTAAAAAATATTTACAAATACATTAAAATATCACTATCCATCAAAGTAAATAGTAATAGACTCTCATAAAATACTATCATCTATTATTGATAGACAAATTTTATCAAGGTTTGGTATATTACTAATAAACAGAAACATTTTTTTGGAATTGATGTCCTAAAACTCGTAGTTTGTAGTTAAATTATATTCTATTCAATAAAGTAGTTATTGAGGACTTATTAGTGAAAATAGAATACTATAGTTTTTAATCCAATAAACCAAGGTTCCGAGGCTATCTAGTGTAGACTTGGACATTATGTAGAGACATAAACGTGGATCACGTTCGAGTTTATAACCCAAACGGTCTATAGTATATGAATGAATAAGGTTGGATGCCTTATTCTGAAAACGCTATGGATTCGGCCCACTTTGTAGTTAGTACAAACGAAGTGATTCTAAATCGTTCACGTAGAGACATGGAAGTTGGGACATCCTATGTAAAGAGTTTACATAAGACTGGAACCAAGAAATAGTCACTTTTAAGTTATAACACCGTTGACTATATAAATTGACTATTTCAATTATGATGACTTACGTAACTTAATCTTAATCTTGAGCTAAGTATGAACTTTTGTTCAAACGGTATTATCCTTAGATCTGCATAGGTGAGGGCAGCTCAATGGCGCTAGCCCAATAAGCCTCCTATTTCAGGAGTAAGACCGAGTGGATGGCTAGGGACATAAGGTGGAAGATGAAATTCACTCCTACCCGTTCTAGGGTTGGTAGATAGGTTGTTCCTTTAAGAACTGAATCCAAGTCTTGAACAAGGGGTCCCACCCTCTCATTGACCCGAGAGGGATTTGGTTTTTAGGTTGGACCTAAAACCAATTGTTCAATAGTGGATCAATGGGATTTAAGGAACAAGATGGAGTCTCAGGGGTAAAACGATATTTTGATCTCGCTGAGAATACGAACAACCTGTGAAGGATTAACTTACTGATCATGGTTATATCATACGGACAGAAATATATCTATAGTGAGGGGTGAGTGCAACTACGAGACTTTAGTGGAATGACTCGTTAGTTAACGAATATTGATTAGCTTGGTCTAAAAGGTTTTAACCAATTAATCTCAGATCGTTGGAGCCCATGATCTATAGGTCCATTAGGTTCCCCTGATAGCTCATACGGAATTAACTTAGAACAACATATTGGAATAATTCAAATTGTTCAAATTATGTAAAGAGAGAGAAACCGACAACTACATGTGATATAGTCATCGGTTATAGTTTTGAGCAAGAGCTTTATGTTTAAATGTGATTTAAATATTAAAAATATGAATAGGGATTCATATTCAAAAGCTCATATTTAATGGAACTGGTCAAAGTTGTAAAATGTTAAAATGTTGACTTTTGACTTTGAAAAGTCAAACTTTGACCGACTTTATATTCAAATGTGATTTGAATTTGGAAACAATGAATGCGGATTCATGCTCAGGAGGTTGGAATTATTCAAGACGGACAAAATGGTAAAAAATGAAAATGTTGACTTTTGACTTGACTTACAAAGTCAAAGTTTGACTTTAACTAGAATGGTCAAATGACCATTTTGCCCCTTGACCAAAGTTAGTGAAAAAATCCAACATTTTGTTGGATAATTCCACTAACTCTTAGTGGGCTATGTGGAAACTTATGGTGATGACACCAAGCCCACTAAGAGAAAATGAAATGGTGATTAATTCCACTAAATGTTAGTGGAATGCAAGGTGTTGAGATTTTGGCCAACCAATTACATGCAGTTTTGCATGTAATTAGATTATAAATTGTCTTCTTTTCAAATTGAAGAAACTTTTTGGTCATTTTGATTTTCAAATTTTATTTTTCTCTTCAAAATAAAACTTATCTCAACTTAATTCCCTCCAAATTTTCCACATCTCTCTCTAATTCCTTTAATTAACGGATCCCATAACCCGGTTCTTAGTCCAAAGATTAGCGGGTAAACTTTAGTGGAGGTCTATTTCGAGTTCGGGAGAAAATTTGGATAAGTCAGAAAAAGCTTCAAAGGTATGTTTACTTTGAACCCTGACTAGTGTAATTAGGGTTGTGTTTAATGCATGTTAATCTCTTAGTGTATAGATGCAATTAGAATAAAATCCGATCCTTTTATCTTGTTTCGTTTTCATCACATTTTGTACATTTTGATATATTTGAAAACAAACCTTCATTTGTTTGGAAATATTATTTTATTAGTACATTGTTTCTAGGGAAACTTTCATAAATGTAACAAAACATCAAACTATTTATGACTCGTGTAACAAAACTCATAAAGTTAGTCATTTTTTAAATATTCAAGGTTTTCCCTTCCATCTTTTTTCTCTTCCTCGCGATTTCTTTCATCGTCTTCCTCTTGCGATTTCTTTCTTTCATCGTCCTTTTTTTCCTGCTGCGATTTCTTTCCATCGTATTTCTTTTTTTCCTCTTCTTTTTTTCTGTTACGATTTTTTCTATCGTTTTTCTTCTTTTCTGATTCTTTTTTTACGTTGTTTAATCTTTCCATTGTATTTCTTATTTTCTTTTTTTTTTTTCGCTGTGATTTCTTTCCATTGTTTTTCTTTTCTTTTTTTACGTCGTTTGACCGTATACAAAAAATAGCAAAATCTAAAAGATCGTGTATAAAGAATTTTGAAAAAAAAAATCATTTAGATTGGAGTAGCCAAATGTATACGATTGTGTAAAAAAAGTAAACGATCGTGTAAAAAAAATAAAAGATCGTGTATAAAAAATCTTTTAAAAAATCATTTAGATCAGAGTAGCCAAATGTAAACCATAGTGTAAAAAAAAAGTAAAAGATCGTATATAAAGAATTTTGAAAAAACCATTTAAATTGGAGTGGCCAGAACGATCGTGTAAAATAAGTAAAGATCGTGTAAAATAAATCTAAATGATCGTGTACCTAAATCTAAACGATCAAATCTAAATGATCGTGTAACAAAATTTAAACGTAACCAAATTAAACGATTGTGTAACAAAATTAAATGATAGAATTGGAAAGATAAATTGGAGTCATAACTAAACTTACCAAACAATAACCAAATCTAAACGATCGCAAATATATTACGTGGACGTTATTGACGGTGTGATAAACGGGGCATTTTTGATATTTTACACAGTGTGCCTCTAGATTTTTTCGTTTTTAGAATTATTCTATGTAGTGTAATATTTTGCCCTTTTTTTTATATTCTTGAAAAGATCCCTTATTTCTAACTTATATTTTAAGTTCTGTTTTCTTCGTTGTGAAATTTTCAAGTTGATGCCAATCACAAGTGTTGTTATTTACTTATTTATTTTGTTTTATGTTGTGTTTTCTTTTATATAGTACAATGATTTAACGTTCATGTTAGACTTTTTTTTTTCTTAAACTCTCTCTTTGTTGCTCTATCCAACTTCTTTAATTCTCTTTAGTATTGTTCGTTTCAATTCATTTTGATTTAGGCTTATTTTTTCCGGTCAATTTAATCTTCTTCTGTGATTTAGGGTACCATTTATATTTTCTATATCAATTAAGCAATTAATCAAATTTAAAGTAGATTTTTTTTTTCTAATCTTCCATCCGTTTGTTAATTTTGCCTATCTCATAGTAAATTTTCGTAAATATAACAAATCACTAAAATATTTAGGGTTAGTGTAACAAAATCCATAAAAGTAGTCATTCTTTTTCATATTTCAGGTTTGCTCTTACATCTTCCTTCCTCAATTTCTTTCTATCGTCTTTCTTCTTTTTTTCATTGCGATTTCTTTCTATCGTTTCTATTTTTTTATTTTTTTTAGTGTGATTTTTTTTCCATCGTCTTTCTTCTTTTTTTTCTTTTTTTTATAACGTACTCAAATCTAAACGATCGTGTACAAAAAAATAGTCGGATTGTGTATAAAGAATCTTGAAAAAAATCGTTTAGATTGGAGTAATCAAATCTAAACGATCGTGTAAAAAAAAAAATAAACGATCGTGTACTCAAATCTAAATGATCATGGACAAAAGAATTTAAGATTTTTAGATTTAACCAAATTAAACGATAGGATTAAAAAAATAAATTGTTTAAATTTAACTATCCAAATCTCATCGATCAAATCCAAACGATTGTGTACCAAACTCTAAATGATCGTGTACAAAATATATTACGCACATTGTTGACGACGTGGTTGACGAGACATTTTTTGTATCTTCCATTGTGAGTCTGTGAGTTTTTTTTTTATTTTCGGAATTGTTTTATACAGTGTAAATATTTTATCGCATTTGTTATATTTTTCTAAAAAACCCCTTTATTTATTTATTTATATACTTATATAACAAAATGTACCTCCATTAATTTTAGTTTTCATATTTTTGCTGCATTTCTTAGTTATAATTAAGATTATATAGAGGATGATGACAATGTAATACCTTAACTTTAAAATTGTTCAATATCAAGTGGAAAACCCTTCTAAAAACAAACTATACGTTCGATTGGAGAATTGATTACACACACAAAATAGTAATACAATCATTGTCATCGTGTTGCTCACAAATGAACAAATAAAATTTTAATATATTTTAGTTTTGATACCCAACAACTTTTTAGGTCAAAAGTAGCAATTTTCCCATTTTTCATATGCTAAAAGAAAGGGAATATTAGAATTAAAAAAAAAAAAATCTTGCTTTCTACCAGAATTGAAAACTGAAAAGACATTCTAAGTTTGACTTGGAAATAACCTTTTAGTTATACTTAATTTTTAATCGAACTATTCAGTTATACTATACGATACCATAGTATTCGCCAAAAAAAAAAAAAGTTCAAGGTCTAAGATTTCAAAATTTCAACAAATATAAAGTATTTTCTTAATAAAAAATGAGAAATGATATATCAATTTAATAGAACAAAGCAGAGAAGAGGTGACAAAAAGTTACTAAATAATAATACAAAATAATGATAATAGGACTTCAAAGATAAGACGGAGGATTCTGGCCCCAACATTCACCAAAAAAAGAAAAAAAAAACTGAAGATCTATACTAACACTCCTACATATTAGCAGCAGATGGGCATCAGCCACCATCATTTCCTATGTATAACTTCAAAATTAAAAGCTCAGACATCTCAGAACTTCCATCATTGACATTCCATCCATCCGAGCCTACCGACTCCAAAGCTCAAACTTTGAAGACATTAAGCTCATCCCAAGATTCGTAATTGTGAATCTTGGTAGGTTCACTTTGAGACAGTGAGCTTTACTAATGGAGTGCTTCTTCGGGTCTCTAGCACTGTATTGTATCCTTTAACCAGTGATGAGTTTTCATGAGCTCTACCAATAATTGCTTGTGGAACCTTCTTTCTCGAATCATCCACTGGAACTATATGTTTGTCCTTCTCAAATTTGAAAAGAAAAATGAACCCCTACACAAAGCTTAAAAGCGATGCAGAACGCATACAGAATCATCCAAACTTGAGAATGATCAATAGAAACTAAAAGCATGTATAGTTTAACTTTTCAAGTGTTATTTCAAGTGTTTAATAACACTTTCAACCGTTTATTTTAAGAGTGTTTAAATAAAAATGATTTTTTAATAACATGTTTTTCTCAAATCAATTCAAACAAGAACTTGGATCAGATGGGTTGCAAGAAGAATATACTTCAACTTTCATTTTCGGTTCACATGACACGTATCGTCAGTTGTCACACTAATCTCCATGAAAGATCAAGAAACTATATCAGATCTAAACCTTTGAACAAGTATACTCTTCCGTATCCTCATAACCCTTCCTTTTTTGCAACTGCCATTTAACATTAGGCAGAGAAATCTATGGAACTCAACTAGATGATAAGTATGATTGGATGTTGTGTTTTTTAATGAAATCATATTTTCTTGGAAGATTGACCTTTCTCGCAAGATATGTACATACTAAATAAGGATGATGATTAAGTTGAATGTTCTTTATTTAAACGCTTCTTTCTTTTCATGATGAATGGAAAGAATTATTTCAATCTGTACATCCTAAAGAAGTTATAAGAACAACAGTAGCAATACAAACGTATTATAAATATTATTAATTGATTGAAGTACATAAGTCAAATTGCAACATAATAAAGCTACAAACAGCCTATCTGCATGTACTCCAAGTTTCCAACTAATTTGATGAGTAGTCTAATGTCATCAAAACAAATGCATACTAGGAAAAGTTATTTAAATATTCTATCCCGCATCATGCAGAAGGCAGATCAAACTAAGACTAAGATAACAAAAATCAGCAAAACTTCAAGTTTACTTACTCAGAGCCCTCTTATCTGATGATTGTGAGGAGGAAGAGAAGGCACACTCAATCAAAACTTTAGTTTTCATCTGATCCAAAGATTTTCATCCTTGACAATGGAGTTCTTAGATACCCATCAACCTCAAATTTCTTTGGTGAGAGCTCCCTGTATTTGGCAAATTGCTGTTTGGCCTCCGTATTCTTATCAAGCAAGCTGTAGATCATTCCTTGACAGAAGTAAGGCCTAAAGTCACTTGGATCTTCCTTCACCAATTCTTTGTAACTTTTCAAAGCTTCCTCTACATTCTTCTGCAAAAATTGTATTTGAGCCATTATCAACTTCACATCTCTGGCCTCCTTAGCTTTGCGTTCCTTCTCAGCAATTCTCAAAGCCTCTTCCAATCGCCGAAGCACAGCTTCCCCTTCCCCACAACGATCCATTAACAATGCGTTTTCAAACAATGCTTCGTAAGACAATGGATCGACAGCCAAAATCTCTTCAAAAACTTCTCTTGCATTTTCCGTTTTGCCCATTTCCGCAAGCAGCCTAGCCATCAGAAATTTCCACTCGGTCACCGACGGGAGAGCAGATACCAATTGCTTCAAAATTTTCAGCGCTTCTTCATCCTCACCATTTTCAAGCTTTTGCTGTAGGAGAGATTTGAGGGCCTCGACAGCCTCAGAGTTCGATTCGAGAAAGTCATTTAACGGCGAGGATTGCCTCCCGTCCTGGTCTGAATCCTCAACAATCCGCTTATCTGGGGTGGTTTCCTCCATTCTTGAAGCTTCCTCAGCCACCGCCGCAGGCGTCTCAGCTCTGGCAGGCAAATTCGAGAATTTCCCAACCATGGTCGCTGCAGCACCGATGAGAATCGCAGCTTTGGCGTAGTTGCGTAGACATTGAACAACAGGGTGGTGGGTCCTGGGAACGGGAACAGAGGAAGCCCTAACCCTAAACGGATGCACAGAAATGGAATGGCGAGAAAGGGGAGCAGCAAAACGAAGATTGTTCGAGAATGAGACCATTTTAGAATTGGATGGATTGAAATTGAAGATGGATGAAAGAGACGAAGAAGAAGGTGAAGACATGGAAGCAAATGTGGAGCTCATGGGTATGGCGACGGAGGAAGAAAGAGAGAAATGGGTTTATGGGTGGTTAGAGGGATTTGGTCGAAGGTCGTTGAGTTTGGCAGACGGTAGTTTCGAGAAGAAGTAAAGAGAGATTTTGGAATGGGACAGAAATGAAAGTTTCCGAAGACTGTTCCACTGCAAGTTATCGAAACCTACCTCCGGTGACGACGCCGTTCGGATTCCGACAATCGGAACTACGTCGTTTTGTTATCTGCTAGGGCTACTTCCACTTGGTTCAATACAATATAATATATTTATTATAAATATAGTTATATATTATAAATGGACACATATGGTTACCAATTTTCATATAACTCTCGTTTAATTCGATGTAACATTCATCTCATTGAATTCCATAATGTAACCTACATCATGATATGTACTAGGGTGAGCATGGTGGACTATAAAATCGAAATCGAACGAACCGAGGTCAGACAGTCGGAATCGGAATAGTACAATCGGTGATTGGATTTCGGTTCTAGAAACTAAAAAATTGAGTTGTCGTTGGTCGGTTTGGTTGATATGGTAGATCGATCGGTTTGAACCGACCCATGTATTTTTTTTAAAAAAGATAATATATATAATATATTATCTAGTTATAAGTTTAGGTTTAAAAGAGAAATAAAACAAAATAAGACAATTCTTAATTTTTAAAATCGTCTATCAAAAATTTTTTTGCTCCAACGATAAACCATAATTCATAATATTTGTAAAAGGAAATTTAAAAGTCAAAGGAAAAAAGAAAAAGAATAAAGAAAGAAAAGAAAAGAAAAGAACGAGAAACATAGAAAGGAAAAAAGGAAGATAAAAATCGACTGATCAACCGACTGTCGGAACAACCGTTTTGTTGGAAACAACGGCTGAAGCTGATTTTGAAACTTATTTGCCGACTTGTGGTCGGTTCGGGGGCAGTTTGGTTGGAAAACCGACCCCGACTGCCCGCTGCTCACCCTTAATATGTACTATAAATAGAGTTGTGTGGTGTCTTAGTAAAACACACCACAATTGAGTTCAATTGTTCTCTACTTCCTCTCTTCTCTATTCATCTTTTATGTTGTTACATTATTCTTATTTAGTTTCTTGATTCTTTATTTTATAACACGTTATTAGCACGAATCTCTACAATTTTATCATTTACAAAAGATAGGTTATCATATTAGTTAGTTTTTTTTTTTTGTATGTTTTGGTGTTTATGAACATTGCATGTAATAATCTATGTATACATCATGCACAGTTTAAATATTTGAGAGTGTAATCTTTTATAACTATTGCATGTTGTAATTTTACATATTATGTTTACATGATTATTGTTTGTTAAAAATCTTATTAATTCATAATAAGATTATGGTTTAGTTCATATTAATTTCTGTATGATTTATGTGATTGTTTATGTTTGGTTCTTATTTCAATTATTTTAATATTTATGTATAGTTTATGGGTTCTTTATGGTTTTTGTTTATAATTTAATTGTTTACTTTCTATTAGTATAAGTTTCGTAATTGTTTTTATGATCTAAATGCTTTTATCAATTTACCTAAGTATGTTGTTTTAACATGTTATGTATAAGTATGTTGTAAAATTAACATTTTTGGTGTGTATTGTTGTTAATTTTCCATAATATGTATATGTAATTCTATTTGTAACTTTAGTTATTGTACATTAACATGCATGTTTTGAATTATTACATCTTAGACCAACTGATTTTTGTATCATGTGCATAGTATGCTATTTAATTATTTAAGTTATCTTAGAATGCATGTTTGATATGTTTATTAAATTTCTAATATAAGTAAATTTCTTTGTTATAGTTTTAGCATGTCAAGTCTTACCAAATTAAAATTTCTAGCTCTTGATATCAATGGTGATAATTATTTATCGTGGGTGTTTGATGCTGAAATTCATTTGGATGCCATGAATCTAAGAGAAACGATTAAAGAAGGAAACACGACTTCAAGTCAAGAAAAGACAAAAGTCATGATTTTCCTTCGACATCATCTTCATAAAGGACTAAAGATTGGATATCTTGGTAAAAGATCCCTATAAACTATGACAAAGTTTAAAAGAAATGTATGATCATAAAAAAAAAGTATAATTTTTCCTAAAGCTCGATATGATTAGATGCACTTAAGGTTACAAGATTTTAAATCAGTAAGTGATTGTAATTTCGTATTATTTAAAATTTGATCAAAATTATTGTTATGAGAAGAAAAAGTTACTAATGAAGATATACTAGAAAAAACTTTTTCAACATTTCATGTCTTGAATATGCTCATGCAGTAGTAATATCGAGAAAGAGGTTTTAAAAAGTATTCTAAACTCATATAATGTCTTCTTGTGGCTGAACAAAATAATGAGTTATTAATAAAAATCATGAATCTCGACCAATTGGAGCAATACCATTCCTTAAAGCGAATGTTGTATTTTCAAATAATAATGGTCAAGGTCGAGGTCGTGCTTCTAGTCGTGGCTGATGTCGTGACCGTAGTAGAGGAAGAAGTAATTATGCTTTACGTGATAATAATCATTTAAATTTCAAGAAAACCACAAATAATGATCATAGAAGGAAGACTCCACAAAATAAGAAACTTAAAAGTGTTGAAAATTAATACTTCCGTTGTGGTATGAATGGTCATTGAACTCATACTTGTCGTACATCCAAGCACTTAGTCGACCTTTATCAAGCTTCATTAAAGGAAAAAGGGAAGAATGTAGAAGTAAACTTTACCTATCAAGATGATATATTTGACCCTTCCAACATGACTCATTTGGATGTTGCTGAATTCTTTGAGTTTCCTGAAGAGAAAACTGATATTAATGAAATAGTAGCAAATACTTCATTTAATTATGATAATATCCAAAACTAATATTTGCATTATGTTTTAGTGTTTTCTTTATTTAACATTTACTGGTTTATTTACATTATTTACATTTCAAGGTTAATTTTGTTTTTGTTTTTTTTTTTTTACCAAGAGACTTATTGTAATCGTTTTTTTTAAATGAAGAGTTATAGATATTTCTCATCTTTTGGCCGACTCAAAGATGAACAATGAATACTTATGTTTGGTAGATAGTCCAACTACGCACACAATACTTAGTTTTCTACATTGATAATGCTTGAAGCAAATGTCAATACAATATCAGGTTCTACAAACTTGATTAAAGGTTTTGGTAAAGAAAACCTTACTTTGCCTAGAAGAACAAAATTCGCAATTAGTAATACTTTGTTCTCTAGTAAGTCAAATAGAAACTTATTGAGTTTTAAAAATATACGTCAAAATTGTTATCATGTTGAAACTAACGATAAAAATAATATAGAATATCTTTATATTACATTTATTATTTCATATGAGAAGCGTATATTGGAAACACTGTCGGCTTTTTCTTATGGATTATATTATACTTATATACGAGTAATTGAAACATATGCAACCATGAACCCGAAGTTCATGAACTTAAATATGTTTACTGTTTGGTATGATCGATTAGGTCATTCTGGATCAATAATAATGAGAAGAATTATTGAAAACTCTCATGGACATTTACTAAAGAACAAGAAGATTCTTCAATTCAATGAATTATCATTTATTGCTTTCTCCCAAGAAAAATTGATTATTAGGTCATCACCAGCCAAAGTGGGAGTTGAGTCACCTACAATTTTTGGAATGGACTCATGGTGACATATGTGGACCCATTAATTCCATTAATTCACCAAGTGGACCATTTAGATATTTCATAGCTTTAATTGACACATCAAATAGATGGTCACATGTGTATTTATTATCAAGTCGAAACCTTCAATTTGAAATATTACTTGCTTAAATAATCAAATTAAGAGCACAGTTTTCTGATTATACAATAAAAAAATTATTAGACTTGATAATGCTAGTGAATTTACATCCCAAGCATTTAATAATTATTGCATGCCACTTAGGATAAATATTGAACATCATGTAGCTCATGTTCATACACAAAATGGTTTGGCACAATCATTTATCAAGCGTTTACAATTGATTGCCAGATTATTACTTATGAGAGCAAAATTTCCATTATCTATATGGAGTTATGCTATTCTGCATGTAGCGTCACTTATACGCATAAGACCTACATCTTATCATAAATACTCCTCGGTACAATTAGCTTATGGTCAGGAGTTAAATATTTTTTATTTGCGAATTTTTTGTTGTGCAATATATGTTCCAATTTCCCTACCACAACATACTAAAATGGGACCTTAGAGAAGGTTAGGAATTATGTCAGATTTGAATCCCCATCAATTATTAAATATCTTGAACCTCTAACGGGGATGTATTTATTGCACAATTTACTGATTGTCATTTTAATGAGACAACTTTTCCAACATTAAGGGGAGGAATTAAGAAGTTAAAAAATGAAATTGTCTGGAATGTATCGTTATTGTCTCATTTAGATCCTCGTACAAAGCAATGTGAACTAGAAGTTCAAAAGATAATTCATTTACAAAGTGTAGCAAACCAAATGCCAGATGCACTTATAAATACTAAGAAAGTGACCAAGTCGTATATTCCAGTTGCAAATGCTCCATCTAGAATTGAAATCCCAACTCAGCAAGTCGGTATAATTAATGAATCAGTGCTGCAAAAAGTGTGGTAGACCAATAGGCTCAAAAGATAAAAATCCTCAAAAAAGAAAAGTGATCAATAGTCGAAATGACTTAATTGACAATAGAAATATTCAAGAAAAAGTCCTGGACATGACTAATGATAAAAATGTTGAAGAGACTCAATTATATGAAGATAACAATGAGATCTCAATAAATTATACCATGACAGGAAAAAGATGGAATAGAACTGATGTAGTTGTGGATAACATTTTTGTGTATAATGTTGCACATAATATCATTCATGAAAATGAGGATTATGAACCTAAATCAGTTAACGAATATCGTAATAGAAAGGATTGACCCAAGTGGAAAGAAGCCATCCAAGCAAAATTGAACTCACTCACGAAACGTGAAGTTTTCAAACCTGTAGTTCATACACCTAAAGATGTAAAACCTGTGGGATTTAAATGGGTATTTGTGCGTAAAAGAAATGAAAATAATGAGATTACTAGATATGAAGCACGACTTGTTGCACAAGGATTTTCTCAAAGACCGGGCATTGATTATGAGGAAACATAATCTCCTGTTGTAGATGATTTTACATTAAGATATTTAATTAGTGAAAATCTTGATAGGCATCTTATTGATGTAGTTACAGCATATCTGTATGGATGTTTGGAAAGTGAAATATATATGAAAATCCCTGAAGGATTTAAGATACTTGGATCATATAATTCAAACTCTAGAGAATCATGTTCAATCGAAACAATTAGGACGAATGTGATACAATCGCTTAAGTGAATATTTATTGAAAGAAAGTTATCAAAATAATCCAGTTTATTCATGTGTTTTTATTAAGAAATCACAGTCAGTATTTGCGATTATAGTTGTATATGTTGACTATTTAAATATAACTAGAACTCCTAAAGAGTTTTCAAAGGCAATAGAATATCTTAAAAAAAATTGAAATGGAAGATCTTGGCAAAACAAAATTTTGCCTTGGTTTGCAAATCGAACATTTAACCGATGAAATTTTTATTTATCAATCGACATATACATAAAAGATTTTTAAAAGATTATACATGGACAAAACACACTCATTGAACATTCCAATGGTGGTTTGATCACTAGATGTGAAAAATGGTATCTTTTGACCTCGAGAAGATAATGAAGAATTACTTGATCCTGAAGTATCATACCTTAGTGCAATAGGTGCACTAATGTATCTCGCTAATAAAACGAGACCATATATAGTTTTTTCATTAAATTTATTAGCAAGATATAGTTTTTCTCCAACAAAAAAGACATTGGAATGAAGTCAAGCATGTACTTCGTTATCTTTGATGGATAATTGATATGAGTTTGTTTTATTCAAACAAATCAAACTTTTGATCTAGTTGGTTATGCAGATGCTGGATATTTATCTGACCCACACAAAGCAAGATTTCAAACAGGTTATATGTTTACATGTGAGGAACTGTTATATCTTGGCGATCTGTAAAGCAAACCATTACGGTCACTTTATCGAATTATGCATAAATTCTTGCAATTCATGAAGCTAGTAGAGAATGTGTATGGTTAAGGTCAATGACTCATCATAATTGAAAAACATGCGGTTTGTCTTTCAGTAAAAATTTACCAACAAACTCTTTTACCAACAATATTTGAAGATAATACTACATGTATAGTACAAATCAAATGAGGGTATATAAAAGAAGATAGAACAAAGCATATTTCACAAAAACTCTTTTATACACATGACCTTGAAGAAAATGGTGACATCAGTGTTCAACAAATTTCTTCTAAAGAAAACTTGGCGGACTTATTCACAAAAGTATTACCTACATCAACATTTGAAAAGCTGGTGTACAACATTGGAATGCAGGGAACTCAAGTGATGTATTCATAAAGGGAAGTAGAAATATTGTCCTTTAAGTAATAGAAATACTGCACTATTTTTTCCTAGACTGTGGTTTTTTCTATTGAGTTTTCTTATGAAGGTTTTTAATGAGGTAGATATTAATGTATAAAAATGATGTACTTTTTCTCCTTCCCTAGGATTTTTTTTCCATCAGATTTTTTTCTAGTAAGGTTTTAACGAGACATTTATTTTTATATAATATGGATATATAAGGAGGAGTATTGTAAATATAATTATATATTATAAATTTTAGATTCTATCAATTGCTAATACGGATAGACTATCCAAAATTTGAAAATTTTCTATCACTAATCTAAAATTTTACTATCTTTTGTAAATATTTTGATTTATTTTACGATATTTAAAATATCTTTATTACAAATTTATTTACTTTTACAAAATTTATTTTATTTATTACAAATTTATTTCTTCTTCTTCTTCCCATGAGCAATATTAGACTAGAGAGAATGTGTACAAGTTGGAAGAAATTACTCAATGATCCAAGATTTTTATTGATCCCATGCTCAATATATTCAAATTCAACTCTCATCCTTGGAATATTTGGGGAAGTGGTAATGCACTAACAAAATTATAAGTCAATAACGTTCAACATTCAACGGTGAAAAGAAACTTGTTTGAAGAGGTGCAATGTATACACTATCTAATTCAAACACTCTTAATGAACCATGTAAATTTATGTGTCGATTTTCTGTTAATCTTTATTTGTCGATTTCATAACGCAACTATATGGAAGATCATATACAATAAGTTAATACGTAAACTACTTTTTCCCAAACAAATGAAGCCAACACAAGAAGAATTAAAGGTGAGGTGAAAAGGGCAGTGAAGTTGAACAAATGAAAGGGGAAGCCGCTTGAAATTGGCTAAAATTATGGCTAAATTTGATCAAAACACAAAAACAGAGAGAATTGGTAGATCAAATACATGTTAGAAAGAAGCCCCCATATGTTATTTTTCAGGTCAGTCCTCAATCTCTATTTCTCTGATCATTATAACAACCTGGAGTAGTTCAGCTTCAAACAATGGCTTTACAATTCTACTTTGAAACAACAAAGGGTTGTGTGATGAAAGTGAAACATTGGGTTCAACACTCTTTGAAATGAGCTTTTAAAGAGAGTTCAGCCACGGCCTCAGACAATTCTCCGCTCATTTAAGGATGATATACACAATATGGAAGCTACTGTGGCAGTAGCAATAGACTTGAATGAGGTTTCTTTTAGATCATCAATGGCGGATTTTGCAGCTTTTAAATGAAATTGAATTTGAGATGAAGGTAAGGGAACGTTTGGCGCGCAAGTTTGGAATCAAATGTCTGAAAATTGAATGCATGTGTGTGGGCCTATCTGATGGCGTTCTGATGCATGGGAATCACAGGGTTTGGGTGCAGAATTTGGAAATCTAGATTTCTAATGCTTGTGTTTGGAATATTGTTTTGAATTCTTAGTTTTAGCTAATCTGTTTAGTTTTATTTTTTATTTTTTATTTTGTAAATTATCTCTCATAAATTTATCGTGTATCAAATTTTTAATTAATTTATTTTTCATATTTTGTACCTATATTTCATTTTCATAACAATAATGTAAAAATAAAAATTTTTAATATTCAATGACAATAATTGTGATTAAAGTTGCAATGAAATGAATGATCTAATTAGGAATATTATAAATCATTCACAAAATATAATAAGTCATGTGATTGAATGAGGTTTACGAAAGTTTCAATTAAGCAACATTAAACAAAGTCTAATAGGTTTCAAAATAAGAACAACCAAAATAGGGTCATACAAAAACAAAAATCAAATAGAGTTACATTTAGCCATAGTTATGGTTGCATTTCTATGATACACGTGCAATGTATTTTAAATCTTTTATCAAAAGAGTTGAAATGAAAATATGTTTTTTTACGAACAATCTTTTCTTAAATCAATCCAAATAAGTCTTTAAGTATTCCAGTTAAACTAACTAACGAAAAAAAATGAAAAATGTTATTAAACTAAAAATAAATCAGGTTAATATATATATATATATATATATATATATATATATATATATATATATATATATATATATATATATAATTTTTCTAGTATATTACAAATATATTAATATTTGATTTATACTTAAGATCACATCATCAATTTTTACCTCGAAAAAATATAACAAAATAAAGAAAATCTCCTAAAATGAAGAAAAGATTAATTTTAAACAAAGGAGAGAAAATAGATAATTAAATGATGATCTAATTATAATTATTATTAAAAAACTCAAGAAGAAAGAAAATAGAAAAATGAAAAAAATGCGTATTTTAAAAAATATTTTGATTAAATCAAATGCGTATTTGGAATGACTTAAAAAAATTAAATCATTTTTATTAATTTTTCAAGGTTTGCAACAATTGTCGGAGTTGGTGGCCGGAAGTTCGTTGGCGGAGTTGTCAGAAATGACACCCAATGGTTAGCCGACAATGGTCACCAAGGTGATGTTTGGAGTTGGCCGACGAATTTTCTAAATTGAATCAGAAAAAAAAAAAAAAAAAAAGATAAGTAATCCATGAGCTTGGATAGTGTTTTAGTATTCAAACCCATGGAAAAGAGTCTAGGAAGCGTTGGTGAAGATGGTCGATGATCAATGGTGAAGACGCTCAACAATCTCCAACATTGAAAATGTTTCTAATGATGTTGTCCTTTAAAAAACCGTTACTTTTAGTTTTCAAAATTTGGGCGGATTTTTTCAAATATTAGTAAAAAAAATAACAAAAGAACAAATTTATAGGTAATCGTATGCTTTATTCATTTCAAGACACTAAAAATATGAATCTAAATGAATGGTTAAACACATGATTTAGTTTGTATTTTCAAGAAAACTCTAATTAAATTACAAATTTAGTCGTTAAATGTTTGAGATATGTTGAAATAAACTCGTGGTTCTACCAACAAAATTGAAACCCAACATATCTATAGCTCATGTCACTGTCGCATTCAGTATAGATCTAGGGGTCAGAACCTCCTCAAATTTATAGTATTTGTAATACGAAAACTAGCAGGTAATCTAATGACAAAATTTTCTTCTAACCCCCTTCAAGATCTAGGTTGAAACTTTACTCTTACTATTTCCTTTAAGATTACTTTTACGGAACTATAAACTTCATCAACAAAAAAAAAAATCTAGTCAAATACAAATGAGTCTCGAAAATATAAATGTAGAAACTTAATTGATACATTTTAAAACTTAAAAACAAAATTAAACAAAATTAAAATAAAACATGATTTTTATGGACAAATTTGACTGATTAGTCACTAGGGGGTTGAAATAGATCCAAGTCAGAATGAAATTTTCAATTTCTATGGTCAGACCTTACAAATTCAACAATTGAGTACATTTGTTTAGTTATTAGTTACTTAAGAAAACACGAATTTTTTTTTTCTTTTTAGATCTTGGGACAAGATTTTCTTCGATAAATAACACCATATTGTTAAGATTTCTCTCAACGAAATCTATATTAATAAATTGAACCTATGGAGAAGGTGAAGCACGAAATGATTTATAATAGTATGTGTTTGAAGTGCAGATTATTATAGTATATGTTTGGAATGCATATTATTATATTATATGCTATTATAAACCGTATTTAGGGTAGAGACTATAATAATATGTGTCATTATAAGTTGTGTTTGAGGCAGAGACAATTATAATATGATATTTCAATATATATATATATATATTTTTTGCTACATACATATTTTACATCACATGCACATTTTTTTAAATTGATTTTATTAAATCTTGTTAATTATGATGTTCATGTAATTAATTTAACTTCAAACTTAGTTTTTCACTATTTTTTTTTATCATGCATACATATAGCATGAAATACACATTTTTCTTAAACTGATTTTATTAAATCTTGCTAATTAAGATGTTCATTTCATAAATTTAGCCCTTAAATTAATTTCATTGAATCATGTTAATTAGGATATTCATTTCATAAATTTGAGGAAGAAATTAAATAATCATATAATCAAGGATCTTCCAAAAACTTTCTTTAATTCAAGAAGTATATTAGAAGACAATTTTTTATTATTGAATTTTACACTTTGTCTCATATCAATTTTTTTTGTTATTAGATCTTCATATCAATCGAGGATAATTTAAATCTATTGAATTTCATAAATGAGTCATCCTTATCATATAGGAAGGAAAGTTTGTAACTTCTATTTTAAATGTGTTATTATCTCAAATTTTTATGCAATCTTTACTCAATAAAGATCGCATACAATTTTTAAAATAGAAAGAATTAACAAAGCAAGATTAACTTATTAAAGTTATGAACTTATTAACAAACATATCAGTTGAGTCTTTTATTTTTCAACTAACTTTTAAGAAAATACGAGTAAAGATATGTGTGTGTGTGTGAGTTGTTGATTATTAATTAACATTCAAATTTCAAAAGTAAATAACAATCAAATGGATTCAAACAAAACAAGAAATTTAGAGATGGAATGAGAATTTTCCAACATAATTATCCCAATATATATATAAGTCAAATGGTTACTAATCACGACCTTATCAAATGACTATAACTTAACCAACAGCAAACACCAAAACACAATGTAAAGTAGATAATGGAGAAAAATAAGCTCAACTGAGATTTCAATCTCTATTATAAGGAGCAAAAATGAATGATGATATGAAATATAACCTAAGAGAAAAGCTTAAGAAACCACTCAGCCAAATCCAAAAAGTTCTAAACTCAATCTCAAACAACTAATTCAGTTAACCTAAAATATTGCATCCAATAGAAAATTTGCTTGGAGGCACCAACAATCTTCCCTCAACAACCGGTAGTCTTAGTGTGCTATCCACGGAAGACTTCGATAGTGCCTCAGACCCACCAACGAATTTAGTATATAGGGGCTCAGTCCCCTTCAACTTTATCGTCTTTATATAATATATATATAAATAAAATTATTTAATTCTTAATATCTATAAGTAGCTTAATGATTATTTTGTTTATCAATCCCCTTCCAGATTTTTATTTTTTTCCAAATTATAACCCTTCAATTTTCAACCAAAAAACAATAATTATTCACTCTTCACATTCCCCACCCAAATTAAAACTATTGGGCTATTCAACTTCATTCATTTTATTATTTTATTTATTTTTATAAAACTTCAACTTAGTTTTTTTTAACTTTTCAAAATTTTCAACTTTGTTTTTTTGCTCATTTTTCAACGTCTTCTTCGACATTGATATTGTTATTACATATCAATATCTTCTTGATTTATTCTCGTTACAATGTTATGTTATTGTAGACTTTTAAAACCGCTCACTTATAAATTATTTTGATTGAACTATAAATCTTCTATCAATAAATTTTCTGAATCTACCACTGCTCAGACCATTTTGGTTCCTCCAAAAGATTTATTTTAGAATTTGTGTAACAAGACCATATTAGTCTAATGACTCAAAAATCTAGTTTGAGTTGGACAATGAAATCACAAAAAGAAGGGGAAATTTGGCAACATGTTGGATAGGATATAGCATCAAAGACAATCAATCTATACATTCTCATAAACCTAAGTACTCGAAACTTAATAGATTCACCAAATTAGACGGCGTACCAATTTCTATTTCTTAATAGCACATTACCTACCAATACACCATTTCTTAACACGTTCGACAACTAATGAAGTCAAATGCCAAAAAAGTTATAGTCCATCAAGTGCCCAAATTTTGTGCTCAACCAAAGCAAAAACATATAATTGCAAATATGAATCACCTGATCTTTTTCAAACGCTCCAAGTCATCTCTCAACTCCACGTCAATAGCTTCAGTTGTTGATTATTAATTAACATTCAAATTTCAAAAGCAGTGGGAAATCACATCAAACACAACAATTATAAGAGCAATTAAGAAGAAAACCAAACCATATTGATTACTAATTAGCTAAAGCTTGGAAGTGAATAAGTTTGGGGGAAATTCCTGATGATGATAATTCTTCAAGCATTTCATAGTATTCACCAGTCGCCATTGCTGCCTCAAAAGCTTCCTCAAGCTTGGAATTTTCAGTTTCTTCAACATCCTGCCAATCAACAAAGAAGAACCCTTTCTCTTTCTCGCTCTCATTCTGAAGTACCGCCGCCGCCGCCTCCATCTCTTCCTAATCCCTTCTCCTCCTCCTTTCTCTAGATCTACCAAACACCCCCTCAAATTCCTCGCTGTATCCCAATCGCCAGTACCAGAATTTCTCAGTCTATGCGGTTTTGAGGTCCACCATGGCGGATTTTAGAAGGAAATAGAGTATGGTCAAAATAGAAGGAAACGAGTGAGTGAGAAGGGAGAAGCGGAACAGTAGAAGAAAGCTGCTGGTACCGAATTTTAGAAGGAAACAAAGTGAGGGAGAAGGGAGAAGGGAGAAGGAAGATGAAGAGAAGAGGGAGAGGGGAACAATAAAGGTAGAATGAGGAATAGTAAAAGGTAGGAGTGGGGAACAGTAAAAAGATCAAAATAATCCTAATTCTAGATTTAAAATAGTACCAGCCAGACATAGAGTGGACTGTAATAGTCCATTACACCCACTCGAACTTGAGGCTCAAATAGAACCTAATATATTGATTTTTTTTTTATTTAAGCTAACAAAGTAAGTAAAATGTAACATAATTTATCCTATTAGGACAAGAGTGAAACGACGTTTCCCAATAACTTGAGGACACTTTTACAACCAATAAAAAGGGTTGTGTTCAAGTAAGTTTATGTGAAAAAATGTTTCTTAATAAAATCCATATACATAGCACCTAATTCATCAACTTAAGTCAAAACTTAATATTCTTAGAATCCACGTGTCAAACGCCCCTTTAAGATATAACGAAAATATGATGGGTATGGTAAGTACATGGGCATTTGTACTTGAGATCTAAATATGTACAAAGATAGCAGAAAACTCAATGTGGACTAACTTGAGGAAAACTAAATACAAATACAAATACAACATTGAGTTTTTTTTCTCTTTTTTCTTTTTAGAGACCAATAATGATCATTATACAATACACATCAAATTCCCAACCTCTTGACACCACATTCTGAGCAGAACTTAGAAGTTTCTCTTAAATATGGAGCTCCACATTCATCACAGAACTTGGCTGGACTGGATGGCTGCACATGTACGAGTATATCAGATAAATGTTAACCGGATGGTACAAACTTAACTCACTTCCCCTCCAATCTGATATTATAGCACACAAATTAATATCAATCAATAAATCAAAGTGATATAAGATCAATAATAATTGATACGACCCCAACCACAGTTGTACTTTAGAAAATAAAATAGGGGAGGGTTGGAATTACCAGCCCATGATGCAAGCGCCCACCAACATGACCACCTGAAAGAGGTTGCAAGCAAGCCATGTGTTGTGACAACGTTGGAGAATGATGAGTATGGGAAATATCCTGTAACTGTGAAGGTTGACCACATTGATGATTGTGAGCAAAGTGGGAAGTATGTTGACTTTGGTGCATGGACTGATGATGATTCTGATGGATAGACTGAAATTGAGGCTGATGAGGCAGTTGTTGGATATGGTGTTTGCAGGGTGTCTGTTGCTGATTTAAGATCACGGACAAGAAAGAAAAGATAGTGTTTTAGTTGTTAGAACAAAAGAAGAAAGCACAATATATATATTACTTCCCTTTTGAGAAGATTTCTTAAACCCCCACCCACCCCGCCCCCTCCCCACGACCCCACTATTTCCTTGATTAAATGTTCTTGAAGCAAAGACATTAGATTTACATACGTACATACATATATATATATTCCCCTTTTTCAATGGGAGCTAAAAACTAGATTTTCGTCCATCCGCAAGCAACGATGAATGTTGTAAGAGGATTCATAGGTTAAACAGATAGGTTAATGATCACAAGATTGAGTGAGGATGAAATTCTTACTTCACCCGGAGAGCGGAATGCTTGACCACCAGTCAGAGTAGAAGAATTGTCACCGCTGGAAAATGTCTGAAAAGAATACATCAGGCATTATTTCTCCACCAACAATTCCATGAGGCATAATATGCTCTAACATTTTCATTTTTTAAATGGAGACAAAAATACTATGCTCTAACATTTGTAATTCAGTTCTACAGTATAAATATATATATATATGCATATCTAATTACACTTCATATATCAATCATCATTATCGACAAAATGCTAGGAAAAATTATATAACTTGATTGACACCAATTCGATAATACCATAGCTACAGCCATGATATACGGAATCATATAGAAAATTGCCTGCAAAATGCATTTACGAAAAATATTCCCATATAAAGATAGATCACATATAATGGAAAAAATTACTATGCCGCTTACATTCAAACTGGAAATGCTGGACACAGAATTTGCTGCAACTCGCCTATATTTATGCCTTGGTGAATAGAACTTGTAGTCCTGAGCAGATACAGCTACCTCACTGCGACCTGTTAATCGTCTAAACCTATACAATGGAGCAAAATTTAATCAATAATTATTGACCAAAAATGACAATAGAAATAAAATGATTTGCAACAATACCTATGAAACTTCAGGGCTTTTTAAGATCAGATTCAGTTGAAAGAATATACATACGTTTGCTTTGTCTTACAATCATCAACATCATTCGAGCAATAGAAGAAAAAGATTCTAGTTAAAATTTTGAGTTGCATCCAATCCGATAGAAATGATTTAATTGTTCATTTTCTCTAGTCCACCAGGACGTTAGAACTTGAAACAAAAAACAATTAATACTGAGCGAGAGAACTCTACGTACAGCATACTTCACTGCCATTGTCCTGGGTTCCTAACGTGGTTAAATGCTTAGATACGACAGCATCCATACAACGGTGGGCCTCATTTTCCACGATCATCTTAGGTCAACATTTTGAGAGTTACGCCATGCAAATTAATCGTATGGATTGATCAACCTCAGTTTGTCCAAAGAAAAAATTGTATAGTTTGTGTTTTTCTCCAAGAAAACCATAATTTTTTTCTTTTAAAAAAACTATCTTATAATAATATAATAATAATCTAGAATTAGTTATATAGTTTTGATATCAAGTATTTTTCTTCTAATCATTGAGAACTGTTTGCATACACAGATGAGTTACATTTTTTAGCATGATGGCATTAAGTTTCTGTATTTGGATATAAATAACAATCAATTTCCTATGAACATGGTCTCAAGTAAGCCCTTGCTTAACCCTTTCTTACTCGTAATTGGAACCCAGGCATAAGTATTTTTCCAGGCAAAAGAGCTGGTACAGTACAGCAAAAGAAAAAAAATTACGATCTATGCATTAAACGAATTCAGAGAAGAAAAACCGATAGAGATGAAATCAATGATAATGGAAAATTTTACACTAATGGGAAATTATGTCGACTATAAGATTTAACTTACCATTCAGCATCTTCAATCGACATTCTATTGGGTTTTTCAACAATGTCTAAACCATTAACAACCACAAAACGAACCCGCTTCTCTTCTTGAACTACCAGTTCTGGAAACCTAGTCCTTGTTTCAAGAGAAGTTGCAAGTTCTCTTCTCTTATATGTGCAAGGGCCTGTTAGCGACATGATGTTAATTACGATAGAAGAAGTATTTTAATTAAAATGACAAAATCTGTCTCTAAACAATTTCAAAGCAACTAGAAAACCTAGTTTCCTGGCTTGCCACTCAATAAAGAATCCACTTTACAGGTATCGCACACTTCACAACAAACAATGCAGTAGAGAAAGGGACTAAGATTAACAAGAGAAGGAAAAAATAACTTAGAGGCATGGGGAAGAGGGAAGACTGAAGACAGATCCCTCTCCTAAGGGGCTAGTTACAAAAGATTATCCAAATTGTTGTAAATCAACTTAGTTGGGTAATTACAAAAGAATTAGCAACAACTACTTGCATGGCTGATAGTTCACTTTTTACATCAACTCCATTTTTTCAAGACAACTAGGTTTTAAAAGACAGTCATCCAAATACCGTTTCTTCAACTTTTACTCTAAAATATAGGAAGTCATTTTGAGAGTAGTTCCCAAGCAAACCATATATTTCAAGAAAGTCTTCCATACTGATTTCCCCAGCAAAAATCTCCCACAAGGAACCAGTCATTAGAAAGAAAGATAGTGATAACCGTTGGGCATTGGCGCTAAGAATGTTATCTTGTTCATCAGAAACACTGATAAAAATTAAAATTGCGTACCTTTTTTGGGGAATTTCTGAGCCAGCTTTCTGTACAAACCCCCAGCTGCTTCAAGGGCTACCCCAATAGTTTTATCACGGATGCCACTCAAGGAAGCAAGCCTTATGTTTGCATCATTAACAAGTGTTTCATACATATTTGCAACATACATCAAGGGTAAGACAAATTTTGGATCCCCTTCATACTGGACTTCATTAGTCTTCCTCTTTGTCAATTTATCCTGTCCAGACTGAGAGATATAATCATTTTCAGACTCAGTCACTTCAAGAACATGATCACTAATAAAATGATCCACAATGATCTGCAGAAATCTTGCTCGTGCTCCTTCGATAGGTGAAATATCTGAACCAAGAACTCAGTTTACATCAATCAATAATCTGTCTAAACAAAAGTCCCATAAGGCTTAGCAGAGATTGAAATCCAGAACAATTCCTTTTCAGAAATGTGGACATTACCCTCTACAGTTAAAGAGTCATAAGACAACCTAGAAGACCCACTATTCTCAAGACTTGAGCGATCTTCTTCAACTCCCACAGTATGAATAGGTAAAGAGCTTCTGTAAGATTCGTGGATACAGTCCTAATAATAAAAATGGAAATTGGTCAAGATTCATGAAGTGGGTATCTACCCCATTAGATTTTGCTATAAAAATCAAAGGAAATGTAAGTAACACTCACAACAGCACTGGAATCTTGATCGTCGTCCAAGCGATCATCAGTGACAGCGTCGCGATCAACGTCGCTGATGGCTTCGATATCAGAAGGGCTTCCATTTGAAGTGTTGAGATCATGAAGAGTGCTACCGATGAAAGAATTGGGTGTTGGGAGATCGTAAGGTTGAACTGGAACTCTTGTAGTCATATCGGTGAAAGAAGAAGAAAGAGGAACTGAAGAAGCAAAACCATTGAGAGTAAAGATGATTGCCTGAGACAGGAAAGAGAAGAAGATGAGAAGAAGACATGGATTGAAGTGAAATTGGAAGAAGAAGAAGAAGAAGAAGAAGAAGAAGAAGAAGAGGGAGTTCCAAAAAGAGAAGAAATGTAATGAATTAAACGGCTATACCCGATGCTGAGACCGGAGCTGAGCTTCAGAGGCGACTGAAATGAGTACACACAGTTTGGAGACCTAACTCTCATATCCGCACCTCCTCCCAAACCAAAATAATAATAATAATAATAATAACAGTAACAAACAATGGTAGGGAAAATTATTGCCTTCGATAAAACGATCGAAGTAAAGTAAAGTGATAGAATACGTTTGAAGTATGTAATTAAGAATTTAAAAAGTATGGATGGTATTGAGCATATCTAGAGATAGAGCATGATCATCCAATAAGAGAGTCCATCATTTGGGCACATATGGTTTTCAAGGTCGAGGAAGTCTTTTATGACATATTGATGCACATATTGATGCAAGTAGAAGATCGTTATTCGGGTTAAGTTGGGTTGACCCAAATTTTTCAATCCTCCAACTTGAGAACCAACCAAATCCGAATAAAATCAAAATTTTCAACCCACATTTTAAACTAACCCAACCCATATAATATGTGTTGGGTAGATTAATCGGATTATTCTTATACCCCTAGCCTGAGTTAAAGAATTTCATTTTATTTTCTATCTTCTATTTACTTGTTATTGTTAGGATTGTTTTTAAATATAATAAAATCAACTAAAATATTTACAAATACAGCAAAATATTATAACAAATTTCATCTTCTCAGCAACTATTAAGATTAGTAAAAGAGGGATGGTTTGAAAGAGAAAGGTTGAGCATCAAGAAATCCTATTCAAATGAGTTATTGATTATCGAG
Organism: Cucumis melo; assembly: GCF_025177605.1. Lineage (NCBI taxonomy): Eukaryota > Viridiplantae > Streptophyta > Magnoliopsida > Cucurbitales > Cucurbitaceae > Cucumis > Cucumis melo. The sequence continues at coordinate 18,728,786 of NC_066865.1, read as the reverse complement.
TATTGAGTATCATGTATTTTATAGAAGTTACATTTGTGTTCTTTGTGTTTGACTGATTCTCTCTCTCTCCTTTTTTCTTTTTCTGTTTATCCAACATGGCTAGACAATTGATCATTGTTGCTTGAGATAGGTTTCCAAACCAAGTTATATGTTTATCATTTCATATTGAGACAACAAATAAAATTGTGAAAGAGAAGCTTATCGTTGTTCAACTTTCCATCTTAAAAAAGATAGTGTTTGGATGGTTAATATGTAGATATGGACATTGAATTTAACAGTTGACTAGTTCATCAATATTTTGTTTAAGGAGGTGAAAGACAATATGTAGGATGCAATAACGTTTGTTTTGAACAGCAAGATTGTAACCTTTTTGATGTAATACTAAAGAACTACTTTAGTATTGTTAAAAGTAGTTCTTTCTAAATAACTACTTCTGTTAAAAGTAGTTCTTTATGGTTAAGATAATTTTAGTCTTGTTATCTAAAACTACCACCGTAACTACTAGCTTTATAAATAATGGCACTCCCTTAGCTGGAGATCAATTTATTTATTAAAAAAAGACGAGCATTGTGGTAGTTCACACCAAATTGGTATACGAGCATTTATGCTTTTGGGACTTATGGCTATCCTATGAGAAGTATAGTCGGTGGTAGTTGAGCAGTGGTAGTTGAGCAGCCTGCTCAAAATCAAGAGGCGGAAGACACTTCCGTACTCTCTCCAAGAACCACTTCGAGACACTTGTTATCCATGGAAGCTTTGTTGGAGGGAATTGTGACACGTTGAATATGGTAATTTAGAGACTAGATGCTTTAAATCTACCTCCATTTTGCTAAGAAGATGAACTAAAAGTTGTACAACATTGGGAAAGACGAGGAAGAAGAGGTTTCAACAACAAAATCATTAAGAATCAAATCAAGAAATGCAAGAACAGACCTGAATTTCAAGATTGTCTCCAAGAACATGACAGTGAAGAAAATGGAAATAATGATTTTGACAGTGCAAGAAGATAAAGAAACAAAACTCACAGAAGAAGAGACAATAATCACATGAATATAAGATGAAGATTGACCTCCCAATTATGATGGTAACCGTAACCATAATATTGAAGCTTTTTTAGATTAGATTAAAAATATTGAAAAAATTTCAGCTAAATTGGAACACCAGAGCACGAGAAGGTTGGATAAGTTGCTTTGAAATTAAAAGGTGGAGCCTTGACATGGTGGAATCAGCTTGAAGTTAACCGCCAAAAACAAGGCAAGAGACAGATACATTCTTATGAGGAAATGAAGAAGTGGTTCTAGCCATCAAAGTATGAAGAAGCATTATATGCTCAATACATAGTACATTGTATGGTATAATATACTAGGATTAGGATGTGAGTAGGGATATTATATAAAAAAGTTTATATAAGATTAGACAGCAAAAAAAAATTAGTTAATTGATGAAACCATACACCAAATAAATCAAATCCGTCAATTAACTTGTCTTCGTAAATCCATTAAGCGAGGAATTAGTCGGTTAATCAATTGCTTTTGTTACGATTGCAAATTACTATGATTTTTCTCATTCTACACCATTTACCCTATCATCCTCCGTTGATCGTTTTATCATTTTATTCATTTTTTGAGCACTCCCTCCCACTCTCATGCTTCCCTTCTCCCCCCTCTCTCGCTTTCCCATAATTTTTTCTTAAAAAAGGAACTCACAGGCGTAGATCAAACCTTATATTCAATCTCTCTCTCTCCATTCTACGACTGTCCATGAGTCCCTCACCTTCTCTTAATTTTCATCAAAATTTTACATTAACACCAACTACTAATTTTTTTTTGGATCACATCCCAAGAATTGGCTCCCATGCTTCTTCATCGTCTAAGCACTATCTACAAATCCATCAAAATCTGTGAAGTTTGTGCCTACACCTACAATTTCATCCATAAACACATTGTAAGACTATTGTCATTTTCTTAAAACCAAAAAGTTGTATAGATTTTTATGATTACAAATTTAATTTTAATCATCTAAACAATATCTATTACAAATATTTGTTATCACTTTTTTTTCAAATAAAAAGATTATTTTGAAAACATAAATCTACAACGTCAAAATTTCAATTAGATTTCAAATCTAAAACAATCACTATTACTTTTTTTGAGATCCTACATTTTATGGTTTGGATATCAAATGAATAGTTCGCAAGATCAATTAGAAATATAAAGGGGTATTTTGATGATCTTTCAAATTTCATCTCCATTACTTAGAAAAATAGACACCACCATTGAGTTTTTATTACAATTCAACTCATTCCCATTACACATTAGTGAACACCAACAAAAGTGAATCTAGTTGTTTTTCTAGCCTATATACATTACACTGTAATCCAGGGGATACATGCTAAATCCCAAACGAATAGGTAACACATCTTGAGTTGCATCGAATAATACATTGCAGTAACACAAGACCAAAACGTAGCAGCGGCAATTTTTCTAAAATTGAAGTTATTTGGTTTAGGGATTTATGCAGTCGATAAACAACACATTATACAAGTGTTACTTATGTTGGAACCTTCATGTTTCTTGTTTACAGTTTTAGGGAAAGTAACACTATTCTCCATGCTTCCCTTCTGATTTTTTCTTAAAATCATGTGGAATGTGGAGATTTTTTAACATAGAGAATCAATGCATATCACCTAACCTTAATAGGTTTCATTCTGCCACATCTTTATTGTGCAGCTTGCAGCTTCCTGCTCCTTCCAACACCAATATGGCAGCCATCAACACGAATGCCTTCTACAATTGATGTGCCAAAATAAGCTCTCCCCCAAATCAACCACCTGAGAAATCCAAAGAAACATACGCTAGGAAATCGTTCATCACGTGACTTTAACAGTAAAACAGATGTATACATGACATAATAAATCTAACAAATATTCAAAAGATCAGAACGGCGTAAACTTCTTCATGTACCCAAGCTATACTGTGTTTTGTTCCCTATGCTAGGGCTCCTGACAGTGGATAAAGAACAGACATGAAACAGTAACCAAACTCTGAAGCTTTTGCAAAGACATCATTAAGTCAAGCATTACTATGGTATTGTGGCAGATCTCAGTTGTTGCTTCATCACAACTTAAATGAATGGATGCGCCAAAAATCACTGTACAGAACTGAAGATTGCACTGACAAGCAGTTTGCTCTACAAATTGAAAAGGGGAAGCACCTTCAAAATGCCTAACTGATGTGTTACAAATTAAAAAGGGGAAGCACCTTCGATATGTGTTAGGTACTTAAAGCACCTAGGAGAACCACACCCTAACAGCCAGTTGTTGGGATAAGAGAGCCCAACTTTAAGTACCACATGGGTCATCCCATTTTAACCAATGTGGGACAAAGGCATCTCATACTACCTTAGTTCCTAACAATACCCTATCCTTGAAAAGTCGACCTACCGGCTACTACTCCAATGGTACTTCACTTAACCACACCCAATCAAAACCCTCCACTGGTTTCACTCCAAAATGTCGAGAATTGGCTCTAATGCCATTGTTAGGTACTTAAGCACCTTGGAGAACCACACCCCATAAGCTAGTTGTTGGGGTGGGAGAACCAAGTCACTTAAGTACCACATTGGTAATCACATTTTAACCAATGTGGAAAAAAGGCATCCCATACTACCTTGGTTCCTAACGATGCTATAAACCTATGTAACCTTCGTAAGTGATAAGTAGAATTCACTCCCTCCACAATGCTGTAACAAACTATGTCAAGAAATAGAAATAGGAACAAGTGAACAACCGCATAAGAGTAATTATAGAGTTTATGAAAGATAAATAAAATACCCTACTTCAAGGGATATATAAATTTTAGAATATAAATGCCACAGAGACGCATCCCCTTATTCATGAAGGAGATAAGTAAAATACCCTACTTCAAGGGATATATAAATTTTAGAATATACATACCACAGAGACGCGTCCACTTATTCATGAAGGAAACTATCATTCAAAGGGAAAAAAAGCCACCGAGTTTTCACTCAAGTAAGAAGGAGGAGGAGATAAAAGCATCTTTCATGCCACCCAATCAACTAGGAATTAAAAAAGTTTGTCCAGTTGCTAACCATATTAGTAGTAGAATGGCTATAAAAATTCAATAGAATTCCAACTACAACAGGATACAAGAATATTACCGTTACCAAAAGGGGTCCTATAATCATATACAAGAATCCCCCTACACAGACTTGAAAGACCTTCGTATTTTTCTGATGGTCCAACGGATGAAAGGCTGTACAATAATCCACCCAATCACAGACTAAGGCCCCATGGTACTCGTGTCAAATCTATTCAATTCTGTACAGTTTCAATACCGGAAATACTTCAATTCTGAATCTGTGAAATGTTTTATAGATTTGATTGTCTAGCCCGAACCCTTAAGTTAGGTTGTCGATTTCAGATGGGGATTTTGGTTCATTGACTTTGTCTGTTTGGTTAAAGATTTTGTTGTAGTTTTGCTTTTCAATTTTATCCCGTGTTGACATGTAAGTTTCAAAGAGTTGACCAAAGACCTACCCCACTTACGTTCATGCTCATAGCCAACCAATCTAAAGAACCAAACAAGGGAAGAGAGAGGTCCTGCATCTGTGAGCAAACAGGTAACCAATGAAAATGATCGGTGGCTTCACTGGAGTGGTAATCGCCATACATTTAAGGAAGAAGATAACTGAGGTTTCCTCCTTCGAATCACGTCATTGGTGGACTTGGTGTATACGTAGAATTGAGAATAGGAGATCATCAGAGGAACGTTGAGTTTCATAGGAATTTTGCCACACTAGGAAGATTTGTTGGCAAAAATCATAACCACTCATGAGAACTCCAAATAAGAAAATGCTCACGAACAATTGGAAAGAACCAAGGATGCATTTCAGAGAGTTTCTGTAGGATCAGGTTTAAGATTTTAAATAATCTCCATAAGAACCTACAGTCCAGTCCTCAATGGAGGAAAGAATAGACCACCCCCGCAGGGAAAGAAAGAACAGCAGATAAAAATTGGATCCTGTCAGAACCTCCAGTCCCATGAGGAGAGGCAGCTTTTCTTAATAATTTCACCCATTCCATAGGTGACCATATGCTCACGGTGCTGAACATCAAATTTCAAATATAAACAAGCATGAAAGAGTCAAGTTAACACCTTGCTCATAGTAAGCCATGCTGAGCGTCAAACTTAAATGAATATGCTTCCATCAGCAAAATAACAGATAGGAATTTTAAGTAGAATGATTCCATTCCATGGAAATCCATATACCGTGCCACTGGAATCCTCTTTGGACCTGGAAACCGGCATGCCAAATTAGTTGACAGAAGACATGCAGGACATCATGCATAGTAATCACATTAATCTCGTATAAAAGGCTATCACTTTCAACAGTTGCATACATGGATCTCATAGCTAAGAGGATGAGGAAGATTGTGGTGTGGCTAACATTTATACAAGATTGGCGATTACTGAAGCGCATGACATGATGAGATTTTTCTTCAGATATCATTTAGAGACTAGAAGGCTGTACCTTATCAAACGGAAAATTTTGTATAAGAGGAAGAGCTTACAAAATCGATGTCCGATGTATCACACATGGCCTGCCTTCCCATCAAACAGGGAACCCATTTGAATGGTGGGTTGCTCGAGTCATCATAACTCTGAGTTCTGACTAAATATCACATAAGCTTGCAACTAGAATACAAACTCAGCTTCCAGAAAAACAAAGATGATCGGATTGGATCTCCTCTTCAAGTTTTTAGACTGGGAACTGCATGGCTGCACTTTCTGTAATTAAACCCATCCCTTGCATTTCATTCTTCAATTCAATGGCTTCATCCAACTGTCCACGCTTGCAATACTCTCTCAGTAGACAGATACATAAAACCTCCTCGGGAAGTATGCCCTTCTTAATCATCTCATTAAAAAACTTCCTTGCTTGACGCAGCTCACCACATTTTGAAAATCCCGCAACCAAGGAAGTATAAAAATGCAAATCAAACTCAATAGCTAATTCTGTCATCCTGCTAATAAAAACCAAAGCTTCCTGAAGATTTCCATGCTTCAAGTTTCCATCAATTAGAGCAGTGAAAGCTGTTATATCTGGGGTCATACCCCTACATTGCATTTCATCAAACAACTTATTGGCGGATTTAATGCAATTGGTTTTACTAAGACCATCAATGAGGGAAGTATAAACTGCAACATTAGGTTGTAAACCAAGACTGAACATTCTACAAAAATAATCAACTGCCAGTTCAACGATACCAGCTTTGCACAAACCATCAATTAGTACACAGTATGTTACTACAGTAGCCTCAACACCTACATCCTGCATCTCCTGAAAAAGATTTATTGCATCAGAGCTTTTTCCAGCCTTAAAATAAGCATCTATAATTGTCGTGTATATAACAGGATTTGCACTAATACCCCGACTTTTCATTTCTTTAAGAATAAGTTTAGTTTCTTCAAGTTTGCTTTGACTACAGAGACCCCAAATAACGCTGCCATAGAGTATTAAATCCGGTTTGATGTTACATTCTTTCATTTGCTTCAATATTTTCATTGCATCCTCCATTCTCTCAGCCTTGATATAGCCATGAACCAATGCAGTGTAAACCTGCTGGTTGGGAGATATTCCATCTTTCAGCATAGATCTAAATACTTCTTCTGCTTCTATCATTCTTCCATCTTCACAAAGGCCATCCACTAGAGCAGTATAAGTGACTATATTTAATTTAACTCCTGCTTGCAACATATCGTTCAACAACTTCCATGCTTCTGTTAAATTACCTGCCTTACAATTGGCATCAATCAGAGAAGTGTAAGTGAATTCATTAGGTAAAAGACCAGCCCTTTTCATATCAACAAAAAGTTTGACGGCACCTTGCATCATTCCCTCCTTGCAAAATGCATCAATCAATGTGCTGTAGGTTACAACATTTGGTTTTAACCCATTGTTCTTCATCTCAGAGAAATACTCAAAAGCTCGAGGCATCTTCTCAAACTTGCAATAACAGTTGATTAACCCATTATAGGTAATTATATCAGGAACACAACCTACATCCTTCATTTCATTAAAAAAAGACACAGCTTCTTCTAATGAACCAACCTTGCCATAGCCATCAATCAAAGAATTATATGTGACAACATCTGGAGAAAGGCCCATCTCCCTCATCTGCACAAACAAACGTCTAGCATTTTCCAAATCCCCTTCTTTGCACAAGTAATCTATCATTACATTGTAGGTAAAAACTGAAGGAGCAATCCCAGCTCCAATCATGTCATTGAAAAACTTCCTCACCAACTGGCCATTACCTGACTTTGATAATCTATGCAAAAGAAAATTGCAAGAGCGTGCTTTGGGAAGAGTTCTGAAGTTCCTCATTCTAGAGAAACATTCGTTAGCTTCCTCAAGCAGACCCAACTCTACGAAAACACTAAATAAAACGTCAAAGACCCCTGATCCTGACACACAAATATTCCTAGTCGACCATAACATATCAAATATATTACAAACTGGAAAACCCATGTCGATGCGGTTCTTCATAATCACTTCTTTAACAGTATCATGAGCATCTGTATACATTCTCGCACGAAACACCAAGTGAACTATAATGCAGTAAGACTCGGTGGTATGGCGAAACCCAACCTGGCTTCCAGCCCATTTGAAGAACTTAAGAGCTAATTTGGGATCTTCTTTCAATCCAACTAAAATCCTAGAGACCCAAATGGGAGCTAGTGCTGAATCAAATAAAACAACAATCTTAGGATCATTCCAGAGATCTTGTTGTATGATTTTACGAAGGGAACCAATGTCTAAAAATTCAATAGAATTATTTGCATTCGAATAACTAACAAAAGGGAGGCGAAATATACAAAGAAAGCTAGTGAACCAGAAAAAAGGACGAGAAATGCGATAAGCATTTATGGATGTTAAAGATGATGAGGGATTAAATACATTGAAAGAAAGGGAATCCGGATGCGAAGAATTAGAAGATAGAGAGATTACTCGAAAAGAAGCTCTGCGACTAACATGGAAAAGAGTGCGAAAGAAGAGTAACATCGCTGAGAGGAGTGAAGGAAAGGCAAGAAGAAGAAGTTCAACGGAAAGCTTCATCATCTTCTTTAAAGCAAGGGATGCTCATGTTAAAACTAATACAATACCAAGTCGTAAGGTTTTTAGGGTTTATGGGCATAGATGGCTAAAACGGACCGCTGTGATTCGACTCGAATCGAACCGGCGGTTTCTGAATATACCAAGAATGTCCCCGAACATCCATATATTAGCGAACTGTATCTCTTTTCTTTTAGTATTTTAAATCACTTTTAATCATTTAGGGTCATCGGGGAATGGTTGATTTATTATAGAAAGTTAATGTTATGATAATCTTATTATTTTCATATTATGATAGTGTGTATTAGAGGGAATGATTATTATAGATAGTGCTTTGATAATATACGTTTGGAGAAAAGTTACGATAGATAGTGTTATAATAATATGTGTTTGATAGAATGATTATAATAGGTAGTGTAACGATAGTATGCATTCAAAAAAGGATTATAATAATAGTGTTGTTATATTTTTTTTAATATACATCCAATAAATCAATTTAATTGTTTATTTTAATAAATCATATTAAAAAGTAATTTCAACCCAAATAATCCTTTTTCAAAAAAGTAAAAATTTTCCCTATCTTTAAGTTTTCTTGTGCTAAAAAAGATAGCATTCATTTGGACACTATTTGTTTTCCACTTTTTATTAAAATTATTTTTTTATAAATTTTTATAATATTTATTAAATCTAATGTTTATTTTCCCCTCAAACTTTCAACGTTAAATAAAATTACAATTTCCAGTTAAATTCTAATTTTAAAGAAGAAAACGATCATTTGAATTTTTCTTTTTTTCTTTTCTTTTTTATAATTTCTCAAATTTTGGTTCAGTAAAACAATACTTAAAAATAATAACAAATTATCGAAGTTTGTGTATGTAAATAACTGTTATCAACTTAATTTTAATTTTAAAAGATAAATAAAAATTCTGAGTTAGTTTTTGTCATTTTTTAAAGTAAGTCATGTTCCTACCAAAATGTAAAAATAATAATAATTACAAGTTTTTAAAAATTATATTTTTCTTCGAAATTCAACTTAACTTTTTTAAATATTTGTAAACTAGGTAACTATTTAATAAAAAAAAGTTCATAAACTAAATTTTTATAAAAGAAACAACGATTATTTATATGAAATGGTTAAAAAAATTAAAAATACTAATATTTTAAAATACAATATCGAGTTAAAAACCTAAAACTAAAAATTTAATATTTTTCAAAGAAGAAAAATTAAAATCGTATATATATTAAATCCTCTAATCAATTCCCCTATCATGCTAAGGGGCGACAAGAAGAATAGCAAATCTAAAGTTTACTTTGATAAATGGCAATTTTATTTTTAAATTGTCAAAATAGCAAAACAGTTAATTTCCACATAATAAATGGGATAACTATGCCTTAAATGCTCCTACCTACTTTACACTATAGACTCCTAAATACAATAGTAAAACAAACCACAAATACCTGTAATTAATACATACTATGCACTCTCTTCAATTTTCTAATTTTCCCTCCAAAAAAAATAAACCATCTTATGTAAAGGCTTTCAATTTGTTCTTCCGTTTTTTAAAGGCTTTCCGGTGCATTTCCACCGTAGCTTTCTCTTCCGTTTTTCCACCGTCGCTTTTCCACCGTTTGCACCACCCAAAGTATCGGTGAGTTGTTTCATTTCACGCTTCTGTTCCTTCTTCAACTTTTGGATTTTTCCTCTGTTTTCTGCATGTATCGGTAAAAAATACCGAGTTCTCAAATTTTTTTCAAATTTTCTCCGGTTCTAACATTTTTCAAATTTTCAAATGGCTTTCCACTCGTATTTATTTTTCACTCGCATCGTCACTTTCCACCTTCTGTTTTTAGTACAAATTTTCGTTTCCCTTAATTCTGGTTGATTGTCTTCCGGTGAACCTTCTATTTTCGTTTCCCTTAATTCCGGTTGGTTGGCAAAATTAAAGATAGATCACAAACATGATTTTAGGGAGGGTTAGAATTTGATTCTAAACTCAAGTATTTCCATTATATTTGCCATAATTTTAGGAAATGGTTGGAATTTGAATTTGAATTTTACTTTAGATTTGAAATTTGAATCTTTTAAATGATTTTTCGTTACTTTTTTAATGTTTTTGTTAATAGTTAATTATTGTATCATATTTATCATTATTTCAGGAAGTATTCATTGCATTAAAATTTTAGGACGTATTCATTGCGTTAATAACTAAAGTTTGAATATATAATTATTGAATGTAAAAATCGGAATAATTAGGGGATATTGAAACCAATTGAATATGTTTAGGGATCCTTGAAAGAATATAATAATTTTTTTTTATTTATAAGTGGGTGTGTTCACAAATACACTATAATCGGATATGTGATATTTTATTTGATTTTTCGATCTCCTTAAATATACTGTATTTGACTCTGGACAGTTCTCATTCGTTGATGGGGTAATTTTCAGACAAAAAAAGTAGGAAACTATTTCAAACAGTTAGTTTTGCCATAAATAAAAAAAATAACAATTTGCTATTTTTATAATTTCCATTCTTATATTTGTCAATTTCCACGAATTCTCCTTATGCTAACTTGCGGTCCAAATAAGGAGCCCACTCCAATACTCCATAAACCCAGTAAAATATTGGATAACAAATAGAAAAATAGTAAATCTCAAAAGTAATTTGATTTATAGTAAAATTGACTGTTGAATAATTTTTAAATTTTTATTTTTTGCTCGAGTATATCTCTTATAAAGGATAATTACTCACATACAGATATAGTGTATTTTTACAGGTAAAAAAAACCAGGCAAAATACGACATAGTACGAATACAATGTATTTGTAAACACGTTCACTTTTGTTAAATCTTAACTATATCAAAAAATATTCCCTTGCTGCAAAAGATTGCACCAACATATATGGCTTTAGTCTCAACAAAATTTACGAATTATTAGGATTTAAATCGATTAATTCACTATTTTTAGATTTCATATTATTTATCAAAACTTTATTAAATAATACATATTACATATTTTTAATAACAATTTGAATCTGCATTTTATATCATCCCTTAGATCGTCAATTTGAATTCAAATTTTATCTCGTATCTCTAAGATAATATCAAAGATAAATTCAATTATTTTGCATTCTTTATTCTTCAAACTATTTATTAAAAAATAGACATAAATAATATATAATACATATTTAATATTTATTAACCTTTTGAGTTTAGAAATATATATCTCAACCTAAAATCATTAGTTTTAATTCAAATTCTATACCTTAATTTTAAATATAAATTTCACACTTTAATCTTAAATTTAAGTTAGATTATCATCCCTAAAATAAGGCTAAAGATAACAAATTTCATCTATAACATTTTCATCCCTAAATTATGCTGATTTAACAATAATTTCATAGATAATACATGATACATAATTGTTATTTTGAATTCAAATTTTATATATTATCCTTAGAATGATGCTACAAATAACGATTTGATTGGATGATTCAAATGCTAAAAATAACTATTCAAATTTATTAGTTTTAATTTGGTTTGGCAATCTCCAAATTTATTAATTTATTAACAAAGAATTAATAAATTCAATTTAATCCAAAATATATATTTCTTTGAGCTTCTTAGAAATATTTTTATGGTTAGTAAATAAATATATTTCATTAACTTATTTAAAAATATGTGTTTGAAAAATATAAAGGAAAGTATAATTTTGAACATATTCAATTTGTTCAATTTGTTTTATTGTTTTTTTTTTTAATTTAACAAAATCAATTTATTGATTAAATTAGTCGGGTTTGATTGCCTTGATTTTATATAGAGTTACAGTGTATTTGCAGATACAATATTATTCTTTTTATATTATATCTATAATATTTGATAGAATGTATAGCATATGTTGTATAACATATTTTGAACTCAAAATTTATACATTATCCCTAGAATGATGCTACGGATAACGATTTGATTGGATGATTCAAATGCTAAAAATAAAACTAAATTTGTCATTTAATTATCCAAAGTGAATCTCCTATTTTGTCATTCCTCTTATCAGTCTTAGATTAAATTTGAGGATCCACAGTTTTGAAAGAAGAATTGTCGACCAGCATAGGGGCCTTCTAACCCCGTGTTGTTGGCTAAGTCCTCGTGACGAAACCTTGTGAAGGATGAGTTGCTGAGCTGCCTTGTAATTTAATTTCCATCAAGTAATTGGTAGAATTTTTTAGAGACGACTCAAGTATTGACGAAATCCATGGCAGATAGGAAAGATATTATAGAAAATTGCTCAACACAGTCCTACATATAAGGGACTAAAAATTATGCTTCAATTTATAAGGAACGTTTTACCTTGCAATGCTCCAGTTTGGTAAGGTATGGGCTTAATTGAAATCTTTGTTGCTTATTATAAAGAAAGATAAGTCAAATGTACATGATAGATTTATGTTGTCCAGTTCAAAATTTTGTGTTGGTAAATTTGGTGATGAAATACATAAGATATCATTTTGTTGTTTTGGAATTAATACACTATAATTGTACATGAATAAGTGTAATTTAATGCTAAATGCCAATGTCATTACTTCATTTCAAATTCAAATTAAACTTAATTAATCTTATTTGGATGTTTGTTCGTGTGCACACAATTTGAGTCTTTTCTAAAATGGAAGATCAAGAACGATTTGTTTTGTTGGATTGACAGTTCTAAGATTTTTTTTTAAATAATGTAGTTTATAAAAATATTATCAAAAATAGGGCCAATCGAAAAGAATTGTTAAAAATGGGGTAGTGAAGTCGTGTACCCGATACACGACTTCGTAGTGAAGTCGTGTACCCGGTACACGACTTCACCAAAATCGTGGGTCGCGTACACGATTTGGGTCGGCGTCGTGAACGGGGGCCACGACAAATGACTGGAGTCGTGTACGCGGTACACGACTTCTGACTGGAGTCGTATACCACGTACACGTTTTTCTGACACGTGGCAGTCAACAGTCAGGTTGACTGCCAGTTTGTCGGCTAGCGGGGAAATCGTGTACCACGTACACGTTTTCCGTACTGCAGACTGACAAATGGCAGTCAACAGTAACGTTGACTGCCAATTTGTCTGGTAGTGCGGAAGTCGTGTACACCGTACACGACTTCCTTCACGTGAACTTCCACGTGTCGTTCATGCAGGAAGTCGTGTCCCACTTACACGACTTCCCCGCCTATAAAAACCCCCCACCCGATTTCATTTCTTCATCCTTCATTCCATTCTCAACAAATTTCCCTCTCCTCTCTTCCTTTTCTTCACTATCTTCCGAAACTTTGCTCCATTTTCCTCTTCTCCTTTACTCCTCAACTATCTTCTCTACCTTTCTTCTCCATCCATCTCCATCAAAGTGTGAGGTAAGTTTTATTATGTTTTATATATTTATTTATTAGTTATATATTATTTTTAGATATTTATATATTTGTATTTATTTGTTATATATTGATTTTAGGTTGTTGTATATTTTTAGAATATTATTGGAATAATTATTATTAATTATGTATTGTTATTAGGTTGTTATATATATATTTTTCTTTATTAGTTGTATATTATTTTTAGGTTGTTATATATTTTAGGAATATTATTGAAATAGTTATGTATTGTTTTTAGTTTGTTATATATTAAATAGTTATTATTATGTTGTTTTTATGTTGTTATAATAATAATAATAATAGTAATATATTAATAATAATAATAATAACAACAATTATTAAAATGATAATAATAATAATAATAATAATAATAATAATAATAATATAAATAATAATAATAATAATAATAATAATAATAATAATAATAATACTTTTCAAAAATAATAATAATATAAATAATAATAATAATAATAATAATGTATAATAATAATCATAATAATAATAATTATTATTATTACGGTAATAGTAATAATAATAATATTAATAAAAAAAATAAATAATAATAATAATATATCATAATAATAATAATAATAATAAATATATAATAATAATAATAAGAATAAATAATAATAATAATATATAATAATAATAATGATAATAATAATAATGATAATAATAATAATAATAATAATAACAACAACAATTACAATAATAATAATAGTAATAATAATAATAATAATTATAATAATAATAATAATAATAAAAAATAATTACAATAATAATAATAATAGTAATAATAATAGTAATAATAACAACAACAATTACAATAATAATAATAATAATAATAATAATATATAAATAATAATAATAATAATAATTATTATTATTATTATAATAATTATTATTATAATAATAATAATTATTATTATTATAATAATTATTATTATAATAATAATTATTACGGTAATAGTAATAGTAATAATAATAATAATAAAAATAAATAATAATAATAACAATTACAATAATAATAATAATAATAAATAATAATAATAATAATAAGAATAATAATAAATAATAATAATAATAATATAATAATAATAATGATAATGATAATAATAATAATGATAATCATAATAATACTAATAATAATAATAATAATAATAATAAATAATAAAAATAACAATTACAATAATAATAATAATAATAAATAATAATAATAATAATAAGAATAATAATAAATAATAATAATAATATAATAATAATAATAATGATAATGATAATAATAATAATGATAATCATAATAATACTAATAATACTAATAATAATAATAATAATAATAATAATAATAATAATAATAATAATAATAATGTATAATAATAATCATAATTATAATAATAATTATTATTATAATAATAATAATAATTATAATAATTATTATTATTATTATAATAATTATTACGGTAGTAATAATAATAATAATAATAATAAATAATAATAATAATAATATATAATAATATAAATAATAATAATAATGTATAATAATAATCATAATTATAATAATAATAATTATAATAATTATTATTATTATTATTACGGTAATGTAACAATAATAATAAGTATAAGTATAAGTATAATAATAATAATAATAATAATAATAATAATAATAATAATAATAATAATAATAATAATAATAATAATAATAATAATAATAATAATAATAATAATAATAATAATAATAATAATAATAATAATAATAATAATAATAATAATAATAATTACAATACTAATTACAATACTAATAATAATAACAATAACAGTAATGGAAGGTCTGATGGAGTTATTCATATTGAACAGCTAATTAAATATGTCGTTGCGACCTGAAGATTTAGTTATTCTTGAACCTGGTAATCACGGAGATAGTGATATAGATGTAGAAATTGACGAACTATTTGGTAATGAAGAAAATATGGAAGAAGAGAATGAAAGGATCCCTTCTGAGATATTTACACAGATAGATTGGGATATTACGAATTCTGTTTGTGAACAAAGGTCTACGTTGGCAAATAGGGATGAATTTGTAGACACATCATGTTTGATTCAGAAGGGAATGTTATTTGACTGCAAGGAAGATCTTCAATTAGCCGTAAAAAAGTACTGTGTCACCCAACACTACGAAATTGTTGTAGTCGAATCCAACCAAAATATTTTGTCTGTTCGATGCAAACAATGGAGTAATGGTTGCAACTGGAGGTTACGTGGAAGTAGGCGTAAAAGCCACGGATTGTTTGAGATCAGTCGACTGGAAGGAGAGCACTCATGTCTGTACTCAAACCTAACACAAGATCACTCACAACTAGATTCTAATTTTATGAGTATTGAAATTCAAAACATAGTTAGAGCTAATCCTAGTGTTACTATGTCGGTGCTCATGGAAATGATAAAACAACAGTATGGTTACACGGTTAAATACAGACGGGTGTGGCAAGCGAAGAGGAAAGCTTTGGTTGCTGTTTTCGGTGATTGGGACAAATCGTACAATGAGCTCCCGTACTGGTTGAGTGTCGTTGTACATTATAATCCAGGAACTCGAGTTGATTGGATTTTTCTTCCATCTGATGTACCTGGGACAACCATATTTGGACGCATTTTCTGGGCATTTGGTCCTGCAATAGAAGGGTTCAAATATTGTAGGCCATTAATTCAAATCGACGGAACCCATTTGTATGGAAAGTATAAAGGCAAAATGTTAACTGCCCTATCTATCGATGCAAATGGTCATATATTTCCTCTTGCATTTGCTATTGTGGAAGGGGAAAACGCGTCCAGTTGGTCATGGTTTCTTTATGCATTGCGCCAGTACGTCACTGATCGAGATGGCATTTGCTTGATCTCCGACAGGCATAGGGGCATTCTTTCTGCCATTAATAATGAGGAGATAGGTTGGAGTGAACCACGAGCATTCCATCGATATTGTCTTCGTCATGTTGCTAGCAACTTCAATAATAAATACAAATCGAAGCAACTAAAAGATTTGGTGTTTAGGGCAGGTAATCAACACCAAAGGCGCAAATTTATAAGAAACATGAAAGAAATAAAACAACTGAACCCAGAGTGTCTTGAATTCTTTGAAGATATTGATCTACAAAAATGGACACAGTCTCACGATAATGGGTATTGATATGGGTGGATGACAAGCAACGCAGCTGAATGTATGAATGGGGTATTTAAAGGAGCTCGTATGTTACCCATGACATCTTTGGTTAGATTAACATTTTATCGCACAATTCTGTATTTTGAACGCCGAAGAGCTGAGATAAGTGAAGCAGTTGACCGTGGCGAAGTTTATACAGAATATGTGATGAAAAAGCTAAAAAGATGGGAAACATGGGCTTCTGCACATTCAGTGACATCCATTGATAGAGAAACCCAGACGTTTGAGGTTCACACGGGTATGAGTATGATTTCTCCATATAAAGGCCAGCACACACAGGTAGTGAGTTTGATGGAAGGGACCTGTTCGTGCAACAAGTGGCAATCTTTTAAGATACCATGCTCCCATGTAATTGCAGTTTGTAATTACA
Source organism: Cucumis melo (assembly GCF_025177605.1). Classification (NCBI taxonomy): domain Eukaryota; kingdom Viridiplantae; phylum Streptophyta; class Magnoliopsida; order Cucurbitales; family Cucurbitaceae; genus Cucumis; species Cucumis melo. The sequence goes on along the minus strand of NC_066865.1, from coordinate 18,711,668 downwards.
TGCACTTGACGTATGCAGCATACATTGATGAATGCTACTTGTTGTCGAACTTCAAACAATGTTATGCCGGTCGATTCCATCCAATCCAACACCCAGATTATTGGCCTGAGTTGTCATTCACCGAAGTTCGCCCAAATGCAGACTTACTTAAAGGACCCGGTCGACCAAGAACAACAAGGATCCATAATGAAATGGATTGGAAAGAGTCTGGTCAATCACTCAGATGCACTATCTGTAAAGTCGAAGGACACAACAGACGTACCTGTCCTCAACGTGCATCTTCTTCTTCAAGACACTAATTTTATGATGTATTATAGGATTTTATGATGTAATTGTTTGATGATGCAATTGTTTGATGTAAATGCTTCTATGTAATTTCAGAAAGCTTTAATGAACTACTTCTGTATTTTTATATATACATTTGGGTATACTTTCATAATAAATGTAAATTAGGGTTTAATGTATACTTTTGTTTTACTCCAATTACATAATGGTCTTGCTTTTCTTCTTCGTGTAATTAATGACATTATTTTTTATATTATTTGCAGAATGGATCCTGGTCCAGTTGATGATAGTCATCTATATCTACAGGCGACCCATAGATCACAGAGCATATGGGATACCTCCTCCACCGTCGTGTTGAGTTGTCGGAGGAGAGAGGCAGCGTCTCAGCGCACCATCCCCTTCCACCAGCGTATTGCACCCTACTTAGAGGCTGCTGGATTCCTCGGGGTTTCCCAGGTTGGGTTCATGCAGTTAGATTGGCATTTAATTACTGCATTGGTCGAGCGTTGGAGACCAGAGACCCACACATTTCATATGCCATGTGGGGAGTGCACGATCACCCTGCAGGATGTTGCAGTACAGTTGGGGTTGCCAGTGGATGGGGAGCCTCTAACAGGATCATTAAGGTATAATTGGATGCTTATCTGCAATGATTACTTGGGAGTCGTACCGCCTGACATGAAAGATCAGCGACTGAGTCTTCCGTGGTTGGCAGAACAGTTCGAAGAATTGCCACCAGATGCTGATATTGTGAGCGTTCAGAGATATGCTCGTGCCTACATCATGCAGTTGATTGGGGACTTTCTTTTCGCTGATAAGTCAAACACCCTGGTCCACTGTATGTTTCTTCAATTCTTATTTGATTTTGACCAGGCTGGTACGTATGCGTGGGGCGCTGCGACTCTCGCATGGTTATATAGGGAACTCTGTCGAGCGAGTAATGCACAGTCCTTAGAGATCGCTGGCCCATTGATGTTGCTACAAGTATGGGCATACGACAGATTCTCCATTATAGCTCCACAGAGAACGTTGCAGCATTCAGATGGTCGACCTTTGAGTTTCAGGTACTATTTAATATATATGTTGTTTTTTTAATAGAATTTGCACTATCTATAATTTATTAATTGTTTATTTCACAAATTAGATGGAGCGGTGTTCAAGCTGCATCTGAACAGTCAGGGAATATGTTGCTCATATATCGATGGACATTTGATCGGCTGAGTCAATCTCAGGTTAAATATTAACCAAATGTTCTATAATTTTATTTTTTGTTGACTACTGACGATTGTTTTTTGAATAGATTAATTGGACACCATACACGCCCGACATTATGGCATCGCTTCCTGTTAGATGTCAGAGTGGTCAAGCGGTTTGGACTTACGTGGGTCCATTGATTTGTTTCCATCTGGTCGAGAAACATCAACCAGATCGCGTATCGCGATAGTTTAATATGTTGCAAACGCCACCAGCGATTAGCTACACAGATTAGAGGTTGCATCAAATAGATTTAAGGGGTAAACATGATCAAGATTGGCGTCGGATTCATGCGGAACATATCGGAGTGTGGAATTCGCGATATGATTTTCGGGTTGAAGCACCCACTACAAGCGAACCGACGGTATCAGAGAACTATTTTGTTTGGTATAGGTCGATTACCAGACGCTTTATCACCCAAGAGGGCGCTTTCTATCATTGCATGGTAAGGATTTAATATGCTTTGTTTTATACATTTAATCAAAATAAAACAATAATTTGGTTTGTATTACTTGCAATCTTTCAGTATGATTTTGTTGACGAAGTACAAACTTTCTCCGTGGAACACGATATAGAAGCTTTAGGGCAAATATGTGATAGAACCACAGAGCGCGTAGATCACATTATTCAACAGACTCGACGACTTACTGTTGCTGACACAGATCGTAGACGCATGCGACGTAGACGACGACGGAAAGGCGATGATGTCGTAGAGGGTGATGAGGATAATTAAAAGTTTGTAAATTAATTTTGAATTCTTGTTAATTTCAATTAAAAATGTATAAGACATTGTTAATTAATTTTTTAAATGTCTAACCTTTTTATAAGTATGGTAGTTTTTTACTGAGAAATTTGACTATAAACTCTTGAAAACTTACACATTTAGTACACAAACAATTTATCTCGATTCAATTGAAATTTATAACATATCGTTTACACCGAAATTATATTAAAATCTTCATAAAGGAAACTAACACAAGTATTTGCTAAACATAATTTGAGTTGTCATCCAATAATAATTCTAATTCTAATTCTAATTCTAATAATAATAATAATAATATTGATAAAAATAATAATAACATAATAATAATAATAACAATAATAATAATAATAATAATAATAATAATAATAATTACAATAAAAATAATAATAATATATACTAATAATGATAATAATAATAATAATAACAACACTAAACATAATAATAATAGTAGTAGTAATAATAATAATAATAATAATAATAATAATAATAATAATAATAATAATAATAATAATAATAATAATAATAATAAAAATAACAACATAATATTAAATTAAAACAAATACACGACTTCTTGCCACGTTGGACGGGACTTGGACGGTCAACAAGTCCAAGCTGATGTGGAAGTCGTGTACCCCATACACGACTTCCATGCAAGTCGTGTATGAGGTATACGAATTCATAGTAAATCGTGTACCTCATACACGATTTCCTTCCAAATTTCCAGATTCACTCTATTTTTGACAATATTTTGCCCCATCACCCTATTTTTGCAATTTCTTTTCATCTCACCCTATTTTTGTCAATAATTTCAAAAAAAAAAACCATATTTCTTAAAATAACCCCAGTTCTAAAGAAAGTGTTATATCCTACTTTTTAAAGTTTATTCTCAATAATAGTTTTGTAACGAACTTCTTACGCGTTAAAGCTATTTTTCTCCTTCCATGTAGACTAAATGTTCGTGACCCATTTGCCTACCTCAATAAAAGGTATTTTGCAATTTGCACTAATAAATTGGCTTTATTCTTAACATTTGTCAAACTTCTTTTTCTTTTAAATACACTAGGTTTTACAAAATAATGCTATTTCTTCTTTATACAAGTCAATTTGTGGGGCAAGGTATTTAGGGCCGGGGTGTTGATCATATTGAAAATGGTTTCCCAATTTCTATGAATTTTTATTTGACCAAACACATTTTTTTTAGGATACTTGGGAACTAATAGCATTTTTACAATTATTGGGGACTAATAGTTATTTTAAAGATTGTCTTGTAGGTTTTTTCTAACTTAAATTGAGTTTATTTGGAAAATATTATGTTTTTGCATAGTTAATATATTTTCTAAGAGTAATTGTTTGTATTCTTTAAATATTTTTGTTTTGCTTTTGTTATCTGTGTATATCTTACCATTTGAATACATTATAATTCATGCACCATTTGTTTTAAATCAATATATTTTGAAATCTGGAGATAAATTAACAAAATTAGCTAATCACAATGTATTTGTATCGGTCGGTTATAGCTAATAGAATGAAAAGTTAATTTGAGGATACCAACAAATTTTTTCTTCTATTTTAAAATTTTAAAATCTCGGTTAGACACCATATTTGTTTTGATTTTACTTAATTTTAAATATATCTAGGTTTATTATATCTTTCATCATTTCAACTTAAATGCTTATTAGTGAAAAGAATGATCATCTTTATTAAGTTGAAAATCGGATCTAACGCTTTTTATTGAAAAGAAAAGAAGAGAAAAGAGAATTAACTTATTAAAATAATATTATTTTAATAAATAATTACCAAAATAGTAAAGATATCCAACGGTCACATCATAGGAACGAGGTCTTGAACTTGGTCACCATTTCCTTTAAGGTTTTCTTAATCTGGAGATAATAGGGACAATTTTGAAATTATATAATATATAATAAAATTTTGGATAAAATGGTCCAATCTTTCTTTTTCATCTTACCCACTTTTTAGTATAGTAAAGACAAACATAAAAATTTGTATTATGAATTGTTTTATAATTTTTTTTTTTATAAATACATACGGAAATTGTTACGATTATGATCATTAATAGACATTTCTGACCAATGATAAAAATTAGTTTTAGATTATTATAGGTGGTTTATAATAGTACTCATTTGACGGGTAAACTATTTTAATTTAATAATAATAAATAATAATAAATATTATAACAAAGAATAAAAAATTGACGAATGTAAAATAGTAACAAGTAGTAAATGTCGTAGTAAATAAAAAATTTGAAATAGGTTTTACTATAACTAAAGGGAAATGTTTAAATAATATTGCCATAGCAATATTTGAGTTATTATAATCTTAAATAGTCTTTGTTCCAAATACATGATCTCATTTGAAACCTTTTGACACACTTACTCATATATTTTAAATTAATGTTTGTACCATTTGATTGTTGTTAAATTTTGGAAAAAATACCTTTTTTGATTCTTAGGTTTGTAATTTAGTTATTGTTTGGTTGTTATGGTTAAGAATGTAACAGTTATGTTGTTTAAGATTTGAATAATGCTTAATTTTAGTTGAAGGTAATAGAAGCATGGGTGACTTAACAGAAATCTAACCAAGGATGGTAACTTATAATTAGTTTTAAACAAAAATATATGGACGATATCACTGTTTTCTTTTAATATTGGTCGGGCAAAAGTTCATTATAAAAAAAGGAAAAAAGAAAAAAAAAAAAAAAGAAAAAAAAAAGGAAAATTGCCCCACTAACCCAAAACCTATATAATTCTTTATAATTGACCTCTTTTTTAAGACTTTCTTTTTTACCTTTTGTAGAAGTGAAAATCCCCCTTTTTTTTACCCTCCGTTTTAAATGGAGCTCTTCTTAATTGGGTTATCCAATTTGCGTTCCTTCTTATATGTTACCTAAAATCACCAACTACAAATGTTCTAAACTTTGGTTAAGGGTTTAGAAGACAATAGGAGATGCCCCACTGAGGCAAACAACAACCAATTTTTAAATTTTATTTAAACCCATTTTGTACTTTGTAGGAACATTTTTTAAAATAATAATAATAAAAGAAAAAGGAAACGAAATAGTTGTGAGGTTATTTGAGAAAATGAAAAACGAAAACAAGAACAAGAAATATGAATGTTACCAAAGGATGACATAACCCAACTCTAATATTTACATGCTTTCATTTTATCAAGATTACCAAACCCAATATAGCTCCTTCCTATCAATATACTTACCAATCTGGACTCTTTTTTCTTTTCTATGCCAATTCCACTAAAATTATTGGGACCAACATCTAGTTCTAAACAACAGATTTTTGGGATTTAAAAGTATAACAATCATTTTGTAACCATCACTTTGATGATTTTTTCCACCCCCAGATTCCCCTTAATTTGACCTGTTTCAAACAACTCATCGACGTACCCATTTCCTTTCCCTCGGAAACACCACGCCGGAGAAGAAACAAACGGCTGCCGTCGAAACGAATCCCACGGCTGCTCCCACACCCAATGGCACTTTGATAAGAGACCTCAAACCTTCATCCACATCTTCATCTTCACTAATCGGCTTCTCTTCACTTGTAGCTCCAAATTCTTCCTTGCAAGGAACAGTTTGAAACCCACAGAGATCATCGTTCCCCACAAAGGACGAATTTGGAAAGGTATGGAATTGTCCTGCGGAAGGAATGGGACCCTCAAGGTCATTATAAGACACATTAAACATTGAAAGGAAATTTAGATTTGCCAATGAAGATGGAATCCTTCCTGTTAGATTGTTGTATGATAGATCCAAAAATTCTAAATCCATTAATTTTGCTAGAGTACTTGGGATTTGTCCTGTTAATCTGTTGTTGCTCAGGTCTAATACATGTAGATCTTTCAGATTCCCAAATTCCGGCCAAATGATTCCGCTTAACTCGTTGTAACTGAGATCCACTAATGGCGGAAACCCTAAAAGTTGCTTGTATTGTCGTCCTGCTGATTGGCTCTTTCTACTGAAAAACGAGAATCCCTCGAATATTTCCCCTTTTAATGAGTTGCTGAGATTGACGAGGCTATGAAATTGGGTGAAGCTTCTGTGGATTGAACCCGAAAACGAGTTGTTAGACAAATCCAAGTAGAAGAGGTATTGCAAGTCAGCGATGGAAGACGGAATTTCTCCGCTTAAAGAGTTCCATGACAGGTCCAGAATCTGGAGCTTTGTGCTACTGCTCATCCATGGCGGCATTGAACCGGTAAGTCTACAATTAGCGATTACAAACAGTCTTGTATTCTCAAATCTCAAGTTTAAATTTGTGGGCATAATCTCTCCACGGAAATTGAGTGTCAGAATCAACACAGTCAAGTTCTTGCAATGTTGAAGAGCTGTCAGTGCTGCCGAGAGATTACGTATGCCATTTCGTGAAATTGAGAAGTGGGAAAGTGATCTGAGATTTTTGAAGCTTTCTGGGAAATCACCATCGAGGCTGTTTTTGCCAAGATTTACAGTCCGAAGTTGGCTGCAAGATGATAGGCTTCCAATTTGGCCAATGAAATGATTAGAGCCAAGATTCAAAGAGACCAAACGAACCATGGCTGAACAATTAATAACATCGATTGAACCACTGAAGGAATTATTGTCAAGACTTAGCGTTGTAATGCTTGGTGAATTGCCTAACGAAACTGGCAAAACGCCTGTGAAGTTATTCGATGATGCAGCGAATTGCTCTAGCGTTCGGAGGTTGAAGAAGACATCCGGAAGCAATCTCGAGAATTGATTGAATGAAATATCCAAGTAGACTAGATTTGAGAGGTTCCCAATTTGAAAACTCAACTCCCCAGAAAACCCGTTATCACTAAGGTCAAGAACTTTGAGCTTGGACATGGCAAACAGATCTTGAGGCAAATCCCCAGAGAGGAAATTGGAAGCCAGAGAGAGTTCCTCCAAGAACGAACAATTTCCAAAACCTGGCAAAACTTTCCCATGTAATCTGTTGGAAGATAGTTTCAGTGCTTGAATCTGTTTTGCAATATGACAGAAACCAGGGTCAACTTCTCCAATGAGTTCGTTCTTAGAAATGTCTAGAAATGTAATGGAGGGTGAGGTGATATTAAATGGCGCATATCCATAGAAATCATTGGAGCTTAAGTCGACGACCTCTAAATTCTGCAAGGAGAAGAGATTCGATGGAAAAGAATTTGTGAGAAAGTTGTCTGACAAGTTAAGAGTTTTGAGCTGAACCAAATCTCCCAAAGACTCTGAAACATTTCCTCTTAATCTCTCACCTGGAAGTTCCAAACCCACAACTCTAGAGAAGACATTAGAATCATTCAACTTCAAAGCTGGTGGATTGCTGCAGGTCACTCCTTTCCAACTGCAACAATCAGAAGAAGAGCCATAATCCCAACCTTGAACTGGAGTGTGAAGGCCATTGACAAAGCTTTTCAAGGCTTTCAAATCATCAGGGTGGCATTTTGCATCAATGGAGATGAAGACTTGGGCATAAAAGAAGAAGCAACAGCAAAGGGAGCGAAAAAAGAACAAAATTGTTATACCCATTTATGATAAAGCTGAATGACAAACAACTTTGTGTTGCTTGTAGATTATGGGGGAAGCATCTAGTTTTCTCCAGATAAACGGGATGGCTAAAGGGCATGGCGTGTAAAGGGGAAACGATAGCAGACGTGTGAAATGAAGAATTTCAAAACTCCGAGTCCAAGAGGTAAGTAAATATTTCTATTATTATAATGGACAAGTCATTGTTGTTATGACTTTCAGATTCACCCTTTGAATTTGTCTATACTGCTGATAGGCATTTATTTTTATATATTATTTTTGTCTACCTGTTACTCTGCCTTCTGGATGAAAAAAATATTGTTTATTGGGTTGTTGGCTGCAAACCATTAGTACTTTTTCTGTTGTGAATAGAGGGCCAATTGTCAGGAGATAAAACATTAGCTTTCAGTTGAGAAGAATGGTTTGATTTTTTAGGTCTACCATTGTTAAACTGAAAATAGATGAATTTTTTTTAAGCTTAACTTCCAACCAACAGTAGAAAATATTTTTGAGATTTAGTAGATTACTAAGACTATAGAGACTAAATTTAGACACTTTTTCAACTCTACAAAGTAATATAGAACAAGTAAGTACACAATCAAAATTAGAGAGGTCATAGTAAATTGTGTAAAAGTTAAATTGACTAAAGTGGATTGTTCGGTCCATTGGTTCGATCTTCATAATGGTATGATGAGATACAAATAACTTCAATTATTGATCAAAATGATGTCTTGTTTGATCCATATTTTGAAAATAAGGATGTTTAGCTTTTTTTATGTGTTATTTTCCCATGCTTGTTTTTCTCCTTCCCTTGCATTTTCACTCAAGTTCAACTAATTCAACGTAATCAAGCTCTCACGAATTAGGGTTCTCTCCTTTTATTTTTTGAGCTTTCACCTTCTCCATGCTCACTAACTCGTGTTTATCTCTATGATAAAAGCGCTAAGCAAAAAGTTATTCTTCATTTTTTAAACAATGTGGCAAAAGAAACTATAGAACAACATCATAAGATATAAGGTGAATATGTGATATAAGGAGAACCATATTCACGATAAGAGAAAAATAAAATATCAGAAATTGTTGCTAGGTTGTGAGCTAAAGCATTGTGAGACCATCTAATGTGGGAAAAATCAAAACTTGTGCAAGTCTTTTGCTTCTTCAATTAAAAAAAGAAAAACACTCCAGTTAGATCTAATCCATTCTCATTAATTAGCTCGACCACCTTCAAACAGTTAGATTCGATCTGTATGAGTTGCAATTTGGATGTCAGCACTTCAGAGAGCCCGTTGCAAAGAGTCTGCACCTTAGGAACTTTGAATTTTCTGCAACGACAGCTAAATGAACTTGTCACAAATGATTGTGTATCTCCCAACCAAAACCCTTAGCGTGAGAATTGGGGTTTCGAGTGAAATCAAAATTCAACTTCCATGTGTATCGCTTGCAAAGGACGGAGCCAACCAGTTAGTTCGAAATGAGAATAAGAAGCTTAGGCCCCCGCAACACCCTTTCCACCCTCAACCATTTTCATATTTATAGGGTCATGCAAGTATTTGTTAATGCATCGTCTTATGGGATCAAAATCATTCACTATTAAACAACAACTTGTTCCTCACCTTACAAATTATCCAATTAATTATAATAGCTTTCCTTATCTTCTGCACGATATCTCTCTCAATTAGTCAATGCCAAAACTCTTGATTACTCAACATCATCTAGGTATGACAAAAAATATCAATATTAGTTCTCAAAAAAGGTAGGCCATAAATATATAACTTATAATCCAACATTTTTCATATCATATGGGTAGAAGATTCCAAGTACTTCTTGCAAAATAATAATAATAATAATCATAAAATAAAATTAAAAAAAAAAACACCAAAGAAAAAAAAATCAAAATGGAATCCTTTCTTCATCATTTTTATAATCTGAGTCAAAATGACATTTCAAATGCAAAATTTGGAATGTCTTACGAAAATCTAAATGATAGAAGACAATAGTTTTCATATTAAGAAATGAATAAAAACCATTGAGAGTTAATAGAAAATTGATAAATTTGGATTTCATTGGGTACACCTTACACACGTCTATGTGCTTTTATTATAAAAGTAAATACCCATCCTCGAACTGCTATGCACTTTATAGTAATTTATTTGAATACACCCAATTACTTTGTTTCATACCAAAACAGTAACACAAATATTTGATTTCTTTAGGACTAAATATTTTAATGCTAAAGAAATCAAAAGGTAAATACTATACCGTGAGGTTCAAGAATAATACAGCATACATCTAACAAAACATCAAAATACCAAATTATTCATGGGCCTGTGTAACAAAATCCATCAAATTATTCATTTTTTAAATATTTCAAGGTTGCTCTTTCACCTTTCTCTTTTTCCTCGATTGAAATCGTCTTCTTCTTTAGCGTCTTTCTTCTTCTTTTTTTTTTTTTTTCGATTTCTTTCCATAATCTTTCTTATTTTTCAATTCTTTTTTACATTGTTAAATTTTCAATCGTCTTTCTTTTTTTTTTTATTGCGATTTTTTTCCATCGTCTTCTTTTTTTCTAATTTGTCCTTTTTTTTCTTTTTTAAGTCGATTAATATTTTCATCATCTTTCTTTCTTTTTTAATTCTTTTTACGTCGTTTAATCTTTACATGGTATTTATTTTTTTTTCCTTTTTTTGCTGTGATTTCTTTCCATTGCGTTTCTTCTTTTCCTTCTAGTTTAAATTTGGATAACCAAATCTAAATGTGTAGACAAATCTAAATGATCCTGTAGACAAATCTAAATGATCGTATAAAAAAATAAATGATCGTGTATTAAGTTTTGAAAAAAAATTGTTTAGATTTGGACGATCGTGTAACCAAATTTAAAAGTGACCAAATTAAACCAAATTAAACCATAGTGTAACAAAATTAAACGATAGAATTGAAAAAAATAAAGTGTAGCTATATCTAAAGATCGTGTATCAAACAATAGCCAAATCCAAATGTAAATGATCAAATCTAAAGGAGCGTAACCAAATTTAAATGTAACCAAATTGAACGATCGTCTAACGAAATTGAATGATCGTCTAACCAAATTAAACGATAGTATTGAAAAAATAAATTGTAGCCATACTAAATGATCGTGTATCAAATGATAACCAAATTTAAACGATCGTAAATATATTACGTGTGTGCGTTGTTGACGACGTAGTTGACGGAGTTTTTTTTGGTATTTTACACGGTGGGCCTCTGGAATTTTTTTTGTTCTCTAAAATTGTTCTAAATACTTTGCCGCTTTTTTATATTTTTTAAAAAACCCATTTTTCAAAATAATGACAAAAATATGATACATAAAAAAGGTCCTATGATTTGTAGGATCTTTTATTTAAATATAGTAAATAAGAAAAATATTTAGATATGTATGGTTGTTTTGAAAATATTTATTATAATATCGTGGTTTTTAATAGGTGGGGTGTTGAACAGCCCGACCTATATTTAAAAAATAAAAAAACAAACAAAGGTTTGGACTAGACCTACCTTTATTTAAAAAAAAAGAAAAAAAGAAAACATGTTTAGTCTTCAAGACCAGACCTATCAACAATGCGTATAATATACGCGATCTGATACACGATCGTTTAATTTCAAGCCACATTTTTTTCTAGATTTAGATTTGGGGTTACAAATCTAAAAAAAAATTCAAAATTTGATATATGATCGTTTAGATTTGAACTTCCAAATCTAAAATTTTTTTAATCTAATTTTTTTTTTCAAAATTTGGTATAAACGATTTTTTTCAATATTCTTTATACACGGTTTTTAATTTTGATTAGTCTAATGTCTAACCAATTTTTTCAATATTCTTTATACACCATGTAAAAAAGAAAAGAAGAAAGACTATTTGGGGTTCCAAATCTAAAAATTTTATTTTTCAAAATTTGGTATAAACGATTTCTCATCTCTTTCCAATCTTCTTCTTTCCCGCATATTTTCTTTTCTTTCTTTCGGTGAATTAACCACTACTTATCTTCTCCTTTTTTCACAAAAATTATTTTCTTTTTTTTCAACGAAGAAGGAGATCTCCCTCATCGGTGACATAGTATGTTTTTCTTTAATTTTATTATCGTTATTATTTTAATTATTGTTAGATTTTGTTAAAGGGAATGATTATAGATTTATGTTTAATTAATTTTTGTTAGTTTTTTTTATTAAATAATTAAAGATAATTTTGTTATTATTGTTTTAATTGTTGTTCGATTTTGTTAAATCTAACGGGTAGATTTATGTTTAATTAATTAAGCATAATTTTGTTAAATTTTATTAATTTTATTAAACATAATTTTGTTAGATTTTGTTGTTAAATAATTAAAGATAATTTTGTTATTATTATTTTAAGTGTGGTTAGATTTTGGTAAATTAGAAAGGTTTAAATTTATATTTAATTAATGAAGCTTTGTTAAATTTTATTAGTTATGTTAAACGTTAATTATTTAGAAATATTCATATAAATTTTAATATTGAAGAGACAAAATTTAAATTTGTTTGACAAAACTATTAAAATGAATACAAAGGGAGACAAGAAATTTAGATATTAGCAATGACCAAGACATTGGAAAGAGAATGTCTTGGATTGGAGAGACTAAAACTATCGTATTCTTCTAAATATTTTCAAAACTAGGATATATCAATAATTATTTTTAAAAAATACGATATTTATTCAAATTTACCGATCATAAAAGTAATACTGCTTTGTGGATAACATTTTATTTAATCTAGTCACAGCCCATGTGGTTGGTATGTGGCCACCATGTCAGCGCAACTCGGTCAAACGATTTTGGCCTTTTTTTTTCTTATAAATATATTTTTGACGATTCTTTTTTTCCCTGTTTAAATTGTAATTTCTAATTTACATTCCAAATCTTGGATTGCCATTTGAATTTCAATTTTCATATTTGATAAAAAAAAAAAATGTTTAAATATTTAAAATTAAATAGAAATCTAATTCTTAAATGATAAAAATTTTCTTCCTCACGCTCACCACTCCTCTACGTTAGTTTCTCTTTCACGCCTCTAAACCTTAAATCCTAAATTACCATCTCCTTACTCTCGGTCTCATCATCCACTTTCTTCTTCCTTTTTCCATCTTTACCATTTTTTAGCTAGCTCCTTTTGATATATTCATTAGAAATTCTTATTAAAAATAAAAACAAATTAAATTTTCAATTCCAAACGAGGGCTAAATTCTTCATCCATTTCCACTCTCACCCAAAATTTAATATCTACAAGGAAATTAATTTGAAAGAATCTAATTCTTCTCTCTTTGATTTTGATATGTTAATATAACAATCAATAAAGACGGTAATACCTCACTCCTTAACCCATACTCTCCTTTATAGATCATTTCTACCATTATTATTATACATACAATGAAAATACCTTTTTGATCGATAATTTTTTAATTAGAGTGCATTTGGTCCCAAGATTTCAGTTTAACCATGTTAGGCCCTCAATTTTGTAAAATAGGTTTAAAAAGTTCTTAATATATTAATTAGGTAATTTTATATTGCTTAAAAGTATTTTTTAATTATAAAAATAAAAATCATTTATCTCTCCTCTATCTCTCTCTCTCTCTCTCTCTCATCCCCTCCCTCCATCGCCCAAACTAAAAAAACAAAGAAACACTAAACACCAATTAAACTAACTGAAAGAAACAGCTTTTCAAGGCTTTCAAATCATCAGGGTGGCATTTTGCATCAATGGAGACGAAGACTTGAGCATAAAAGAAGAAGCAACAGCAAAGGGAGCGAAAAAAGAACAAAATTGTTATACCCATTTATGATAAAGCTGAAAGACAAACAACTTTGTGTTGCTTGTGGATTATGGGGGAAAAATCTAGTTTTCTCCACATACGGGGATGGCAAAAAGGCATGGCGTATAAAGGGGAAAAGACAGCAGTGGTGTATGAAGAACTTCAAAACTCCCAAGTCGAAGGGTAAGTAAATGTGTATAATGGATAAGTCGTTGTTATGACTTTTAATTCTATCTTTGAATTTGTCTAAATTGGTTGGCATTTAGTTTCATATATTTTTGTCTCTTGGGAAGCCCTTCTGGATCATGAAAAATATTAGGCCTATGAACTATAAATCGCAGACATGGATACGATAGGTTACCCAATTTCTAAAATAATAGAACACGGACATGTTAGGGATACACTATTTTTTAAATTTAATTTTTTTATAATATAGGTAAATTTGTCACAAAAATACCAAATATTCTTCATTTACTAAAAAAAAACTAAATGTTCCGCACTAAAAAATTATAAAATGTCGTCCTGTTATGGTTAATTGTCAAGTTAATATTTAAGTATTAGGAGTACAAAATATTCAACCTTCTAAACTTATACTTAAGTTAGCAATTCAACCTAACAATAGAAAATGGAAAGTGACTACTTTTCTATACAAAAGAATAAAATATAAAGACTAATAAAAGTCCATATTGGAGAGCAACGATTTTCTTCTTTTTTTCAACGAGAATTTAAGAATGAATTTTTCCGATGAAGAGCAACGGTCTCCTCCCTCTCCTATTGGTTTATTTTCCTCTGATGTTTATGTTATGACAGGTTGTAGAGAGCAGGAGAGATAAAGCAAAGAGGTTGGATTTTCAATGTTATGATAGAATGGAGATGAAAGAAGCGAGTGTGTTCGGACGAATTTGAGACTTGTTCGAATTTTTTTTTTTTTAAAAAAAGACATGGAATTTGGTACATTGGAGATTGGACACGTGTCAGAACGAATCCGTGTCCCCCAAGTATCATCGATACCACCTCTAATATGAAATGTCCGTGCTTCTTAGGCCATGGGTATATTTTATGTTTTCAGTGGGAGATTAAAAAATTACATTCTAGTTTTAAAAATAAATTGTATTTCATACTTTATATTTATAAATCATCGACCAAGAATACAATTCTATTCATTGGTTCAATTTTCATAACACAGCATAATAAGATGTACTAATAACCCAAATTCTATGATCAAAATGGTGTTTAGTTTGATCCCTATTTTGGAAACAAGGATAACCATTTTTTATGCGTTACTCTCATGTGCTTGTTGTCCTCCTCCTTTTCTTGCTCTTTGTTCATGTTCTCAACTAATTCAATAGAATAAAGGTTTACAATTTAGGGTTCTTTCTCCTTTTATTTTACGAGCTTGTGTTTCCCTTATTTGTGTTTGCCTTTCTAATATGGAAGCTGCTAAAAAAATCACAAGATATAAATTAAGAAAAATAGAACCATTCACGGTAAGGAAAAAATAAAATACCCCGAATCTTTTGCTTCTTAAGTAATTGTCATTCTCATATGGAATCAAAATCAACCGTGAATCTCGAACAACTTATTCCTTACCTTACCTCCCAAATTTTTCAAGCAATGATAATAACTTTGCCCATCTCATGTAAGAGCATCTCTCAAGAAGCCATGCCCATAGTCTTGATTACTCAACATCATTTAGGTATCTCCGAGAATATCAACATTAGTTTTCAAAAAAAGAAAAAAAGGCCATAGATGGATACCTTATAACCTAACATTTTCATATCATATGGGTAGAAGATTCCAAGTACTTGCAAAAGAAAATACCCCAAAAAATCATAATGGAATCAAGCTGAGTCAAATTGACGTTTCAAATGCAAAATTTGGATTATTTACAAAAGTTAAATTCACATTAAAGAATGAATCATAAATATTGTGAACTAATAGAAAATAGAGAAATTGAGATTTCATTCGGTACACAAGTCTATGTGCCTTTATTAAAAAGAAAAGATATACACACATTGTCCAACTTTATACTAATTTATTGAAGACATCAAATTAGCTTGTTTGATACCAAAACAGTGACACAAATATTTATATTTTTGAGGACTAAATACTTCAATTCTAAAGAAAGCAAAGGGTAATAAAATATGAAATGGTGACCACAAAGACTAACGCGTCAAAATAATTGGCACCTTTGTATTTATAACTACTAAATTTTATTGTGTGGGTTAGTGTATTATTTGAATATGCATGCACTCATTTTTTGACCCAGTGATGATGGATATTTTTTATTTTAGAGATAGAGAGATTCGATCTCCATCTTTATATTCATATATTTAAATTGAATATTATATTGTTGTCTATAGGATTATTCAAACCCTTAATTTATTTTTAGTTTATTTTGGTTTTGATTTACGTATTTACAAAAATGACCGAATGGATCAAATTCAATATTAAAATCTTATATCTTATGGCTTGCAAAAAGCTAAATAGTCGAGAGTTAACTTGATTACCGTTTAATATATGATTTTAAAAGGTTCAAGAATTTTACATGCAGAAACATAGACTCCTAGATGTAACTCCAAAAGTATGTTTGACCCTTAGAGTTGAAGAGAAGAAAGTTATGAAATTTAACTCTTTGTTAGCTAGGTTTAAGGAATTGGTGGATCTCACCACAAATAAAAAAAGAAAAAAAACATTAATTTTTATATAACTACTTAGGCTTGTGACTCCAAAAATTCATAGATTTCTTATATTTCATAACTCTTTATCCACTAAATATTTTTTATTCAGAGATGTAACTCTACAAGTTTTGTAAACAGATTCTAACTTTAGAAGTTTTGTAAAGTAATCTTGTAACTTCTAAAGTTGACATGTTGTTTTGGTCACATTTTGCCTTCGATAAAATCAATCAACCAATGGATTAATAGATGTTACCCAATCGATCAAATTAGGCTTCCAACAAACAGATAACTACATAAATGCAATTATTGGCAGCTCCTCCAATCCAACTAAAACTCATGAACCAAATAATAGATTTGAAGCAATATCAAAGATTACAAGCATCTTTCAAAACTTAAAGAACTAAGAAGATACTTTTTTCTTTATTTTTATTTGACAATAATAAAAATAACTTTAAAAAAGTGTTTAACTAGAAACTCTCATAAAATGTAATAATAAATAATTTTCGCAAAATTAAGTATATAACACATTTTCTAAAAAGAAATTAGAAATATAATAAAATTTATCAATTATAGACTTTATCACAATGATATTCTCTTTTAGTGATATAGTTAATATCGATAACTTTCAAAAACTGAATATAGAACTTGTTATATTTAGAAATTTGTGTTATATCTCCATTACAATTTTTTTACGTGATTCCTTGTCTCTTTGTTGGATTTATTGTTATAGGGTCATTTGTGTTGGGAATAGAGTTGATGTTTAACTTTTTTTATGGAAAACTTTGTTGTACATTCTCTTTCGGGACATTTCTTAAATATAGTAAAATGAATTAAAATATTTATAAAATGTTGGAGTTTTTGTCTAAAAGATTTTATGGAATATTTTTGACTAAATATCTTTGATTAATGAATTAAAAGATGAGATATTTAAGAGATAAAAGATTTCCCACTATTCTAGGAATCTTGTTGAGAAAAGAAGATTTATACATATATTATATATGTGTATAAATAGGATGTTACGTGGTTGTTACGCGTGTGACGGAAAACTGAAAAACACAAGTTGAAGAAGATTGTTCACATCAGTTGTCGTCTGCAGAAGCTACTGGGTTCCAAAGGTACGATGATCTTATGTCTATGAGGTCGTCATGTTGATTGTAGTAACAATAATGATGAGTAACAGACGAAACAAGTGATTGGTATGATCACGAGGATCTTTAGAGGGATTTAAAGACGTTGCCAAAGATATTCACTCATGTGTCTAGGGGAGCCTGAAGCTAGACATCCTGAAGATAAGTAATTCAGAAGGAGCCTGGAGTCTGATGTCAAGACGCATGTTATTAAGTTATATTATTGAACAGAGTACCTTATGCTGTATCGATATATATTAACTCAAGTGAATATTAATAAAGATTACTCATCAGGGCTGTACGCAGCTCCCCAGACGTAGGCAATATTAGCCGAACTGGGTTAACAAAGTTTCATGTGTTATTCTCTTCTGCTGTCCCTCTAGCTATTACAATTATTATTAGCTTTACTATTAACTGAAGACTTAATTGATTATCTCACTTTTTTTTTCAATTGGTATTAGAGCGGGTTATTAGATCATGGAGATAATCAGAGAGGGACCATCAGCTTCACATCCTCCTGTACTGGATGGTAAAAATTACTCTTATTGGAAGCCTCACATGATATTTTTCATTAAAACCTTGGATGGAAAAGCATGGAGAGTACTTGTTGGTGGTTATGAACCTCCAATGGTCACTGTGAATGAAGTATTAGTGCCAAAACCAGAAATTAACTGGACAGATGCTGAAGAACAAGCTTCAGTTGGAAATGCAAGAGCCATAAATGCTATCTTCAAAGGTGTCGATTTAAACGTGTTCAAACTTATCAATTCCTGCACTACTGCTAAAGAAGCTCGAAAAATATTGGAAGTTGCATATGAAGGAACTTCTAAAGTGAAGATATCCAGACTGCAGTTGATAACTTCAAAATTCGAAGCCTTGAAAATGACTGAAGATGAGTCAGTTTCTGAATACAATGAGAGGGTCCTGGAGATAGCTAATGATTCGCTACTACTTGGTGAAAAGATATCTGAGTCTAAAATTGTTTGCAAAGTGTTACGCTCTTTACCCAGAAAGCTTGACATGAAGGTCATTGCCATAGAAGAAGCCCAAGATATAACGACGTTAAAACTTGACGAGTTATTTGGATCGCTACTTACGTTTGAAATGGCTGTCTGATATAGAAAGTAAGAAAGGTAAGGGGATAGCCTTTAAATCAACTTATGATCAGGAGACCACTGTAAATCAGTCTGGTAATGAAACTAATCAAGATGAGTCAATAGCTCTCTTGACGAAGCAATTCTCTAAGATGGCCAGGAAGTTCAAAAGTTTGAATACTGCTGGAAAAACTAAAAAAACTGGAAGACATGATGGTGAGAACTCTAGAAGAAAGGTTAATAACTTCTCTTACAGAAGAAATAGCGACCATGGTAAGAAAAAGGAGGATGTAGGGAGGTCGTTTAGATGTAAAGAATGTGAAGGATTTGGTCATTATCAGGCCGAATGTCCCACTTATCTCAGAAGACAAAAGAAAAATTATTGTGCTACCCTGTCTGATGAGGACTCAGATGATGATGAAGATGATCATGGTATGAATGCTTTCACCGCGTGTATTACAGAAATCAATTCTGAAGTTGATAGTGAGTGTTTCAATATTGATGAGGATGAAGAGCTAACACTTGAAGAACTCAAAATGCTGAGGAAGGAAGACTCAGAAGCCAGAGCTATTAAAAAAGAAAGAATTCAAGATTTGATGGACGAAAATGAACGATTGATGAGAGTCATATCATCTCTGAAAGTAAAGTTGAAAGAGGTTTAGAATGTGTATGATCAGATAATTAAGTCTGTGAAAATGTTGAATTCTGGAACTAACAGCTTAGACTCAATTCTGAATTCAGGGCAAAACGATTCAAGTAAATATGCCCTCGGATTTGATACTTCATCTAGGGGTGTCAAGATTACGCCAGAAGTAAAATTTGTTCCAGCTTCAGTACAAGAAACAACAGACCCAAGTTGTAAAAAGTTAAGTCCCAATACAGGTGCTAAATTCTCCAGATGGGTCTGTTATTATTGTGGCAGAAGAGGTCATACACGGTCATTTTGCTACAAATTATTGAGAGATAGGAGACATCAACAGAAATCAAAACTTATAAACCAGCAAAATCAGTGTAGGCTCACCAAAAGGAACAATAATGTAAGGGGAACTCACATGATCTGGAGAGTGAAGACTTCTGAGAAGTGCAATGTTGCATTTACAACAGTTCAAACCCATGTTGATGCTTGGTACTTCGACAGTGCATGCTCAAGACATATGACTGGCAATCGATCTTTTTTTACTGAGTTAGAAGAGTGTGCCTCTGGTCATGTCACTTTTGGAGATGGAGCCAAAGGAAAAATTATTGCAAAAGGAAACATTGACAAAAGTAATCTACCCTGTCTAAATGAAGTTAGATATGTGAATGGACTGAAGGCAAACTTGATTAGTATAAGTCAACTATGTGACCAAAGATACAGTGTAAACTTTAACAACACTGGCTGTGTAGTTACAGACAAGAATAATCAGTGTTCATGAGTGGCAGACGAGAAGGAGATAACTGTTATCATTGAAGTTCAAATGGCTCAAACATATGTCACTTAACTAAATTGATCAAACCTGGTTGTGGCATAGGAAATTGGGGCACATCAACTTGAAAAGTTTAGATAAAGTTATCAGGAATGAGGCAATTGTAGGCATTCCTTCGTTAGACATGAATGACAAATTCTTTTGTGGTGACTGTCAAGTTGGAAAGCAAACCAAAACTTCCCACAGAAGGCTAAAGGAATGTTATACAATCATAGTACTTCAACTCCTACATCTTGACTTTATGGGTCCCATGCAAACTGAAAGTTTGGGGGGAAAGAAGTATGTGTTAGTTGTTGTGGATGACTACTCCAGATTCACCTGGGTTCGGTTCTTAAAAGGAAAATCAGATACTGTTAAACTATGTATCAGTCTATGTTTGAACTTGCTACCTGAAAAGGGGCAAAAGATAATCAGGATCCGTAGTGATCATGGGAAGGAATTTGATAATGAAGATCTAAATAACTTCTGTCAGACTGAAGGAATTCATTATGAATTTGCTGCTCTCATAACTCCTCAACAAAATGGAGTAGTTGAACGGAAGAACAGAACGTTACAAGAAATGACTCGAGTTATGATACATGCCAAAAATTTGCCTTTGAATTTTTGGGCAGAAGCTGTAAACACAGCATGTCATATTCATAACAGGATTACTACACGATCTGGTACGACAACTACATTGTATGAATTATGGAAGGGAAGGAAACCAAATGTTAAGTATTTTCATATTTTTGGAAGTACTTGTTACATTTTAGCCGATAGAGAGTATCATCGGAAGTGAGATGTGAAGCCTGATTAAGGGATCTTTCTTGATTATTCTCAGAATAGTCGATCGTCAGAGTCTTTAATATTAAATCCGGAACAGTCATGGAAACAATCATGTTGTGGTTAATGATTTTGAGTCTAATGTCAATCAGTTTAATATTGAGGATGATGAGACCCATGTTACACCTGATGTTACTTCTACTCTTGATGAAATGCCTAAAGGTGATTCGCAGCCAGACAGTGCTAAGACCAATTCAAACATAACTGATGAGGTTATAAACAATGAAAATGTGCTTGTCCCCTCTGCACATGTGAAAAAGAATCATCCTTCAAGCTCCATAATAGGCGATCCATCGGCTGGAATTACAACCAAAATAAAAGAAAAGGTAGATTACACGAAAATGATTGCTGATTATGCTATGTGTTAGCAATAGAACCCACATCTGTTGAGAATGCTCTCAAGGATGAATACTGGATAAATGCCATGCAAGAAGAGTTATTACAGTTCAAGCGTAACAACGTTTGGACTTTGGTTCTTAAACCTGATGGGGCAAACATCATAGAAACTAAGTGGATCTTTAAAAATAAAATTGATGAATCTGAGTGTGTAATAAGGAACAAGGCCCGTTTGGTGGCTCAAGGTTATGCACAGGTAGAAGATGTTGATCTCGATGAAACTTTTGCACCTGTGGCTAGACTTGAAGCTATTTGCCTTTTGCTCAGTATATCATGTTTCTGAAAATTTAAATTTTTTTAAATGGACGTTAAAAGTGCCTTTTTGAATGGATACTTAAATGAGGAAGTCTATGTAGCACAACCAAAAGGGTTTGTTGATTCTGAATTTTCTCAGTATGTCTACAAGCTGAATAAAGCTCTATATGGGTTAAAGCAAGCTCCTCAGGCTTGGTATGAACGACTAACAATGTATCTTGGTGAAAAAGGATATTCCAGGGGTGAGACTGATAAGACACTATTCATAAATAGAACCAGCACTGATCTTATTGTAGCTCAAATTTATGTTGATGACATCATCTTTGGTGGATTTCCTAAAACACTTGTAAATAATTTCATTAACATAATGAAATCAGAATTCGAAATGAGCCTAGTAGGCGAACTATCCTGCTTTCTTTGTTTGCAGATTCAGAGAAGTGAGGCAATGTTATATCACAAGAAAAGTATGCCAAGAACTTAGTCAAGAAGTTTGGTCTGGATCAGTCACAGTACAAAAGGACTCCAGGTGCGACTCATGCTAAAATTACCAAGAATACGGTAGGTATTGTAGTCGATCATAAATTGTACAGAAGCATGATTGGAAGCCTTTTATATTTGACAGCAAGCAAACCTGATATTGCCTATGTTGTGGGAATATGTGCTCAATATCAGTCAGATCCATGTACCTCTCATTTAAATGCAGTTAAACGAATAATAAAATATGTTCATGGAACAACTGATTTCGGGATTCTGTACTCCTACGATACATCCTCTGAACTGGTGGGATATTGTGATGCAGATTGGGCAGGTTCTGCTGATGATCAGAAAAGCACTTTTGGTGGATGTTTCTTTCTTAGGAATAATCTTGTTTCATGGTTCAGTAAGAAACAAAATTGTGTATCTCTATCAACAGCAGAAGCGGAGTATATAGCTGCAGGGAGTGGGTGTACTTAAATGATATGGATGAAAATATGTTGAATGAATATGGGATTATCCAAGATGTTATGACCTTATATTGTGATAATATGAGTGCCATAGATATATCGAAAAATCCAGTCCAACATAGTCGCACTAAGCACATTGATATAAGACATCACTTTATTAGAGATTTCATTGAAATAAGGTTATTACATTATAACATATTCTCTCGAAGTCACAATTGGCTGACTTTTTCACTAAACCCCTAGACGCAACCACATTTGAGCATTTACGTGCTTGTTTAAGAGTTTGAAAATATAGCTCCTTAATTAGCTAAAATGACGGAGCACTTTTGCACGTTCCGTAATGATGGGCTTGTCTGCACCGAAATAGGGATTAATGCCTGTCTCTTCGGCTTATGTGGTAATCCTTCTTGGTAAGAGAGAGTAATTACGAAAGCTTCAGCACTTTTTAAGCTACACGTTTCATTCTCGAATCGTCAGACTTCTTTATCTTCTTATACTCAACTGTGATTTTGGTTGAAGTTTATTATTCTTAAGAAGATTCAACAATGGTGAACACTCATAGGGGAACTTACACTGACAAGTCCACTGAGGAAGTGCTTGAAGCTCTGAGTCCAAGAGCAGTTGTACATGGCATACGAGTTCGTGGCCGGCAATTCAAAAGCACTCCGCCACGAAGACCATATAAAATTCCGTCTGAAAAAGCACATGCAGACATTCCTAGTGGTTAGACTGAATCGGTACACGAAGAAATAGTTTCTAGGAATGCTAAAAGATGCCGAAACTGCACCAGCAGTATCTGAGGCTCATCTCTCTGACATTGACTCTGATGACCTAGATGATGTTCCTCTGGCCCGATTGGTGAAGAAGGTTACTACACCTGATGTTGTTCCTGAAAAATTTACTGATCATGTCTTATCTGATTACTCTCAAGAGAGTTCGTCGTCTGAGGGTGTGTTCGTCCCTACCCCTGGTCTTCGTCAAACGTCTTCTATAGAACCAGAACCATCGCTTTATTCTTCTCCAATTCTGTCTCCTATTTCGGACATCGCTGCTCCATCTAATTCACATGTTGCTTCGCCTGCTATATCTAGCGTACTTGAAGGAGGAACTGAAGCTCGAAGTGAAGAAACCCCTCTTGATAATGTCGACGATGTTGAGCCTGTCGCCCCTGGTGATCATAATGACGAAGTTCCTGTTGCTGATACTGTCGATCCAAGTGCTCAACAAGAAACTCTATCAGTTCCTACAGAACCAAAGCCGTCTAGGAAGAAAGGTCAACAACTTCGACGAAACATTACTACCAAAGCTGGTCGAAAGAAAATTCCTCTCAATATTCCATCAGTCCCAATTGTTGATGGTATATCATTTCATCTTGAGGAAAATGTACAACGTTGGAAATTTATTGTGCAACGAAGGATAGCTAACGACGTAAATATTTCAGACAAATATCATTCATGTGTGAGCATTATGAATCTGATTGAGAAGGTTGGATTGTCTAAAACTATTTTGGATGTGGGCTCGTTTTATCCTCAACTTATTAGAGAATTTATAGTTAATTTGCCAGCGGATTTCAATGACCCAAGTAGCCTGGATTATCAGATGGTTCATATTAAGGGTTTCAAATTTACAATTTCCTCTACTGTGATAAATGGTTTTCTAGGAAATGCTGTTTCGATTAACTTTTCTCCATCATCCCCGTCAACTAATGTTTTGGCTTCTGTATTGCCTGGAGGGACATTATCCTCGTGGCCTGTGAATGGTATACCTGCAGTTGCTCTAAGTGTTAAGTATGCCATACTGCATAAGATTGGTATTGCCAGTTGGTTTCCTTCATCCCATGTCTCTTGTGTTTCTGTTGCGTTAGGCACTTTCTTGTATCACATCTACAATGATGACAGGGTAGACACTGGTCCATTTATCTATAATCAGCCGTTGGATCATTTGGAGTCAAGCTTCCAATTGCTCTACCAAGGTTCTTTTCTGGTTTACTGCTACACTTAAATGCTGCTGTATTGACCACCTCGGATGCACCTGGCCCTGATCCTAAGACATTATCACTTAGCTACAGACTATTTCAGGGGGGTCATGTGCCTGACATAGATCATGATGTGCATCTATCTCGAGGGCCTCGAGTGTTTGATACGATAGACTGGGATGAAGCTACTGATAGGTTCTTTATTGATAAGGAGTTGGCTTACAGAATTTTTAATTCCCTTACAGTCGAGTCTCGTTCACTAGCTACTACCATTAATTTGATGTCTGAACGGCGTTTGGAAATCGACTCTCTTATTCGTCATCTGAAGACTTTTGCTCCTTCCTTAAGTCGAGGGGACCCTAATACTGATTGATGTATTTTTTTCTGGTTCAAAGGGGGAGTGGTGATTGGTGTGATGGTGAGGGCTGATATTGTTGGTGGTGATTGGTGGTGATGGTGTAGGCTGATATTGGTGATTGGTGGTGATGGTGCAGGATGATATTGTTAGTGGTGATTGGTAGTGATGGTGCAGGCTGATATTGTTGCTGGTTTTGCTGTTTTTGTTGTTTGTTTTTGTTCGGTTGAAGATTGTTTTGAGGATTGTTTACTCTGTGTGCTGTCTGTCTTCTAGTAATAGAAGTTGTTTTGTTGTTTTTTTCTTTGATGACTGAAGAAATTGAAAACATTTTGTTCGTATTTTGAGAAATGATTTCATCAGTGCTGAAGTCTGTGGTTTATGACACATTGTTATCACTCGAATGCGCGACACAGTTGAACCAGAAAAGAAATTATTTTTAGACAAAGGGGGAGTTTGTTAGAGTTTTTGTCTAAAAGATTTTATGGAATATCTTTGACTAAATACCTTTAATTAATGAATTAAAAGATGAGATATTTAAGAGATAAAAGATTTTCCACTATTCTAGGAATCTTGTTGAGAAAAGAAGATTTATACATATATTATATATGTGTATAAATAGGACGTTACGTGGTTGTTACGCGTGTGACGAAAAACTGAAAAACACAAGTTGAAGAAGATTGTTCACGCCAGTTGTCGTCTGCAGAAGCTACTGGGTTCCAAAGGTACGATGATCTTATATCTATGAGGTCATCATATTGATTGTAGTAACAATAATGATGAGTAACAGACGAAACAAGTGATTGGTATGATCACGAGGATCTTTAGAGGGATCTAAAGACGTTGCCAAAGATATTCACTCATGTGTTTAGGGGGAGCCTGAAGCTAGACATCGTGAAGATAAGTAATTCAGAGGGAGCCTGGAGTCTGATGTCAAGACGCATGTTATTAAGTTATATTATTCAACGGAGTACCATATGCTGTATCGATATATATTAACTCAAGTGAATATTAATAAAGATTACTCATCAGGGCTGTACGCAGCTCCCCAGACGTGGGCAATATTAGCCGAACTGGATTAACAAAGTTTCATGTGTTATTCTCTTCTGCTGTCCTTCTAGCTATTACAATTGTTATTAGCTTTAGTATCAACTGAAGACTTAATTGATTATCTCACTGTTTTTCATAAAATATAGAAAAATTTCAAATTTAATTAATAATACACAGACAGAAATATCAATCATAATGTACATGAAATTTTTTGTCCCGACAATGTAATGTAATGTACCCAACAACTTTTTTGTGTTAACATATCAAACTTTATACCACTATATATTTTTTGGAATAACCTTTGTAGGTATTAAAATCTTAAAAATTAAAATTATAGGCTATTACCATGCAACTATATATGGGTTGGGATAACTTTTAGGCAATGGTGTTAATGAAACTTTTTTCCAACCTGAGATATAAAATGATCCTAATGCAAATATGTGTCGAGATAGACATTTAGGAGATGTTTAATTGGGATAAGAGGTGAGTTATTATAGTTGAATTATGATAGTTTATGTTTGAGATGTAGATTATTTTAGTTTGAGTTATAATAGTATGTGTTTGTGGCGTAGATTATTTTAATTTTAAAATAAAATAGTAATCACAATAGCAAAGAATAAAAAAAAATTATGAATATCATAGCATATGGTAAATAGGGTAGCAAATAGGAAGTTTTGAAATAGTGCTTATCGTAGATAATTGGTCTCTTATGGTTTAAATTTTCATACACCAAGCAATCATATGCAATTGATATCTTCTCGAAATTCATTACTCATAATGTTAGGAGAATAAAGAATAGTAAACTAAAATGATTTAAAAGAAAAAGAATATACGTTGATAACAGAATAAACGTCGGGAGAACAACAATAAATTGATAGATCTCAAATTATATTGATGAAATGTTTGGAGACTAAAAAACAATAATTATATGGACACGCTTTTATTAATAAAGGCAAAGATTTCAGTTTTAGTTTTTGTTTGGTCTGTATGTTTCATCATAATGAAACATCTTTATCCTTAACCGTTAAATAATGTTCAATTTTAATCCTTTGAAATTATAAAATCCTTGCTTACTCAAAGGAATGGTGACATAATTTTAAACCAAAATATATTAATGATATGATAATTTTAATTTTGATTGTAAGAAAATTTTAGGGAAACTTACTTACATGTAACAAAATACCAAATTATTTACGGCCCGCGTAACAAAGCCCATAAATTTAGCTATTTTTTAAATATTTCAGGTTTGCCCTTTCATCTTTTTCTCTTCTTCGCAATGAAATCATCTTCTTCCTCGTATGATTTCTTTCATCTTCTTCTGTGATTTCTTTCATCGTCTTTCTTCTTTTTCTCTTTTTTTTTTCTGCGATTTCTTTCCATAATCTTTTTTATTTTTCAATTCTTTTTTTACATCGTTAAATCTTTACATTGTCTTTCTTCTTTTTCTCTTTTTTTCATTGCGAATTCTTTTCATCGCCTTTCTTATTTTCTGATTTTGCGATTTCTTTCAATCGTCTTTTCTTCTTTTTTGATTTTCTTTACATCGTTTAGTATTTTTATGGTCTTTCTTCTTTTTTTAAATTTTTTTACGTTGTTTAATCTTTCCATCGTGTTTCTTCTTTTCCTTTTTGTAACGAACCAACTCCTTATACTAAGCCGAAGTCATTACTAATTTGAAAGATAAGTAAAATTTCTTAAATTTAAGAATAGAAAATAAAACAAAAACTCAAATACTCATTAAGAATCATAAAAAAATGTACGTAAAGATAAAATTAAATAAAATCCTAACTCCGACCCTATCTAGTTTTAAAGAAAAATAAATAAATGAAATAAAATAAAGTAGAAAGTGCATCTGATCAATGTTATAAAGTGGAAGCAAAAAGATCCCTATGGCTCGCCACGGTCACTTCTTGTCATTCACCAGCTTCCCTCTGCCCTTACCTCTACCTCTGCTTGAAAAATTAAACAAGAAAAGCGAGTATAAAAATATACTCAGTAAGGGACCCACTACTAGTCCAGCTAGGTGTCTGTTAACTTCCTATTAGAGTCTTGTAAAGTGGTACCCCTAAACTGGCACGTTCTCGAACATGTGCAATCTGTGATCCCGTAGGAACATATCTGGTCTTCAGTAAACCCAAAGGAACACCTAGGACAACTAGCCTTTAATGTACCCGAAGGAAACGCTACGACAATCGGGCTGTGAGTGATCTCATCGAGTCACTCATAATCATGTCTATGTCTATATCATACTGGACTGGTGATCTCGTCGGATCACACAGTCATAAAAGGTGGTGATCCTGAAAGTCACCCATGCGGGTACGATTCTAATAGCTAAAGTTAATAGCACAACCTAACCATAACATGTAACATAACATACATCATCATAAGCATGGCATAAGTATCGATCATGTCATTTTAATCAAACATTGTCATCAAAGACATAACACAGTCGTCATCATCAATATACTACTCGTAAATAAACATATTAACAACCATCGTCATCAATCACCCAATGTTATGACAGTCATTATCAATAGCATTAAATCATGCATCTTAGTTATCATTAACACATAACTATAAAATGCATGCGATCTCTTAAATTCATTTCGACGGTCTAGTAGTCGAATCTCTTACCTAGAGATTTGCTCAAACCAAAATTATCCTAACAGCCACGGTCAAGCTTCTCAACAGTCAAGTCTTAAATAAGTTCTCATTAATTTGTAATGGCTCAAAATCAACTACATGTGTTGGGTCTGCGACGTACTTCCTCAGCATAGAGACATGGAATACAACATGAACTATAGAAAATGCTGGAGGCAATGCCAAACGGTAAGCTACGGGGCCAAACCGCTCAAGTATCTCAAATGGCCCTACAAAATGTGGACTTAACTTCCCCTTCTTCTCGAATCTCAGAACACCCTTCATAGGTGTTACCTTCAGAAAAACCATGTCTCCCACATCAAACTCGAGATCCTTATGTCGTTCATCCGTATATCTCTTCTGTCTGCTCTGTGCTGCCAACATACGAGCTCTTATCTTCTATATGGCTGCATTGGTAGTCTGAACTAGCTCAGGGCCTAATATTCTCTGCTCACCAACCTCACCCCAACATACAGGAGACCTACAACACCTGCCATATATAGTTTTTTCAAATGGTGTCATGCCAATGGTAGCCTGACAACTGTTATTATAGACGAACTCCATTAAATGAAAATGAGAGTCCCAACTCCCTAAAAACTCTAGAACACAAGCTCGCAGCATGTCTTCCAAAATTTGGTTCAACCTCTTTGTTTGACCATCAGTTTGAGGATGAAAGGCTATACTGAAATCTAACCTCGTGCCTAATGCAAGATGAAGTCCTTTTCAGAATTTTGATGTAAAACGAGCATCTCTGTCAGAAACGATAGATACAGGCACTCCATGCAGTCTCACTATCTCAGTCATATATAACTGTCCCCACTTACTGGCACTGTAAGTGGATTTCTTTGGAATAAAGTGAGCTGACTTCGTGAGTCTGTCAACAACGATAGATACAGGCACTCCATGCAGTCTCACTATCTCAGTCATATATAACTGTCCCCACTTACTGGCACTATAAGTGGATTTCTTTGGAATAAAGTGAGCTGACTTCGTGAGTCTGTCAACAACAATCCAAATGACCGTATAGCCCTTCAGGGTCCTAGGCAGTCCTTTAATGAAGTCCATCGACACACTCTCCCACTTCCACCCTGGCACACTCAAGGGTTACAACAAACCTGCTGGCCTCTGTCTTTGTGCCTTCACCTGCTGGCATACTAAGCACCTACTAACGAAGTCTACCACTTCTCTCTTCATATTTCGCCACTAGTAGACTTGCTTCAAGTACTAGTACATCTTGTTACTGCCAGGATGCATAGAGAATGGGGAGCTATGAGCCTCAGTCAAAATCTCTGTCTTAACTGCACTATCCGCTGGGATGCATAAACGCCTCTCATACATAAGTCCACCATTAGAGGATATGGAGAACTCCTTAGCTTGCCCTGCTTCTGCCAGGCGATGCTTCTCAACAAAATATGGATCATTTAGTTTAGCAACAATAATCCTTTGCCTCAAGGTCGGCTGTATTGACAACTGAGCCAACTGTGAAGTAACTTCTCATACTGAAACTACAATCTCAACTCTCTGAAAGTCTCTAAGCAAAGGAACTTGCTTAGTGATGAGCACCGCTGAATGTGACACATTCCTACTAAAAGCATCAGGTACCACATTTGACTTACCTGGTGATACAGAATTTCACAGTCATAATCCTTTACTAACTCAAGCAATCTTCTCTGTCTCATGTTCAACTCCTTCTATGTGAAGAAGTATTTTAGGCTTTTATGGTCAGTGAAAATCTGTATCTTTTCACCATACAAGTAGTGTCTCCATATCTTCTGTGGAAAAACCACTACTGCCAACTCTAGATCATGGGTAGGGTAGTTCTGTTCATGACTCTTCAATTGACGAGAGACATAAGCAATTACCTTATCTTGCTGCATCAAAACACAACCCAATCCTTTCTTGGAGGTGTCATTGCAGATCACGAAACTTCTAGACCCATCTGGCACTATAAGAACTGGTGCAGTCACAAGCTTCTTTTTAAGCTCCTAGAAACTACTCTCATATGCTAGGCTTCAAACAAAAGGAGTCCCCTTTCTGGTCAACTGCGTCAACGGACTGGCTACTCGAGAGAAATCTTCTATGAACCTTCTGTAATAAGTTGTTAAACCCAGAAAACTAGGAACTTCGCTGACTAAAGATGGTCGAGGCCAACTAGTAATAACTTCAATCTTTGCTGGGTCCACAGAGACTCCCTCACTGGATACTACATGGCCAAGAAAAGACATCTTCTTTAGCCAGAACTCGCACTTAGAAAACTTAGCGTATAGTTTATTGGCTCGAAGAATCTCCAAAACTTGATGCAAGTGCTCCTCATGCTTAGCCTCTATCTTAGAGTAGACCAAGATATCGTCGATAAAAACTATAACAGAAGTGTCTAAAAAATCCTTTAACACTCTATTCATCAGGTCTATAAATACTGCAGGAGCATTTGTCAAGCCAAAAGACATTACAATGAACTCGTAATGTCCATATCTGGAACAAAAAGCATTCATAGGGATGTCATTGTCTCTAATCCTCAACTGGTGATAGTCTGAACGTAAATCGATCTTAGTGAAAACAGTGGCTCCTTGCAGCTAATCAAACAAGTCATTAATCCTGGGCAATGGATAGCGGTTCTTGACTGTCACCTTATTCAGTCTCTATAATCAATGCAAAGACGCATTGATTCATCCTTCTTCTTCACGAACAGTATTGGTGCTCTCCAAGATACACTAGGTCATATGAAACCCTTGTCAAGTAACTCCCGCAACTGAACCTTCAGCTCTGCTGGGGCCATTCTGTAAAGAGTTCTGATATTGGAGCAGTGCCTGACTTTAGCTCAATAGCAAAATCGATCTCTCTGGAAGGAGGAAGTCCTGGAAGCTCATCAGGAAAAACGCCAGGGTATTCTCTCACCACCGGCTCAGATGACAAGGAAACTTTTGGTTCTCTAGTGTCCACTACGTTTGCCAAGATACTCTAAGTACCCTGGTTGAGTAGCTTACTAGCTTTCATAGCTGAGATAACTTTGGGTAGGACCACAGTCCTTGCCCCTTTGAACTTGAAACTAGCCGCTGAAGGAGGGTTAAAAATGACCTCTTTGCGGGAACAGTCTATACTTGCATGGTTGGTAGACAACCAATCCATGCCTAGAATTACGTATTAATCTCGCATGTCTAAAACTAACAAAGTTACATCTAACACATGGTTTGCTATCTCTACTTGATATACCTTTATCTTATCTTTAGACAACATAACTTCTTTTGATGGAGTAGAAACAGATAGTATGCTACCCAACGATGCTATTTCTAAACACATTTACCGAACAAAACTGAGGATACGAAACAATGGGATGACCCAGAGTCAAACAATACAAATGAAAGTGCCCCAAGATTGGGAGCGTACCTGTCACTATAGTACCAACTTGCTCGACCTCCTGACGAGTGGTGGCAAAAAGTCTTCTCTGATGGGAAGTGGGAGTCTGGTTCGAAGTAGTCTTAAGCAGTTCTAAGGACAAAAGTCAGCTGTATGCCCTGGTTGCTTGCACTTGAAACAAACTCCACTTCTTGCTAAGCAACGACCTCCATGAGATCTCCCATAACTACGACAAGCAGGTAGCTCTCTCAAAGTCTTTCCTGCAGCAGCAAGCTCCACTTCGTTTCACTGTTGGAATTGAAAGGTAGGAAACATTTTGAACCTTATTTAGCAAGGTTGTGAGTTACTATGACATGATTATATAATGCGAGACCCCTTGTTGCACGTCGCGTGTATAACTTAATATGTGGCAACTACGCTTCTACCTATAGCTATGTACACACTAGATTTCTGTGCTTTTAAGTCAGCTATATTTGTGTGCCTAATGGCCAACCAGTTTTTGTTTTAAAATTGCATGCATAGTAGTAATGACCCTGGTCAGGGACCTTAAAAATTGAGTTTTTACATGAAAGATCTTTAGTTCCTAATTGTATTGATATCTCTAACTTGCAAAGAAGGTGATATGAACCTAGGTGTAATTTAATGTTACGTTGGCTCCTTCAAATTTTGTAGTTTGTCTTTGTTGTTTTCTATCTACTTGATTATAGAGGAATAAATTTTGAATCTTTGGCTGTAGAGTGAAACCCGCAATCGTGACATTATCTAGCTTACTCTCTCTAACCCTTTCGACGACCAACCACTGAATGCAAACTTTATTGCCGCCAGCCACATCGAGACGTTGCTCTGCTGTCGGCATGGCCAGCCCATCGTTAGTGTTTTCTCTCACTCGAGACCTCGCCACATCCGCACAGCATAATCAGCCACTACGTACTTTTATTTCTTTCTTTTTCATGCTATATGGTTTATTAATCACAAACGTGTAAGAAAATACAAACACATAGCGGTCTATTAATGATAGACCATACTGAAAAATATTGCTCTATCACTGATAGCCCATAAAAGTCTCGATTGGAGTCTTTCACTAAACTTTGCTATATTTGAAACTTTTTAAAAACGTTATTATATATTTAATTTTTATTTTTAATTAAAAGAAATATAGTCATACATGTCAAACCCCTCCCCTATCCTCCCCAAAGGGAAAGAGAGGAATAAATTTTGAATCTTTGGCTGTAGAGTGAAACCCGCAATCGTGACATCATCTAGCTTACTCTCTCTAACCCTTTCGACGGCCAACCACTGAACGCAAACTTTATTGCCGCCAGCCACATCGAGACGCTGCTCTGCTGTCGGCATGGCCAGCCCATCGTTAGTGTTTTCTCTCACTCGAGACCTCGCCACATCCGCACAGCATAATCAGCCACTAGCCGTCGTTTACTTCTACCAGTCACCGATCGGATCACTGTCGATCGCCACTTCTCTCCCTTCGGTAGTTTCTTTCTCTCATGTAAGCAGAATGGAAACCCACGCAATTGCCACCGCAATCTTATGCTGATCTGCATCCAGCTACCGTGACCCACAGTTCCAACGGATTTGATTTGAGGAATCCACTTCGTTTCAGTGTTGGAATTGAAAGGTAGGAAACATTTCGAACCTTATTTAGCAAGGTTGTGTCGTTCTATATGAGTTTCTTTGGTGGTGTTGCTCCAAGTCACTTTTGAGCAAACTTTTGATGCTATAATTTGTGTTATCATCATTAATGGTTCCGAGACAGTTTCTTGACAAAGGACAGCTTGGGTAAAACATTTAAGAACCTTTTTTTATAATGAATTTACAGCTTTGATTAAGGGGTACTAAAGTTGAAATTTGTTTTCGGTCAACATTTTAGAATTTCAAAAGAGTTCGGTAAGTCAAAAGGGAAGATTATCTGGATATATATCAAGTTTCAACCTCCTAGAATGCATTTGAGACAGACAAAATGTAATTAAATTTTAAGGCATGCTGAGAAACTTTATGCATTGGTATGTGTGGTTTATGACTGACAATTTATAAGAACGTGCTATAAAGTTATAAGTTACTATGACATGATTATATAATGCGAGACCCCTTGTTGCACGTCGCGTGTATAACTTAATACGTGGCAACTACGCTTCTACCTATAACTATGTACACACTAGATTTGTGTACTTTCAGGTCAGCTATATTTGTGTGTCTAATGGCCAACCAGTTTTTGTTTTAAAATTGCATGCATAGTAGTAATGACCCTGGTCAGGGACCTTAAAAAACTGGGTTTTTATATGAAAGATCTTTAGTTCCTAATTGTATTGATATCTCTAACTTGCAAAGAAGGCGATATGAAACTAGGTGTAATTTAATGTTACGTTGGCTCCTTCAAATTTTGTAGTTTGTTTTTGTTGTTTTCTAGCTTTCTCGTGCAGACTCATATCCACTGCCAAGCGCAGTGCATCAGCATAGGTGGTTGGCCTGAAGACTCGAACAAAACCCCGAAGATCTAGTATTAGTCCTCTAACGAACTTCTTGGTCCTAGTAGCCTCATCCCTCACTACATTAGCATATCGAACTCTGCGTTATACTTCTCCACAGTCATGTCGCCTTGCTCCAGGTTTAGGAACTTTTGCTGCTTTGGGTACCTCAGGTTGACAGAGAAGAATTTTGCATAGAAGCTCTCCTTTAAACTGCTTCCAGGTTATCTTTCTGACATCACCACCCAGCATGCTCTCAGCAGTCTCCCACCGATGGTACCTCTACCTTCCAAGAAGAAAACTACACTCTGAACCTTCTGGTCATTAGGACACTTCATGTACCGAAAGATGGTCTCTATAGAAGTCAACCACATTTGGGCCTTGGAGGGGTTATCCATGGATCCATCAAATGTATTAGGATTGTACTTCCTAAAGTCTCTCAGATGCTTGGCCTCTATTGACAGTTGGTTTGGCACGGGCTGAGATTCTACTGGGGCTGGAGAAGGGACGGTCAGGGTTTGATGGGCAGCATGAAATGGTGCTAAAGCATCCATCAACATATCCTGGTATCTCTTCTCCATTGCAGCGAAGTCTGCTTGAGTGACGGCTGCAGTAATGTTGACAGCTTGTACGACAGGCTGCTCTTCAGGCTGGGTACGTTCAGCTCCTCTAGCTCCCCTACCACCTCTACGTGCTACTCTACGTGGCTGCATTTTTCCTAAATTCCACCAGCAAAAGTTTTCACAATATAGCCATAACATTCATACTTTATCTAGTTTAATTCAAGCAAGGTTATAAACATAACATCATCTTAATCATAAAACATACCTGGCGAGTGATGAATGACCGTATTAGCCATAGGGGTAAAAACAAAAACAAAAACTTACATCGTAAGTCAGCCTACAGAACCTAAAACTTAGGCTCTGATATAAACTGTAACGATCCAACTCCTTATACTAAGCCAAAGTCATTACTAATTTGAAAGATAAGTAAAATTTCTTAAATTTAAGAATAGAAAATAAAAAAAACCTCAAATACTCATTAAGAATCATAAACAAATGTACGTAAAGATAAAATTAAATAAAATCCTAACTCCGGCTCTATCTAGTTTTAAAGAAAAATAAATAAATAAAATAAAATAAAATAAAACAAAGTAAAAAGTGCATCTGATCAATGTCAGAAAGTGGAAGCAAAAAGATCCCTATGGCTCGCCACAGTCACTTCTTGTCATTCACCAGCTTCCCTCTGCCCTTACCTCTACCTCTACCTGAAAAATTAAACAAGAAAAAGTGAGTGTAAAAATATACTCAGTAAGAGACCCACTACTAGTCCCGTTAGGTGCCTGTTAACTTTCTATTAGAGTCCTGTAAAGTGGGCCCCTAAACTGGTACGTTCCTGAACACGTGTAATCTGTGATCCCGTTCGAACATATCTGGTCTTCGGTGAACCCAAAGGAACACCTAAGACAACTGGTCTTTAGTGTACCCGAAGGAAACACTAAGACAATCGGACTGTGAGTGACCCCGTCGAGTCACTTATAATCATGTCTATGTCTATGTCATACTGGACTGGTGATTCGGTCGGACCACACAGTCATAAAAGATGGTGATCCCAAAGGACTCCCATGCAGGTATGATTCTAATAGCTAAAGTTAATAGCACAACCTAACCATAGCATGTAACATAACATACATCATCATAAGCATGGCATAAGTACGATCTTGTCATTTTAATCAAACATTGTCATCAAAGACATAACACAGTCGTCGTCATCAATATACTACCCGTAAATAAACATATTAACAACCATCGTCATCAATCACCCAACGTTAAGGGTGAGCATCAGGCGGTCGGGGTCGGTTTTCTGACTAAACGGTCTCGAACTACTACAAGTTGGCACAGAAGTTGGCAAACCGGCTTCAGCCGTCGTTTCCAACAAAATTGGTCGATCCAACCGTCGATCGATTTGGTCAGTTTTTTTCCCCTCAATTCCTTCCTTCCTTCCTTCCTCTATGTGTTTCTTGCTTTCTTTGATTAACGATTTTAAAAAATAAGAATGACATTATTATGTTTTATTTCTCTTTTTAATTTCAATAGAAAAATCTATGTATCTACTCTCTATGATATATATTTATATTGTCTTAAAACCATATACTTATGTAAAAAAAATAAAATCTAGTTCTATTTATTTCAATTCTTAGTTCATAATTCTTACACAAATCAATAAAATAAACAACATAAAAATAAGAATGTAAACTAACATACTACCAAAGTGAAATAAAAAATACAATTAAGAGTTACAAATACATCCATGTTCAATTCACTTCACCACATTACTATTAAGAGTCACAAATAGTCAAACATAAACAAACATAAACAAACACTATGATAGTCCAGTCGATAGAAATATTACAAGTCTTTAATCAGAATTAGTTAGTAATCGCCTACTCGGTAATTGACAATTTATCAACATCTGGAAGGTCTTCAAGTTCCTTTTCGTTCTCCATAACCACTCGGAATCCTACATAATCAATCAAGAATTTATTAAATAATTTAAGATTTCACTAAAGTTACACATTACAACTACAAAAGATATCATGTAAAGATTTGAATAATACATTCTTCAAATTTTGAAGTCTCTTCCAATTCATGTTGAATTTAAAGATCTATTGGATCATAATTTAGCCAATTTTAAGTACATATGAGAGCCTCCACTGTTTTAGGAGCCAATGAGCAGCGTGATGAGTCAACAACACGCCCTCCAATACTAAAAGCTTACTTAGACGCTACAGTAGAAACTGGAATAGCCAAAATATCTTTAGCCATACGACCAAGAACCTCAAATCGATCACTGTTCATCTTCCACCACTGTAGTATGTCAGAATCACCTTTGGTCCCAACATTGGCTTCCAACAAATAGATATCAATCTCCGAAGACCCCTATTCGAAAGGTGTAGTAGCATCATCTTCAAATTCCTCAACAATCGTGTCATAGACAAAATCTTCACCCACATTTTCATTTGAATCAAAATCAATATTAGCATCCAAGTCTGAAACAGTTTGTGTACTAGTTGTACTAGTAGTATGACATCCTTGTCTACTCCCACTTTGAGTAATATTATACTCATGAAAGAGACGTCTACAACATTGTTCCACTACATTTTCCATGGATTCAACAACCTCGGCACCAAAAAAAAAATTCAAACAAAAAGGTACAAATCTTAATTTCTTTCAAGGATCCAACACAATAGCAACATACAACAAATTATTCTTTTTATTATTCCCCTAATATTTCTCAAATTTTTCCTTCATGTTATTAGCCATTCCAACTAACAATGCATTTGAACTACCTGCATTCAAACGTATATAATTCCGAACCACTGTAATCTGATGGAAAACCAAGTTTGAAGTAGTATACAAAGAGCCCGAAATCTTCAATGTCACATCATAAAATACTTTTAAAAACCGTATTAACATCCTAGCATTTGTCCAATCTTCCTTATTCAGTGACATATCATGTCTATAAGAGGCATCTTCATCTTCTAATCTAGCAAAAGTTTTTTCAAACTTAACGACAACTTCAATCATCATATATGTGGAGTTCCATCTTGTAGGAACACCAAGACACATATAACTCTTACAAGCTATTTTTTCAAGTTCAATGCACTTTTTAAATTTCAAAAACCGAGCAGGAGAAGACCTTATAAATCGCACGCCATATCGAATCCTATTAATACAATCATTATGTTCCTTAAAAGCATCAATTACTATAAGATTCAATATATAGGCACAACAACGAACATGCAGAAATTCTCCACCAAACAATAATCCTTTGTTGAATCTCTTGAAAAGATAAGTAACAGCAGTGTCATTCGAACTTGCATTATCAACCGTCAAAGTCATTACCCTTTCAATCTCTCAATCCTTCAAATTATTTTCAATGGTTTTACCGATAATATCACCTTTATGATTCTCAATTGGACAAAGACTAAGTATTCTCTTATGTAATTTCCAATCAAAATCAATGAAATGGGTAGTTAGAACCATGTAATTAATATTTTGTGGATGTCCAACAACAAGTGGTGAGAGAAACTCTATACTTATTTTTTATAAACATGTCCCTTAAACGATTCTTCTCATTAACATACAACTTAAGCACATCTCTAGCCACAGCAAATCGAGATGGAACAACAAATCTAGTATGATTTCTACATGTTAATTTATCCACAAACTTCTTAAACCCCTTACCGTCCATAAACTTAAAGGGCAATTCATCAACTATTATCATCTCAACCAAAGCTTCCCAACAACCCTCTAAACTTAATGACTCACATACAAGTTGTGAAGAATTATCCCCAACTTTGTCTTTAGGTTTAAAAGCTAATGTCATTTGGGTTTGGTCTCTCTTTTTTTTATAAGGGTACTTTTTGCAATTTTCTAAATGATGCTTCATAGTTCCAGTACCATTACGTTTAGAATGACATGCATAAACAACTCCACAATATTTACATTTAGCATGATGGTCATTAGGATCACCTTTAAGCCTCTCAAAGTGGTCCCAAACCATTGATTGTTTGACATTCTTCCTTATTTTCGAGGGATTTGGAACATTTTCTCTCATATGAATCAACATCAATGGTTTTACATTTGTCATCCGTATCTTCGTCCCTTACGATTTTTGAAGTTTCACAGCTCCCATCACACTCTAACTTCATATCCGTTGAATCCATTTGATTTAACTATAATGAGACTAAAAAAATATATTCCATTTTCGTTTGTGTGGGAAGAATAAAAGAAACCCAAAGGAAAGGTTCCATTAAAAAAAAGAATAAATTCTATAAGAACTAAATGATGGAACCATTTCACAATTTTTTGTTCAACTCCATAATTAACTAAAATTAAAATTAAATTTTTTTTCAACTCCATAGTTATGTATTTTGATGTGCAAATTGTTTTACCCTATAACTACAAGAAAAATGACATTCTATGACATTTCATTTGCATTCAAATTGAGAGGAAAGAAAAACAATTGTCATAAAAGGTTAAAAAGCCCTATTTTGGCGGGAAAAAACACTGTTTTCGGATTTTATTTTTTCGTGACAGTTATTTTCTGTCATAAAAAGGTTTAGAATATAAAATAATTTTTTAAAATAAAAAATCTCAAAATTCCCCACATTCTCATGCCCTAATTTCTAAATCTCACACCTAATTTCTCGAAGTCTTCCATGCCTCTCCAAATTTGCTGTCGTCGTCTTCAACATCCAAAAATCTGCTGCCGTCGTCTTCAACATTCGCCGAAGCTTCGACGTCCAGCCGAGTCTTCAAAGTCCAACTGAGTCAACGACGTCCACCCATTTCTCTTTGTTGTATCAACCATGATGCCTCCTTCTCTTGATCGTCTTTCTCATTTTCCTTGTTTTCACGCTCTTCACTCACAATCAAGTATGTTTTCTTCCCTTTTGAGGATTCCTATTCCTGATTTTGTTTCGGATCTGATTGCTGATAATTTGACTATAAATGGTAGCTTTAGTTGTACTTTTATTCGTGTTCAATGTGTAATTATATGCCATTTTTTGTTTCTTCGAGTTTATTGTTTGGTGGATTCGTTTCGATTCAATGTGATTCTTGTATGGGGGGTTCTCTGTGTCTTAGTTCCCGATTGTTTATTTATTTGTTTTATTCGTGAACTTGTGAATTAGGCTTCCATTGAGCTACTCATCGTCCAAATCTCTTGTTTGCTCTCCTGTACGATTCGTGTCAACTTTTTTGTCAATCCACTTGGTTAAACCAAAACTTATATGTGGGCTTCTGGCTGTTTCAACTTAGTTGGATCATAAGGGCATATATTGAACTTGTAAATGGTATTGGAAGTTGTGTTGTGGCGATTATCCTGCTGTTTAGACATTATGATCAGATTTTTGTTTAAATTCTAACTTGTGCTCTTCTCTGCAGAAAATTTCAGGGCTCTATGCACAGGTATGATGAATCTTGTATTCTTTACCTTCTACCTAATTTAGTTTTCTCATTTTCTGAACTTGCTCTAAAATTCTAAATACAAGGGAGAAAGGTAAAACTACAAGTGGGAAAGCACTCCATTATAAAGGAACACCATTCCACCGTATCGTATCTAGTTTCGTGATTCAAGGTGGTGATATTTTATATGGTGATGGAAAAGGATATGGATCAATTTATGGTGGTACATTTGCTTATGAGAACTTCAGAATAAAACATTCACATGCAGGTCTTGAACCCAATGCTTTCAAATGGCTTGTTAACTTCATTATTAGTTTGTTGACTCAATAGTTTCACATCTTCATTATAAATGGATTGCTTGTTATACAGGTGTTGTCTCTATGGTAAACTCAGGACCTGATTCAAATGGCTCACAATTTTTCATTACCACCATCAAGTCCAGCTGGTACTATTTTCTATCCAAATATTATTTGATGATTTTGACCTGTTGAAAATGAGAGTATTGAATACAACTTTTTTTAATTTTTTATTTTTGAAGAGTTCTTATGTTATAAAAAAGGAAGATTGAAGTTGAACTAATAATATGCTTTGAGATCCAGATGCTTGATCAATGCTAAATTGTCCTAGATGATGCAAGCTGTCGTATATGTATAATTTTCAGGTTAGATGGAGAGCACATCGTCTTTGGCAAGGTTATCCAAGGAATGGACTACGTATATGCAATTGAAGGCGGAGCAGGAACCTATAGTGGGAAACCTAGAAAGAAGGTTACCATTGCTAACAGTAGGGAGATACCCAAGAGCAAGTGAGATGAGAAAGCATGAATGTGGTTTTGCTATTAACAACAGAAAATTTTCGTTTATTAATTCTTTTTTCCTTCTATGGTTTTCAAGTTTCTGCTGATATGCCCCTGATGTCTACTTGTATGTATAAACAATATTATAGAAGTCATGTTGAACCCAAGGTACAAGAGATTTTAGACTCTCTTAGATGTATGTACCATTCACCAACCCAAGTTTTATCAAGCTTAAGCTTTTGTAGTCCACTGATGTTGTAGTTTGATTTTTCTCTGCATCAATATTGGTTAAATGATTGATCTACAAGACAAAAGTACCATCTAGACTCTAGAGAACTTATCCTGAAATTATTCCCTTTCTTTTGTTGTTTGAGATATACACATATCTATTTTCTAGATGATTTAGAATATTGTTGAAGGCATAAATATTTGTTGAGTGCAATTCAAGCGCTCGTATTCAAGCGCTATCATAAAAGTTTTAATATTATACTGGAGCCGAAAGAAGAAGAAATTTGAACTTCTGAGACTTTTTCTTTTGTACAACAGATAGTGAAACCTTCAGAAATACTGGAACTAAAACATTGTTCACTGAGTTCAAGCTTACAACAACTCCTTGGAAGTACTCTAACTTCCTGAAATATGGAATTTATGATCAACTTTTGTAAAGGATGGCATAAATGAAGATAAGTTTGGTAGTATGTTTCAAAGACTCAACCTCGGGACTTGCAAGCTATTTTGAGTTCTTTAGGTGGTTTCTCACCAACAAATCCACTTCAACCCAAGCAGAATAGCCTCCTCTCATGTTATTCACATGCTCGAAACCCTGAAATTTCTCACTAAATCTCATTATTACTTATCCTTTTCTTTTGCAGATCTAGTCAACCTTGCAAATTAGTTCTAGCATCTCAAATCTTACCGCGTTAAGAAGATCAACGCAAGCGCGAAGGCCTCTACCACCACTATTGCAAGCCTGCACAAATAGGTAAATAATTTGCAATTTATTTCAATTTTACTATTGGATCTGCATTGGGATATAAAAGTGGCGACACTGAGGAATAGTTTTTCTTTTTCTTCTTACCACTACTATACGATCTTCCTTCTTTGATATGGATGTAACTTGTGCTAGAAAGTCAGGATTCTTAACTCGACCTGTTCATTAGCAAACTGTCAGATTCTATAGGATCAAACCTACAAGAGTTAAGCTAAGAAAATGCATCTAGATCAATGCTTAGCAGTGCAAAACATCCTAAAAAATGTAGATTTTAGCTTACTTTTAGAACAAAACCATACAGGTACTTGACCACTTGTTGATACCTTTTGGGGTTAAGAACATGTAAGGAACATTTAGTGCATTCTCGACATGGCCTTTGTTATACTCTTCAACTGTCCTGCAACCAAAACCATCTCTTCAGTTATTTAGCTTCATTACCTTTGATTATATATATTTATATATAAACCAACCTGACATCTAAATAGAGGTGACCCTTTTCTAAGAGATCTTTGGCAACTCGAACATCAACCGTCTTGCAGATTGGGAATGAATAAATGAGTTAATTTCAAACTCTTTTTTGCCTAGTAAATGTGAGGTTACATCCTATGAGTTAAGGAAATGGCAACATGGTTGATAATATTAACCTTTCCATCTTTTGAAATAGCAAAGAGATTCTTTGTTTCAGCTTTGCCTCTTCCTTGTAAGATTGGATCCATTCCTTAAAAACCAAAAGATTTTATAAATGATCAAGATCGTAAAATGCAAGCTTTTGGTTGACTTTCATCATTTCAAGTTATGCTGAATTCATTATATAATTATTGATTCTTGAATTTTTAATCAACATATAGGCTTAAATTTCCAGTTTCATCACCATTGGTATATATATATAATACTAACGGTCGGTTCTAAATTATTTTCATGATTGGACTTTGTGTATTTGACTTTTGGTTCTTTTTTTAAAGAGAAAACGAGAAGTTGTTCATTTAGTTAGTTTGTTCGTCAACCATTCATTATCCTTGAAGTTTATTGTTGGAAAGTTTTGAATTTTGATGGTGAATTTGTTAGATTGTATTAACTTTGGACCATATTCTATTTCATCAAATTGTACTCTGATGGTAAACTAAAAACTCATTATTTTGATGGTAAACTTGGTAGATTGTATCCCTTTACATTTGTCTTTTCTCGTGGTCAATTCCCGCCTTGATCCCATAAAGAAATAGAGGAAAGAATTTCATTATGTCAAAAGTTATTACAATCATTCAAAATTATTCTCCCACTCATCTTGATTATATATAAGAGTACCGTTTCAAAAGTTTTGTATTATACACGCCTTTTAATCCAATTTGAAAATCAAAGAGTATAGAAAGGA
Source organism: Cucumis melo (assembly GCF_025177605.1). Lineage (NCBI taxonomy): Eukaryota > Viridiplantae > Streptophyta > Magnoliopsida > Cucurbitales > Cucurbitaceae > Cucumis > Cucumis melo. Next base: position 18,668,272 of record NC_066865.1, on the reverse strand, counting down.
ACACACCTATAGCACAAGGTTGTGTGGTAGATATCAGCTTTTGACTCATTTCTTAAGGTGATACTAACCATTATCTGCACTTAAATAGTGTGTTGATGGTGAAACCTTCCTAATCAATTATTTTTTTCCAATAGTATTTTTTTAGTTATGTACATAATATCATAGTAGGATTAACATCATTGTTTTCTTCTCCTTCTACAATATCATAGTAACTTGACAACGACCACCATTTTTCATGTTGGTTCTAGTACTCCTTGGCACACATTGTTTCCTTTTGCAGTTGATCTCTTGCTTCATCTCTTTCTTCATATGCTATCTACAATAGAAGAAGTAAGCTCTTCACTTTCTCTTTGTTCTTAATACTTTCTTCATTTGCTTCCATGTATTTATGTGTTTTCTGTAATATGTTTTCATTTTTCATTTGTATTTATGTGTTGCCTGTAATATGTTTTGTTTTAGACTTTGTGTGAAGTTTTGTAATTCATTTAGCTGAGTTTGTGGGCTGAATTTGGTATTTGCGATTCTGTTTTTCTTCTTTTTCATATGGATGAATTTGTAGATTTCATTTTTAGTGATGAAATTATGCGGCTTAAACAGTAGCATAATTTTGTCAAGCTTAGAAGTTACTATTGTAGAAATGTGTATGTGCTGTATTGTTGAAGTGAATGTGTATTGTGTTGTTGAAGTGAATGTGTTGTATTGTTGAATCAATTTTGTTTCCTTATATTTTCTTACTAGGTTTTGCCAGAATCCATTGGAGCAGCGAAGCGATATTTGCGGCAATTCATTGATATATAGGCATTTTTGTAGATTTGGTAGGAAAATTTATGGTTTAAATGTAGTTATTTAAATAGCTTGTTCGTAACAAACCATATATGTACCAACACTTAAAGCGATATTATAAAGTGTATGTTTCTTTATATTAAAGCGTTCACCGTTTCTTTCCATATGTGATTGTATTAGTCTGTGTAATGGTATGTGTAATGGCAGGGCAACATGAAAAACAAGATTCAATAAAAAATAGTGCAAGAAAAACAGTGACTAAAAACAAAATTATGAAATTTAAATGTAAAAAAAAAAAAACTGTCATCGAAAAAGTTTTATTGACAGTTAATCAATATCATGGAAAGTTAAATGATGACAGTTAATAAGTGTCATAAAAGATAAATAATGACATTTAATATCTGTCATACAATATTAACAATGATAGTTATTCGCTGTCATAAAATGTAAACAATGACAGTTATCCGATGTCATAAAATATAAACAATTATAGTTATTAACTGTCATCAAAAATGAATAATGACGGTTATAATCTGTCATAAGATATTGAATTCGTGCATTTATTCTATGTCGTGAAAATCCCATTTCGTGAAAGTTTGGAGAACTGTCATAAAATACTTTCCATGACTGTCGCATCAATGACTGCAAAAAACTGTCACAAAAGCTTTTAATGACAGCATTTAACTGTCATCGTAGCCATTTTTCTACTAGGCATTTAACTGTCATCCAATGAATTAGTAGATACATGCTTCATAGTTCATACTTAAGTATGAACTATGAAGCATGATGTATCTACTAATTCATTGGACATAGTTGTTATATTTGCAATCGTCTCTAAAATTAAAACAGAAAGTATATCTTTGAAGGCTAACTTTGTTAATTAATATCTTTTCAAGACTAACTTTGTTAATTAAAAGTGTAACTTATTACATCCAAACAACTAAGTTTCAATCATGAATCCAAATGCCTATACAGTATTTCATGACTTTGCTTACAAAACTATATATCTAAAATATTTGATTTCATTAACGTTGAATTGAATTGGAGGAGAATAAATATTGAGTTTAAGAAAGAAAATTGAAATGGAATTTAAAATTAAAGGAAAAAAAGAAAAAGAAAAAGGGATACACTATATAGTATACAAGTATACATTGAGGAAATTGAAAGGGGCAGGGAAGATTTTGGAAAAAAAAGATACCTTTGGCAATTGGCATAATTTGCTAAATCTAAAGATTTAGCAAAAAAAAAAAAAAAAAACTACCTAGCAACTTTGCACGGCCGATAAACAGACAACAAAGTGCAGTGTGACGGCTAACGGTGGCGAACTTGGAAGTCTGCGTGCGATGGCTGATGAATGGACAAGCTGAGATGAACAGAGTGCGACAGTCGAAACGAGCGAATGGAGTGCGAGTCACCGACGAACGGGATGAACGATGGACGGCCAACGGAGTCCACGGCCAACTAAGGGAAAACGAGAGATTTGCGAAGGCCAATGGAGTCGAACTATCGAAGGGCAAACGCAGCATGAGGGGGAGTAAAAAAAAACAACCTAATTTTATAAATATTATATATTTAAAAAAAAAAAATAAGGGAGTCGGTTCTGTCAGTTTACCAGACCGACCGATAGCTTAAATAAACCCGACTGTCGGTATTCGATTTTTTTATTTCTAATACCCGAACCCCATCGCCCATATTAATTTTCCGTCTGCCCGACATCGGTTTATTCGATTTTGGTCGTTCATTTCGGTTTTTCGATCCACCATGCTCACCCTTACCCAGCGTCATAACAGTCATTATCAATAGCATTAAATCATGCATCTTAGTTAACATTAACGCATAAATAGAAAATACATGCGGTCTCTTAAATTCATTTCAAGGGTCTAGTAGTAGAATCTCTTACCTGGAGATTAGCTCAAACCAAAATTATCCTAACAGTCACGGTCAAGCTTTCCAATAGTCAAGTCTTAAACACAAGTGAACCCAATAACTAAAAAATTAATAAATTAATTAACAGTCGCCTAAGAACCAAATTCCAATTATTTCAACTTACTCAAAGTTGAAGATAAATCCAAATTTATCCTTGGTTTAGGAAAATTCTTCAGTACAACTCCCAATTGATCTATCATAAAAATAATTCAATTAAATCCATAATTAAATTATTTAGGGTCCAAAAATCAATATTTGTTGGGCACTAACTAAAACTCAACTCAAACTTACCAAAAATAGGTAAAAAGCCAAAAATAAGTTTGGTGGCTCAGTTGAAGGAAAACAGGCGGCTCGGATCAACAGGGAAATGACTCAACTGAAGGCGCGGCTCATCACTAGAAGAGGAAATCGTCTCAGGTAGGGGTAGGCTCAAGGCCTGGCTCGGTTGAAGGACACGTGTGCGGCTCGCGACTTGTGGCTCACGGCTAGAGGAGGCACGCACAGGGAGACTCGGCACGACGCGCGAGTTAGGCTTAGCGAAGGCACGACTCGGTTCAGCAGGCGTGCGGCACGGGTCGGGTGTGTGACGATAGTCGACCGAAGATTTCTTGACAACAGAGCCGTTACATGGCAGACGACACGATGCAGCGCGAACGGCTGATGACGGAGGAGAAGACTAAGAGACTGACAAAGACGGATACACCGACAGATTGATGAAGACAGCTCGAATGGGTCGGGAGATCGGCTGACTTACGTTGAAGAATGCAACGTTGAGGAAGGATGTCGGCTCAAAGACGAAGACGGCGACTGCACGACGGAGACGAAACGCGGCGAAGACTTGGTCGAGAAAATGATGGAGGCGGCGACGGCAGGTTGATGAAAAGAAATTTAGGGTTTTTAGGGTGTGGTTTAAGAAGATGATGGGTTTCCATGCATCCCAATGCCCTATTTAATAATAACTCATTTTATTTTCCTTTTTTTTTTCTTTTTTCCTTCTCAAAATCTTCACACTCTCTCTCTTCATTTAAATCCTACCAAATCTCCTCTTTAAATTGAAATTTCCCTCTTCAAACCAATCATCTTTATCTTTCAAAAATAAATATGAGATAGTTGCAAATGTAGCAATTATATTCAAAATAATTAAGTATATAGCAACATTTTAAAAAACAATTGCAAATATAGCAAAATCTGTCAAAATCTATCAATAATAGAAGTCTATCACTGATAGAACATGTAGCAAATGTTAGTCTATCACTGATAAACCATAAGGATCTATCAACGATAGAAGTCTATCATTGATAGACTTTGCTATATTTGCAATTTTTTTAAAATATTGCTACATACTTAATGATTATTCTAAAAATTGCTACCTTTTATAATAGGGCTCTTGCGAATATGACAATTATAGTATCATAAATTAGACCCATAGCATATAATTTTTACATTTGTAAAAATAGCAAAATTGAAACCCAACCCGCATTTTAAAAATACAAAATTACGAAGCTACCCTTCAGTCATTACTGATATCAATATATACAGTTGATACACTAATATATATCGTTAATACACCTGATTTGTTTTGCTGAAGTACTGCTTATACACTTTTTTTTTACTCTCTCATACTTCACTGACACATATTATTAGTTTGAAACACTTGATATGTTGTTAATACACTCAATCTAAATACACTTGAAGCACTAAGAATGATACATTTTATATATCGTTGATACATTTGTTACTGTTTGCTGATACACTTGATAGATTTAAGACATTTAATCACTTGCTAAATTTAATTGATACATATTATTAGTTTGATACACTTGATATGTTGTTGATACAATCAACTGTTGATATACTCAATCAATTAAATACACTTTGATGCACTAAGAATGATACACTTTATATATCATTGATACACTTGTTTGTTTGCTGATATATTTGATAGATTTAATACACTTAATCACTTGCTAAACTTCATTGATACATATTATTAGTTTGAAACACTATATATTGTTGATACACTCAATCAATTAAATACACCTGATGGACTAAGCATGATACACTTTATGTATTGTCGATATAGTTGTTATGGTATGTTTACAATTTAAGAACATGTTGAACATCATTATCACCTATAGTCAATAAATTAAAACTAAAAGTTCAATACATAACTAAACTTGGATTTCAGTATGAATCAAGTTCACAAAAGAATCAAATGATGATATCACTCCATCAACCAAAACACAATTTGTTTTGTAATCCACGTAGTAATGTTGCTCATCCTTTTGACCACTCTGAAAAATAATTACTGCCAACTTAACCATTACTACAATGAACTGCAACAATTTTGGAAAAATAAAAAACACATAGTAAGTGTATCAGTCAACTAATACATATAATATAAGTATATCATACCACTTATATAAAAAACTGATAGAAATTAAAAATATATATAACCAAACGTAACTAAATAAACGAAGCTCCTTTCGATAAAAGATATTAGGAACAAATAAAAAAAACAAATAAAAGAGATGAGGAAGAACAAATCGTAGCCCTAATTTTAATAAATAATATATGATTAATTCACATAAATAATATTAGGGCTTAAAAAATAGGGGAAGAAATACATACATAATTCTTGTTTTCCCCGGAAAAACATGAGGAGAATAGGAGAAGATGACAAGGAGAAATGATGAAAAAAAAAAAAAGCCGACTAATAGGGAAAAATCTAAAAGAACGAAACTGAAGGACGGTGGAGAAGAATAGTGGAGAATAGGTAGAAGAAGACGAGGAGAAGAGAAGTAGGCGAATAGGAGAAACCGTGAAGAAGAACGACGGAGAAGAGCAAAAGAAAATGAAGAATGAAGGAGAATGAAGGAGTGATAAAGAAAGAAACGAAAGAGGAAGAGAAAACAGCAGAGAATGGCAGTTTTGGAATAATGAAAAAAATAAAATAAGAAATATCAACCAAAACTAAAAAGTTGCTATATTTGCAAAATTAAAAAGGTTAGTGCTGATATTGCTAAATTAGATTTTTATTGTGCCACCCAATACAATTTCCCTTTTATAATTACCCAATAAATATCCCTACCTAATTATATTATCCACATAATATAATTAGTTTACCATCAAAATTTAATTAATTATACAATCAAATATATAATTAATCAAATTTTTTCAAATACAACCAATTAATTCATAAACTCCAAACACTAAAACAATTAGATATTTTCCTAATATCTATTAAAATCCAATCTTCATAAATCAAATAAATCAACCAATTAACCAAATAACACCCAAAATTACAAAAATTTCAACATTAAACTTAGAATACTTAAACTTGAAATTATTTACTTTGGGGCGTTACACTTTTTCGTTCTGATTTCTTTCCATCGTCTTTCTTCTTTTCCTATTCTTTCTTTACATCGTTTAAATTTTAAAATGGTGTATAAAAAACCTTGAAAAAAATTATTTAGATTGGAGTAGCTAAATGTAAACGATCGTGTAAAAAAAATAAATCATCGGTAGACAAATCTAAACGATCGTCTACCAAAAAAAATAAAATAAAGAATCATGTAGCCAAATCTAAATGATCTTGTAGACAAATCTAAACAATCGTATAAAAAAATAAACGATCATGTAGCAAAAGAATTTTAAAAAATCGTTTAGCCAAATCTAAACGATTGTATAAAAAAAATAAACGATCGTGTAGCAAGAGAATTTTAAAAAATCGTTTAGCCAAATCTAAATGATCGTGTACCAAGTTTTGAAAAAAAAAATCATTCCAAATCTAAACGATCGTATAACCAAATTTAAACGTAACCAAATTAAACGATCGTGTAACAAAATCAAACGATAGAATGGAAAAATAAATTGTAGTCATATCTAAACGATCGTGTACCAAACAATAGCCAAATCTAAACGATCGCAAATATATTACGTGAGCATTGTTGATGGCCTAGTTAACGGAGCATTTTTGGTATTTTACACAATAGGCTTATAGGCTTTTTCCATTTTCGAAATTGTTCTATACAGTATAAATACTTTCCCGCTTTTTTATATTTTTAAAAAGACCCCAAAATTTTAGACCATTAAGTATTTATGATTAATATTAATATCTATGATTGAATGAGTAATCTAAAGTTAAAAAGATATTGTAAGAAATTTTTCTAAAATATTGTGGAAGGAAATGTATCGAGTAATGAAAGTGAACCATATTTGTTAGTTTGTTGGCAGTTACTATTCACCTTTGCTATACCAAAAATATTATTAAATTTCCTTTTTCAATTAAGATTATTCTAATCTCGTTCATTCTAACCTCGTTCAATTCTCTAATACCATCCTAAATTGCCAATCAATCCAAAAACTAAAATTGATAGGTAAATTTAATTGACCAAAGTAAAAAACTTGGAGGACTTAATAAGTATAATAACCTTTAGAACAAGGGATGATGTGTGTATAAAATGTTTGTGAATGATTGCAAGAGAGAAAGAGAGAGAATATTCAAGTTGAGGGAAGAATCAAATAATTGAAGAAGGTGCGGTGTAGCTCTATTTTTGCAATGGTCATCTCACCCAAATGCCCAAATTAGCCTCCCAACAAACAGATAACTACAGAAATGCAATTAATGGTAACACAATCATTTCAGCTCCTCCAATCCAACTATACTTTCATATCAAATATTTTTGCACAACAATTTTATTCTTTTAGGTAAAATGCCTAAAATAGTACAAATTGGAAGCAGCAGATCCAATATTTTCCCCTTCTCTCTCTCTATCTCTCTCTCTCTTTTTCTCTCCCTTTTCACTCAAATCTCCCAACCAATATATCTGCAGCTGACTGAAACTTTACTTCCCTCTTAATATTTGTGTGCTGGGGGAGCTCACAGACATGACATCAAAAAAAGATCAAACACTTTTTCTCAGCCATCAATTTGATTTTGTCTGATTGGGCATCAGGGGCTAACCGTCCAATCAGCCATACACATCATCATTGTCGTCGTCTTCATCATCTTCTTCTTGTTCGTATTTCTTTGCAATGGCCCTGGTGTAGGCATAAAACACAACCAAGGGCCAAAAGAATGGAGCCATCCAATTCTGACCAACCAATTCAAAAAACAGAAGATTACATCAGAAATCACTCTTTCTTTTTTGGGCTAACACTTCCTTTCCTCCTAACTTCATTTTCTTTCATCCTACACCAGCCAAATAAAAGTGTTACATAGACATCTCTATACGTTCCTAATCCTAAACTAACAGCCTATTTGGATTAACTTTTCGAGTGTTTATAAAACACTTATAAAGTCAATCCGAACACATGCTAAACCAAGTTCTGACTCAATAGAAGTCTGATGAAAATACAGTCCAAGAATCAGAAATTTCTGTGCCACTTTGCACCCATTTGGCTAACATATTTGTTAAAGATCTTACCAGGTTGTGCTAGGTAAGATTCTATTTGCAAGATCTTCATTTATAGATACAGGAAGTGGTAGCATTTTGCTCATTATGCCTGGAGAGTCCCTCATGCTGCAAGAGTTGGAAATCAAGGTCTCAATTGATAGTTCTGCCTAAAGACTGGGTCTGTAGGAATCACTTTCAAGTAAATAAAATGGATATCCACTTACTCATTTAGGATAGCAATAATATTATTCCTTGTCCGGCAGAAAAGATCAATGTTATCCTGCAACTGCTAGAAAAGATAGTACATCATAACCCAATAAAAAACTTGAGCATCTATAATTTCATGACATAGATTTGCTTTACATTTGTATCAGCCAGTGGTTATTTTGAGGAACAAGAATAAACCATCAACAGAAGACATTTTAGACCATAGCAATAAGGCATTAACATACCCCCCCGCCCCAGAATTTTTTAAAGCTCAAAGTGAAAACACAACAGTCTTAGCGCAAAACACACACATACAAAAAAAGGTGTGGACTTTTTCTTTTGTAAGATGCATATATAAGAGTACTACATTAAGAAGAAAAAAATTGTTGAAGTGAAAATATAAAACAGAAAACATCAAAACACAAGAAAGTTTGCGTTGGCTTAGTAAATTTGACATTTCTAGTTAATAAAAAATAAAAAACCCTAGTTATTAATATTTTTTAAAAATAATGGTAAAGTCCAAACGTCCAGGGCATTGAGCCTAGGGGATTCACAAAAGGCATGTGCCTTCTGTTGTGAATCTTGCTTCTTCAAGGCAAGGTGCCAAACTTGGGCCTTGAGCCTAAGTGTGTGCCCGGAAAAGCTTTTTAAAACACTGCCTTATCCCCCTTCCTTTGATAGGATGCAATCAACAGCAATGAACTATCAGAATTGTGAAAATAGTTTGGATGTTTCTAAGCTTCATTTAGGAGATATATTCAGTTAATACCGAGGTATCATTTATGTGTCTCAGAAAGTGACAGAAAAGTGCATTCCTTCAGGAGTATAGTATCGACATTTTGCATTCATGAAATTTTAGCAACCCTGCAAAATTATCCAAGAAGTCCTCTCCATCACTTCTTTCTCATGCCTTTATTAGCAAGCAACAATTGTACACTAGCATCCACAGAAGTGCTACATGATAAGCTAACAGACAAAGATCCTTCCATGTGATTTCATCATAAGGGAAATTAAGAATAAAAAAACAGGTGGGCCCTTCATCTTTTTTCAGATTATATGGAGTCTAATTTATGAAGTAAAGTTCAGAATACTGAGTAAACTTGTTCTAGGCAGGTGAAATGTGACAGTTTAGTATTATATTAAGACCAGATAATTTCCCATTCAAAATTAACAACTAACATGAATTGCAAATGGTTCTAGAAGAAAATAGTCTCCACTAAAACCCAATAGATATTCACCTTGTACATCGAAAGGTTGGAAGTAATTTGACTAAAAGCTTGAGCATTCTGTTCCAAAAGATGTGCAGCTGCACTGCTAATCTCTGAGACTTTGATGGAAAGAAACGTCTCAATAGAAACTTGAAAAATTGGTAGTTGTTAAGAGCAACTATAAAGAAGTATTGAGGAAGAAAATTTCAAAAACAGCTAACCTTCAGAAGGCATACGTTCTTTTCTGTTCACATGCTGCATCATATGTGAATATGCACCCATGCTGGGTCCAGGGGCTGAAGGTGTGTTCATTTTTAAAGATGGCTCCACCAGCTTATCCTGAACACATTCAAAAGCATTAGGAAATTGGATCTTCAAATCAATATGAGATTGTAAAGATTTAGAGGAAACTCTAACAAAAATATCACTTCCATTGGAAACTTGAAAAAAATTCTTGATTTGAACCTACAGTTCAACTTAGTGTCCTATAATTAGTTTAGACGTTGAACTATTGAAGAAAGTATGGATGTAGAAATAAACTGAAAGAAATTGTCTTGAACAGATTGTGCAACTTAACAACTGATAATATTGCCAGATAAGAATGGCAATGTATCCATAAAAGCTACAGAAGCTAGCCTTGTTCTGAAAAGTTTTAAGCTCCAGGCATCGGCATAAACCAAAAGCAGTAAACTGTAAGGAATACATAGGAATGAATAACCAATGATTCTAGAATTTCATGGAACCCATGTAACCTTGTATGTTGTCATTGTCAAAATTTGAATGTTAAAACACAAGATTTTATAAGATTTTCAGCAATTTCATCTGTGCTAGTCATTCTGATCTTCTCGAAAATACAAAAATAAATGATGGTAAATACAAACATCAAAATAAATGTACTAGCAGAACAAACATCACACACACATCAATTTTCATTAAAGTACCTTTCGATTGTTCACTTTCTTTCCAATGTGTTCTTCAGGCTTTCTTCGTTTTCTCTGTAAAGAAGTTTGCTAGTTAGACTTACTATATGAACTTGAAGAGGGCAGATCAGTTGTATTTTACACAGAAAAAGCTTTCACAAAATGTAATAGAAAAGGCAACAGTAACATAAGATCTTTTGGTACCATGAAATTTGGCAACAAACAGAACTCCCTTTGTTTTTAACAAATAAACTAAATAAGAAAAAAAGTTGCTTTCCAAAAGCATTGCTATAAACTAAATAGAGAAACTATTTTACATTCAAGTGAAGGAAAACTTTGGGAGTTGTGCCACCTAAAGACACCTAATTCCATATTATCCACAAACTAATGAATCCCAAATAATTTCTATTAAAATATAACTCATACTTAAGTCACAGTCATAATACAGAGAAGTAATTTATAAGATTGAGGTGCTTACAGTCATCCACCTACACCTTAAAGCAACATCCCTGACAGTTTTATCACGTAACGTGGCAGCAATCTTGATATACCTCAAAATGCTTGGTTCATCAGCAAACCTAACAAATGGCAAGAACATTATAGAAAATACTGTAAAAGAAAGTTGATCATTGCAATTAAGACCGAAAGAATGGAAGATAGAAAGTATGACCTTTGATGTCTCTATAGTTTTATCGATACAACAAGAATTTAAAACAGATTACACAAGAGAAGAACTTTAACGTATCAAGCAGTCCAGAAAGAATGACTGATTAAACATAAAAGAACTTCAAAGGGAAAAGAAACCACATGTAAGGGGATAATATAAAACAATTATTGTTTCCAATTCTGATATAAATTCCATCTTGTTGCTGTCTGTACGTATCATTGTTTAGATTATCTCAAGTTCAATTTATAACATAAAAGACCTGATATAAAACAAAGACGTCCAGAGTTCTATAACACTGAAAATTTCCTTCCAAGATAACTCTTCGCATAAATTTCGATAATCCTAAAGCCAACAAATCCGATAAGAACATCAGTTAGAAAATAAAAAGAAAGAACCCACATGTGAAGACCTTCTTCCAATTTGAATTGCTCTTCCACAGACCATTCGACTGCCAACCCAGCATCATGCTTGAGCCCTGGCACCGTATCAAGAAGCAGAGAACCAGATGAATTGGTTGGTTGGCTAATAACAGGATGATTGTTGTTATTGTTGACGGCGCTAGAATTCCCCGAAAACATTATGGCCGACGCATTGTTGACCCCAAAATAGTTCCCCATTGTCATCATCTCTGAGCTGCTAGTGGTTGCAGTAGACTGAAAAGATATAGCGTGCCGATTCAAAGCCGAACTTAAGGTTTCGTCGCGGTGAAACCCCGTGTTGGATTCTGCTGCCATGATTACTAATCCTCTTATTTACAGTAACTCTCACAGGAATCTCAGCTGAAGCATATCCAACCTATAAATTCAGGAAAACAACACAACAATTGAATTATAAAACTCAAAGAAGACAGAAATTACTGCAAAAAAAGGAAGAACACAAGTAGTATCTATAATAATTCGCAAACAAATAAACATCCCAAGCAGAAGAAAGGAAAAGGAAGAATGCAAAAAGGTCATAATTCCAAAACAATCGGACAACATAATAAGGGGAAATGCAAAATTGATACGACAAAAACCCACAAACAGCAAGAAACAAACCCACAACGCAAACACCCATCAAAATACAAAGCATTTTTGAAGCTCGAAACTCCACAATCAAAGCTAAACCCCATGAAACAGCAAAATTACAAGAACCCAATTGAAAAACCCCAAAAGGGGTCGAAGGAAAAGGACATAAAAAAGCAAAAATAAGAAGAAAAGAAACTACTCACGTTGATTTCATCTGGGTAACGATCGAAATGGCAGAGGATAGAAGCCCTAAAAGCACAAAATGGAAAGAAATTACAGAGAGAAAAAAAAAAGGAGAGAGAGAAATAGAGACAGACAGAGAGAGAGAGAGGGAAAAAAAAGCTAAGTGAAGGGTGGGGGTTACCTTTTTAGGTGCAACTTTCCGACGAAGCCCTGATTGGCTTTGGGTTTGGCAATACAAAGCTTTAAAATTATATTATGAAATCCATTTTACAAAACGTAGAAAGAGGAAAAAAAGGAAAAAAAAAGGCTTGAATTGAACTCTACAGCTACAGTTACAGCTAGAAAATACAGAAACAAAGTAGTCTCAACAATTGAAATTGGTAGGCTTTATGAGCCACCAAAATCCAAGGAAGCCCCTCCTCTTGTCTTTTTGATTTGGGTCATTTGGGTCATTCAATTCCAATCCTCACAAAGCTCCACCAATGGAAAAAAAGCTCAAATTTTTAAACAAAAGTAAAGCAAGAAGAGAGAGAAAAGGAAGAAGAGAGGGGGGGGTTTCTTACTTGCAAATAAATAATGGATACGTTGTTGCAGATCTTGGAATTCAGCAACAGTGCGAATCCCCATATGCATTTGATGCCAATTATTGTGGACTCTCCACCTTAGCTTTTATTTCAAAAAAAAAAAAAAAAAGAAAAAAAATGATTTCTTAAAATGGTATAAATATGAATATTTTGGGTATTGTGTGTTGTGAAGTGGATTATATATAGTGATGGCATTTGTGATAAAACTATGTAAGTAGCTGTTGTCTCACGCCAACATTTTTAGTCTCTTTTAATTTAAATTCAATTACTTTACCCTTAAAAACCAATCATTTCTTTTTCACCATTTTTTAATCTTTCCTTCCCTTCACCCTTCATTCAGCATCCTCACCTCACTCACTCACTGTTACAGAATATTTATCATCTTCATCTCATAAAATATATATATATATATATATATATATATATATATATATATATATATATATGAAAAATGAAAACATCTATCTTAATCCTCCACTTTCGGCTCTAAATAAATACTCTATTCTTTATTATCAACACTTTAACAATAAAGCTTTGATTTTTTTTTTTCTTTTCAGTTAGGATTTTGAGTCATATATATAAACATTTTGCAAATGTTGTTTTGTTTTGTTTTTTTTTTAACTTTTGTTTTTAATTGGTTTTTTGTTATTATTATAATAAGGTTTGTATATGTATATAGCTTCATTGATATTTGGTTTATTTGTTTTGTAAGTATGGATGTTTTTTTCTCTTTTATCTCTTCAAAAGAACATTTACTTGACAAACTCACTTGTGGGTTGTGGGTGGGTGTTGAGCACTTCTCCCAACCACTTCTTTGATCTCTACCCTATTAGAATTAGTTCAACTAAACATAAAAGGGATTGTTTGTACCATGAGATTGTTTGTTGTCGTACTGTTTATAGAACTTCTCTTTGGACTTTCTACTTGGAGATATTTGCAATATTATTCATGTTAGAATAAAGTGTGATTCTCAAAATTGTCGAGTGTCAATGATGATTAAGCTCATATCGATCATTTCTCCTTTATAATTCACTTAGAATATTTTCTTCTTTGTGTAGGCTTCTATTCCTTTTTGGACTTAGGGCATGTCTTTACACAAATTTTATTGTATTAAATTATTTGAAAGAATTGTTGGTCCAAATGAGCATAGTTATGGTTTGTTAACAATGTTTGAACTCATTCTTGGCTTATTGTAAAAAAAAAAAAGAAAAAAAGATGTTGATGAGAATATAAATTAAATCACAAAGTCATTTAATCCTAGTGATGAACTGATTAAGGTAGTTTTTACAGTTTGGAATGTCAATTACTTCTCATATTCTAGGTTTCACAATATTATTATTTGAAAAAGAAGGGAGAAAATGGTGGCTTTCCAATCCTTTTTTTCTCATTTGATAAATTTAGCTAAAGCTATAAAAATATATTTACATAATTTTAAGCTGAATCAGATTACAACAATTGTGTGAAAAAGTTGAAAATGTCACTAATTCCTTTATTTGCATTTTAATTATTATATTTATTATTGATCATACGTATAATAATATATTACTTTACTATAATATAAAAGTAGATATATATATATATTAATACATATAGTGATATTTGACTTCACCTTTTTTCAATAATTACTTTTATGCTTTATATATATATATATATATATATATATATATATATATATAAACGATGATGTCTAGTGTGAGGAGGTTTAAACAAGTTGAAAGTATATATTTAAATTAACCAATTGTACTGTACGTAAATTTGCGATTGACTTATATAATTAACAAAGGGGGCTATATGATATGTTAAAGAAAAAAATACTAAAGTTTGATGGATTAATCAAAATGTATGGTAGGTGGAAATGTTGAAAAAGTGGTACTAAAAAGAACAAAAACAAAACCAAAAGAAGAGGTCCTGCCATGTCATCTCTTATTTTTAGTTAAATAAGAAGTAAATTATATTAAGCTTATCATAAATTAATAAGTAAATCTAATTTGCTCCACATTAGTTGTCTATATAAACATGATAATGGAATACAAGTACACAACTTTAAATTGATGCGTTTATATATATTATATTTGAGCTATGTTATAGCCACAATTTATATATTGCATAACAAACTTCTCTCTCTATATTTTAGTACATATTTTTATCTCTAAAATTATAAAATGTATTTATTAAAAAATGTCTATTTTTGGTTATGAACATGAATATATATATATATATATATATATATACAAAGATAAAGATATCTTTTGAATGTTGCAACCTATATGACAATCGAAAAGATGTTTACTCTTTTAGAAGTTATATTACTACCCATAACTTTTTTCAAACATTTTAAAAATATTTTTGAAAGATAAACTCTTTAAGTTATTATTAGAAATAACGATTGTGGTTGGGAAAAATCTGACAATGATTTAAAACAAAAGTTAAAGATCAAAACGTCACTTATATCATTTCAAGTCACCAACATATACTTGTTCTACATCCTAATTTTCCTTCAACGTTCAAACATATTCCTATTTTAAATTTACATCTGAAACAATTATTTTGAAAGAACGATAATATACATAATGGTTAAACAAGTAGCTAACCAAGTCGGTGAATATTTTCTTATAATTTGACTTAAAAAATAATATTGAGTCGAATGAAAGATTTAAACCTTCAACCTTTCACTAGAAAAGATATAATAAAGTTAAAATTCAAATCCAACTACACGTAAAAAGAAATCATTCTCATAAATAATATATAAATTTATATAATAACATGGTTTGTAAACAATGAAGGTCTCATCAACTTTCCATTCTACCCTTATCCCCACCCCCAAACCCCAACAAAACAACACCCCCATACATATATTCTCAAAAGAAATTTTGGGATTTCTGAGAAATACTTAAGAAAGGGGGTGACACTGAAAAGGAAGAAGAAAGCTATTATAATATAATATTATTTACAATAATGGATGGAAATGAAAGGGCATGACAAAGCCCACAAACAAAATCCTTTTGAGGATATTTGTGTCATTTAATTAAAGTGATGATCTAGATGAATACATATTAAGAAGAATTCATGGTCCAATTATAGTTTTGGTAAGCTATGTTGACTGGACCTCCATCTCCCAAAAGGTGTGTTAAAAAACCTGCTTTGTTGGCATCCAAGAACTTCATTATCCACTTCAAGATTTCTTTCTCATGCCCAAAGTCCACACTGAACCTGCAGAACCCAACAAAATTTCCATCACTACTTTCTTTTCTTTTTTTCATAATGCTCATCATCATATATAGAAACAAATACATTATTCTTGTACTATATTGCAGTAGACTATGATTACCTCTGTTAATTATTACAGTTTTCAACTTCTATACTTTTAAGTTTTAATTTCCAAGGTTAAGAAAACCTTTCATTGTCGGCCATTTTTGTTGTAATTGAAACTTTTAACACGTTAGGGAAAAATACCTAAGCTACGGACATGATTGAAATCACTCTGGGTGTACGTAGCATGTGTAGTTGAGTTAGATTCAACTTAAAAAATATATATGCAGATACAACACGATCGATACAAACACGGTGGCACATCATCCTTTAAGAATTTAAGATACATGGAAGACACATTCATGATTGACGCATTTATATGCTTAAAAGACTTGGTTTGAGGTATTTTTCGTTCAAAAGTTTTTATTATTGTCATACATGTGTCTTTTTAGTCTACTCAAAGAGTGTTCTATACATAATTAATACATTTGTTGCACTATTAAATGTGTCTGATACATGTTTAACAAATGACAAAATGTCCAAGTGTTTGATACGCTTCAAACGCAGGCACATGCTAGTTAGACTAAAGTTTATGTCCATAACCGCTAAGAAGTATTGACATTAAGGCTTCAGAAAAGAATTCAATTGAAATAAATTAAAAGATTTGGGGGTAAAAATGAAACTAAAAGAAATAAATGGAAAAGAAAAAGAAAGTGAAGAGTGAGTTAGGTGACAAACCACTTGATGATTCCAGTGAGATAAACAGTTCTTTTGTCCAAGTCAACCTCCACTCCTCCACTTTGAAAGAATTCTCTTGCGGCGCATCTTAGCTCTGCTTCTACTCCTTGAGGAGTATAGAATCTCACTCTTGGGCTTGACTTTGTGCCATTGCACAGTCCAAAGTGAATTAATGGATTCACTTCCCCATAAGCAAGCTGACATTTGTATTTCATATTCACAATATGATAAGAATTTTTTAAAAGATGCTATCCATTATATTCATCATTCGACAACAAAGAAAAACAAATATCATAAACCCAACCAAGAATAGAAAACCTTCCAACCACCACCTTCTTTACATATCTATCTTATCAACAAAACTACTAGATTTGGGAGAGCATCATTTCTTAGAAACAGTAACATATGGTGCCGACAAACTAATTGAGAATATAACTTTGAATAAAAGATGTTTTGCCAACTGTATTAATAATCTTTCAATGTTTATAAATGTTTAAATTATTTAATAAATACTACCACTCATGTAAAACTTCTTTAAAATTTTAGATGAAAAATTGGACTTGGAAGTGTCCATGTCTCCTTTCAAGTCCTTGTTACATTGTTTCAAGTATCAACTAATTTGCAACTTTTATGAAAAAAGACGAATTTTTTAAACAAAAGAAAAAGTTTTTGATGTCGTGAGAGATGAGAGTTCTACGATGGATGTACCAATTAAATGTCATAATCCTCCAAGTGTCCAAGTCATGCACCAATTAAATATTAATCTTTCTAGTGCACGAGTTAGAAGGAATGTTGAGATGAGAATTATATCATAAGTAATAAATTTATAGATTCAGGAACTAAATGATTAGATTTGAAAAAGACAAGGAAACAGTGCTAAATGAAGGGGTTGAGCAAAAAAGTAAGGATCTCAACTAATGAAAACAGCATCAGAACAAAAGTATCAGAGATGGAATAGGTATCAGCCGAAGGTTAAAAACAGATCACAATCCTCAAAAGTTGAAATGATAAGATAAACTTTACTTACCTCCAATCGCTTGTCAGAACTGCTGAAGGGCTTAACAAAGGAATAAGGTGGCCTCCTATTGCCTCTGAGAATCCCATTCTTTATGGCTATAAGTGAATATGGGTGTCCACCGACCAAGTATTGGAAATCCGAGAAGAAGGATTTTCTGTCAATTACACCCTCTAGTCGTCCAAATCTTATCAACCCATGAATCACCATAGCATTGTAAAGGTTTAGGAAAAAAGCTAATTTTTCATTTTGTGATAGTTCCAAGAGGTTCACGCGGTGAAGGTCTTCTATTACATTTATGTACCTGCAATGCATAAGAAGTTTGAGACGGGAGGAAACATTTTTAGAAGTGATGAAGGGGAAAAAGAACGGTAATCTTTTTTTATATTCATTCAGCTTGATAACGTTTTTGTGATATTGTTTCTTTGTTTACTATTATTGTTTAGAAAGAAATAAAGGTTTTTTTTTTGTACAGTTATGGGAACAATTATGCGAGTTTGGGTTTTCTCTCTACTCTCGCTCCTCAAGGTCTAGGATTTCCCACTCCTCGCTCACTCTATTTTCTCTTCCAACTCTTTCTTGCTCTCATTCTCACTTTTTATCATTTTTGTCTTGCTGATGATTTTTAGCTCTTGTTTTTCTTTTTAATTAAAGAAAGCAAATAACCAAAGTTGTGATATTGAAGTCAAGAGAGCTAAAATCGAAAAATCAAGAGTTAAGAGCCCACCACGTGTGTACAATAAGGTTGTTTCGTTTCATTGATGATGATGCAAGTAAAAAGATTTTTTTAAAAAGGAAAACTTGAGTTTTAAAAAGTAGGGCAAATTTCATTTAAAACCTCAATTTTAGGTCAAGTACAATCATCTCAGGAAAGAATGAAAAACGAAAAAAACAATAATGTTACAAATAGAGGCCCTCATGTCTACAAAATGATTGTGCTCGTTTAGACAAATGAAACATTTGGTATGCAGAAAGGGAAACTTGAGAACAGGATGAGATGGATGAAGCCCTTTACAAGAAATTGGTTTTTTTGTGTATAATGTGTATTCAGTAATACATTCCTTTTTTCTTTTAAAGCATATATAATTATTTTATCTCTATGTTCATTTATTAACAAAAGTGTAATTATAATTAAATTTACACGATTAGTTTATTAATTGAACTGATGTTAAATCACCAACTTAAACCTCTGCTTTTGTCTCAAATTCAATGTTAGTTTCAAAATTTTCCATTTGACCATTATTCTAGAATAAAATCTCATAAATCGCCTATGCATATTTGCTGTTGGTCATTTTCTACAGGTACTTTGTACTTTCTAGAGAGTGATCTAAAATGCTAAAATCACTGTGTGCTTGTAACACTTGTTTAATAATTTCAATCATGATATTGGATTTAACACTTTTAAACATGATTTTCATATTATCATAATTGATAGTGAATGATTATAACATGTTTTTAAAATAACTTTAAATATATATACATAAACAATTTTCAAATCACTCACAATCATACCTTAGTTCCATGAAACTAGGTCAAAATCAAAGAGATGTGCCATTAAATCGTAACAATAATGGTACTAAGTTATAATACATTTATTAATGCATCAAAATTAAAACCCAATTTAAATCCAGTAAAAACAAAATAATAATCAAATAAAGTAATCAGTTCCTACGTTAACTATGATCACAACCAGACATAAATGCTCGACATTAATAGCACACAAAGCCAAATATAGAAATGAATTTGTTTTAATTTTTTCATTACTTCTTAATTTCTTTTTAATGCCAAATGAAAAATAGGGAAAGAAAATAAACACAAAAAGATGTGGAAAGTTTGAAAATTGTACCTTCGAAATTCTTCAGTGTTGCTAATGGTGAGATAATCAATATGTTGGAGATCTTCAGAGGCATAAGATTCTAAAATGGCGGACATGATCTTGGCGAGCTTTTGTGCAACAATGGCAGCGGGCTTGGGCTCATTGTCATTAACTGAGCCCCTGAAATTGAAGCAACGAGATATAAATGGCCCATGCTCAAGGAATCTATAGAAGTGATTCCCATCTTCAAATTCATTTTCCCTATTCACAACAAAATTATTATACATCAAATAAGATCATAAAGACATTCAAAGGTTTAAATCAAAAATGTTCTGTTTGTTGTGTTATGTTAAATCTAACCTATCTTAGTCTCTGATTTTTGAATTTTTGTTTATTGAAATTTGAAATTTATATAATGTGTCTAATAAGACTTTTAATTTTAAAAGCCGTCAAATAGGCCTTTTCATTTTTTAACTTTATGTTGAATAAATCATTCACTTATTCGATCATGTTTTTATTTAAATTCAAACATATATTAAACTTAAAATTAAAAATTTAAATGTCTAATTTTCTTTTGCACTTAGAAACATGAACAAAGGCACTTTCTTTGATCTCTGGTATTTTAAAATTAACCTTCAAATATTCTCTTTTGGAAGTTAGACCAAGAATTCAACCCTTATTCGATCATTGTACTAAATAGAAGAGAAAATATGGCTAATTTTCAAGAATAAAGAAAACGAAACAGTTACTAAACCATGTAACTAAAGTCTTATAAACTATGTCAATTTAAAACAAAACAAAAGTTAAACTATATTGCTCTGGGATTATTTTGATAATAAATAAAGAAATATACTTTTGAAGATGAGAGAGAGATTTTTTTTACCCAAAGACGTGATGGATAAAGAGCTTCTGGGCCATCTGCTTTCCAATTTCAACAGCCTACATTATTCATTAATTCACAAATCGGATTAAAAATTTCATCTCCAATCTACCGGTGACAAACACTACTTTTCTTTTAAGTCCTCCATTGAAATTTATGCTAAAGTTTTTAATACCCTAATGCTTCTTTTTTAGATCAACTATAAACAGATGTAGCGTAACAGAATATCAAACGCCTAACTCCCTATCATTGCTCAACTCAATCATACATTCTTCCCAAACCTTACAACCAAAGGCTATTATAAAAGCACCCCATCTATATCATTAAAAACAAATTATATTACGTTTGTTTACCATAAAAGGTCACATCGACGTTATTTTAAAATGATTTAGAGTAAAGTAACATTAAAACATTAATGAAATGAATACATGGCATAGAAGTACTATAGATTCTCTACTATTACTCTATGTTATGGTTTGAGTAGATTAAAAAAGCAATATATAGAAGTAATGATGCAACTAAATGGAATTAATTCCCACAATCATAAGATCCATTTTTGAGAAAAGAGCCAACTATTAATTACCACAATTTACTATACCATATTTCAATTTTATAATTTCTTGTTTACTTAGTTGCCCCCATCATTAATGGCCTCTTCCACCACATCCCCTCCCAAAATCAATAATATTTTTATTGGAAAATTTTTCTAAAACTAAATTAACTTAAATATGCGACCGTGACACATAATAAATAAACTATAGTATTAACAATTGTTCCAATTTCTTAATGTCTAATGAGTTTATTTGATACGTTGTTGAACAATATACTATTATATTTATCTGATCTTAAATGTTGATATTATATAAAAAAACACGAATATATATCCAAAGTTGAGAGATTTTATGTGTGAATTTGAAATTTTCAAATTCTATTTTTAGTTTAGGAAAGGAGTGGGGGGCGAGGATTTGGACATTTAAGCTTCAAATATTTATTCCTTAACTAAAAACTGAATTTCCAAATTTAAGAACACACACATATATAGTATTATTAAGGGAAACTTAAAAATTTTGAATTGAAAAGATAATCAGGTGCTTCACGGAGCACAAAACAATGAGACGGCAACTTCAAATGACCGTAGGATTTCAAAAGAGGGTGTGGTAAAAAGAGTATTTTGTCATCTTCATTTCATCCAACGGTCAGAAAACAGAGCACAGAAAAAACAGAGCATACCTTTCTACGGCCGCAGTCAAGGCGGTGAATAAGCGCTTCCACCATTTCGCTGCCGGAGAAGCAGTTCTTGACGATCTTCATTTTGATTAGACGGTCCTGAATCGGCAATCTCTGTCTCAGAAATTTCACGATCTCAAGTAGTTCGTCCGGCGATCCTTCATCTGGGTCGTCGAAACCGTATACTGGCGGAGCCGGTGCGTCGTCGGGACATTTATGGCTGAGCATATCTTTGATTCTCCGGTCAAATTCGCCGCTGTTTCTTAGGGAGTTTAAGGCTACAAGACCCCCAAAGAGCTTGTCGTTGAAGAAAATCTGCGGCACTAGTGTACTTCCCGTCCTCTTCATCAGCTCCTTCTCTCTTTGGGGAAAAACATCGACGTTGATCTCAACAAACCTCAATCCCTTTTCGTTGAAAAAACTCCTAACCGCTTTACAGTCCCTGCAATTCGACCTCGAGAAGAAGCTGATTCTTCCCTTTAGTTCTCTGTCTCTCTCTTCATCGCTCTTCAATTTCACCACGACTTTTAGACCGGAGAGATTGATTTCGGTTACGCCGGGTTGGGACTTCCCGTTGTCGTCCTCATCGTCCTGGTCTTCATCTTTAAGCGACGAAATCCGCTTGAAAATCGCCGCGGATAAGCTATTGCTTCTCTCACGTATAAACTTCCCGATCGAGGGCATGTCGACAGAGATATTCTCAGACAAACTCTGCGACCGTTTGTGCGGTGGTTCTTCGGCGGAGGAAACGGAAATCCCAGGTGGGGCCTCGGGTTTAGGAAGTTGAGAATGAGGCTCCAATACGCGTATTTCGCCATTATTGGGTTTCAATTCGTGGTGGGGACGAACAGGAATATGACCGTTATGATGGGTAGAAATAAAATCCTCTGATTTCTCTGTATCGAAGGAGGAGGCAGAAGAAGAAGAGGAAGAGGGAGATTCAACATCAGAGAGCTTGGTTTGATTTTTATGGAAAGTGTGAGGAATGGAAAGCTTAGGGGTGAGCTTGGGATTGTCGGAATCATCGATGAAAGGAAGTTGAGAAACAGAATGGGTGGAAATAGGATGGATAATTCCATGTGGGTGTGTAGGAGAATCATGAAGTCCATTAGGAAAAGAGATGGGTTCTTGAGAAACAGAGGAATGAACGTCAACAGCCATTAGAAGAGAGAAATGTAGAAGAAGAGTGGAAATGGAGAGAAAGAGGAAGGGGGGGTTTAACGTTTTAAGGGGAGAGAAAGGAAGAAGAGGTCAAAGGGGAGGCCCAGGGAGAGCTCTACAAGAGTTTTCAGTAAATTAAAATAAACCAAACTAACATCACACACACACACACATATATATATATAATTAATTCGGGAAGAAAATAGAAGAGAGACGGTTAGAGAGGGACAGGGAGGGGCATAAGGAAGGAAGGAAGGAAGGAGGGAGGGAGAACAATAAACCCCTTGAGAACCGGGGGGAGTGGGGCCTAACCAGAGTCACGTGAGTTGTGGTGATGATGAAAAACACATTGAGAAAATGTTTGTTAAAAGGTTTGTAGGGTTTAACCAAAAACAAATCAGTTTAACCACCTCACCTTAAAACCAAAGTTTCCAATTTTAACCCAAATATAACACAAATGTTTTTATATATAACATTAATGTATTTATGGAAATTGCTATATATTGTTTTTATAAATTAATGGATAATTAGTTAAAAATTGAAACAAAGATTTTAAAAAATTATATGAGTTATGATCAAAGTTTAGACAAAAATGGTGTTTTTTGTTTGCTTTTAATCACCAAGTGGCAATCTCATAGTCCAAATGCTGCTCTTTTTTTTTTTTTTTTTTTTTTTTTTTAGAAAAATAAATAAATGGGAAGATTATGGTTTGACGTGAAAACCGAAGGGGAGGATACCCGGTTTGGTATCGTTATGCCGCTCCGCTCTCGTCAAACGTCACTCCACGGAATTTATATTTTTTTAAAACCAAAAGAAAAAACATTGGAGGGATGTCTCAATTACCAATCCCGTTTTCATTTGCTCTCACTTTCGTTTCACTATTTTTCTATTAAAAAATTTTTAACCCTACTTTTTTGTTTAGGCAAAATTTAGGAGCGCCCGCCAAGAAAAAACAGCCAACAAAATTTTACGGTCAATACTACTACATTTTTTTTAAATTACAAAAATAATAAATTTAAAAGTGATTGATATTATTAATTAATTGTCATATTCAGAATATAAAAAGAGATATTATAGACTTTTCCTTTTCATTTATACAATTTCTCTAAATTTTATTATTAATTCTATAATTTTTAAAGTTTAATATTTATTCACCTTCAAATTTAAATTTAGTTCAAATTACAAAAAGAAAACGACTTTTTTTTTTTAATTTTTAGATTTAAATTTGACTTCCAAAGTTGTAATATTATATATAATAATATAGAACAAAAATGTTAATATTCTCTAAGCTGATATTCTATAACATTATGCATCTTTATATTTTCAAATTTGTTAGGGATAGTGACTTTCAATTCTTTTAAGTATTTCTTAATCATATTTTCATGTCATTGGGATCTTTCTCATTCGGACATAATCTTATTTCATTCATATCCCCTCTCAAACTTGGATTGTTACATGCCTATTAGCTTCCACTTGGCTTGTCTTTCAACCATACAAAAAAGTTCACCATTACTAATCTCAAATTTGGGGTATTATACGTCTTGGTGGCTACTTGAAGAGGTTCCACTTAGATGACCAATTTGTAACACACCAAGTCCATATATATGAATTATGAATCTTGACGTTGGTGTGCATTTTTTTATATAAGAATACAATCGTTCTTGATATTGAAATTGTAAGTAATTAAAAATTACAAAAGAATAAAAGACAATAGAACCTAATTTGAAATTATTTTATTTTATTAGGGTGAGAAGGATGAAAAAGTAAAAGAAAAGGGATTATTATTATTTGTTTGATTTAAAAAATAAAAAAGGGTTTTACTTATTCAAATAAAAAGAAGGAAAAAGAAAAGGGCATCAAAAATTTTAAAAAAAAAAAAAAAAAAAAAAAGATTGAAATTGGATAAAGGATTTGATTCAGCGTATTACATAAGCTGAGAAGAGAATTGTTGTGTATTTTCTGGACCCAATCTTTAGTCATTTGAAAAAAGGAAATTGTGGATTATTTGAATTATTCTTATGATACACAGTCTCATATTGTTGAACACGTTCCACTTGTTTGCAATCACGTTTTATAAATACCTTGTTATATATATATATATATATATATATATATATATATATATATATATATATATATATATATATATATATTCTTATTAATTTACTGTTTTCTTATTCATTTCAAATACTTTTGTCTTTTTAGTACATCCCAACTCAATTAAACCTCCTACAACATCTTAATAACAAGTCCACTTTGACATCTTGTTCAATGACTTGTGTGCATTTAAACATCCCAACAATACTTCTTTTTCTCCATTTCTATCCTCCTATTAAACCACAATTTGTCATATGATACATTCTTCTTTTTTTTTTTGTTTTTTAAGATATTTTCATTATTTTATATATGATGCGCAAACATAGGGTTGGACATAACAAATCGAAAAACTAAATCGAAACTAGCCAGTCAAAGGAGGGTTCGGTCGATGTCAGTTTGAAAAAAATTCAGACTAACAACATTTTTTTAAAAAATTCAAAGACTTAAACTGACCCAAATCGTTTGTCGATCATAGTTGAGTCAATGACAATTTGGCCAAAAAACCGACTCTAATCGATCAATGCTCATCCCTACATAAAGATTCAAAAGTTTAAACTGACCTAAATCTGTTGTTAAAACTAAATCTAGATAGGAAAGATGTGCGTATCTTGCTTTAGAACAAGAACTCAATTCATCAATAAAGAAAATGATATCTCGAAACATATGAAATTTCATAAAACTACTATTGGCTAAATCACAAGTATTTGTGTTATAGAGATTTTTACACGAAAAACTTCACTCTATATCTTGTATATGATAAAGTCTCAGAATATTCGAATTACTTCGGTTACCAACTTTTTTAACGAGAAAGGATGGTTACAAATCTTTATTGTCTTCTATGTTCTATGTTCTGTTTGTAATATGTATATATATATATATATATATATATATATATATATATATATATATATATATATATATATATATATATATATTTGTATAGAATATTGATATTTCTATCGATAATAATTAAATATTACAGTCCTATATACACCCAAATTAGAATACACTAAAGGAAAGAATACATAAGAACAATATTTCTACAAATAGTATTTCCTAAGAATAATATTTTTAAAAAAACACTCTAATTATGTCAATACCCATCCTCAAACTCAAAGTTATCACAAACTTGAATTTGCTAAGAAAACTTCTTAAATCAAATCAATAGACCTAGGATAGAACTAGAAACCCACGAAGAACAAAAAACACAATGAACTTCTAGGCTGGAGACGAACCCTTCTGGTATAGAAACATAGATCCTCGTATAGAGATACATAACAGAGTCTAAGAAGAACAAAACAAGAACTTCTGGGCAAGAACACAGATCCTAAACTACTGATTTGAAAACAGAACAAAGACGCTTTTGGACAAGAACAAAGATTCTATACTACAAAGACCAATATAATTTTTTTTAAACCAAACGAAAATGGTTAGACAAAAACTGAACTATAGACAGAATTAAACAAAAAAAAAATAGACTGATTGATGCCCGAATAGAGACAAGCGGATTGATACGTGAACACAGACAAGTTTAGACAGGTCTGGAGCGGATAGATACAGATTGAAGGAAAACTTCAGAGAACAGCGACAAAATGGGGCAAGCTGAACTGGGTTTCATGGCGGATCTGAGTGTCTTAGAAGGGAGGAGGTGTCAAGGACGACGTGGGTTTCACGTTGAGTTCACCATGGACGGGAGGAAGCTTCAGGTCGTAGGATTCACAACGTCAGAGCTAGAAACTTGGATGAATCTGGGACCGACGGACGAATCTGAAAGCCGAATAGTCGGAGGCCAACAGATCTGAACGGAACATGAAGCTTCGCGCGTGTGCAACGGTAGGTGCGTGAAGCTTCGTGTGATGGTGGCAGCAGATGGGATAGGTCTAGAACGTTTCTTACGTGGGTTTCATCAAAACTGGGTTATTTGGGTTATGTGTCGTGGAACAGAGGAAGTGGGTCTGGTGGCGGGTGTCGTCGAAACTGAGGAAGACTTAATCAGGGTTTGATGGAAGAGAGGGTTTGGCGGCAAATTTTTTAAAATATTCAGATAAACCCTAATTAACTAGATTGCAAACGACATGGGTTTTTTTAGTGAAAACAAAAAGAGGACGGGTGCAAATTTACATTTAGGTCTGCCTCCGCCTATGGCTAATCATTGACGGAGGTAGTGGTTGAACAAGCCCAAGATAAAACCTAGAGCTTTGATACCATACTGGTTTGTATAGAATATAGGAAATATTACTCTTATATATTCTTTTCTTTCACTACGAGAATGAGGGCGTATGTCGACATAGCTCTGCATCGACATAATCTTGAAATACGTAGGTAGAAGCTACGCCGACGTCAAAATCGAGATTTGCTATTTTCTATTTTGTATTTTCTAACTTATCTACATCTCGTCATATATCCATCGAGATTTGCTAACTTTATTTTTTAACGTATTCTTCCTGAATCTTATACTAAATCGTCTTATCTTTTTGAAATTTCTCCAAATTTGGTTATTTTTACTAAATATTATAACATTTTTCAAATCTTTAGCAAATTTCTTTTCACAAAATTATATGAATTCCCCAAATTTCAAATGACAATATAGATTTTTAAAATTGATTCAACATTTTCAAATTTTGGAACGATCAAATTTTGCGAAAAATTGGATAAGATTTGGAATATATATAGATCAATCTCGACGTTAATCTGTTTAAGAACTCGTTGGAAAAACTCAAACATATCAAATTTAGATGCTAAATATGCTCGGGATTTCACCTAGAAAACCCAAACATATAGAATCTTGGTGTTATTTTATTCGAGATTAATATCTAGAATTCACGTAATTTTTTCAAATCAAAGAGAATTGTGGTGACTTGGATGTTGTTTACAAGAGCGATGTGGTGTGGCCAAATTTAGATTTGTCAAAGGTTCATATTTTTAGGATTAGAATTTAAAGAACTTTTAAATTAGGATAAATATTTTTAAAAAATGTAAAAAAAATTAATATAAGATTTGATAGAATCGTCAAATTTTGAGAAAATTTAAAAAATTAGTTAAACTTTGCTATATGATTTGGAATAATTATATAATTTTTTTGAAGAATTATAGGATCTCAAGTTTAATACTTGCCGAGATTTTAATAAGAAAGCTAAACCAATCCATAACATTAGAAGAATTACTTCTTTTTGTAATTTTTGATGGTCGATCTTCGAGAGATGTACCAAGAACAACAACTGTAACGAGTTTTCACCGTACTAGTTTTTTAAGGTGGAAACATAACTGTGCTATTTTTGACAATTTTCCTCAAAATAATTATTTTAATTAACTCTAAAATATAATGTTGTTATCAAGTAGAGTAAAATAAGTAGCATCAATCTTACTTCTTTTCCTTAAATTTCTTTGTACACAAATTGGAATAACATTTATTCATTTCAAACTTTATATATGTAATTTTGTTCTAACCTTTCCCCATATATATAGTTTCAATATATACAATTAAAAATATAATTTGTAATTTAAATTATGAAAAGTATGAATAGTTCGTTATTAAAACTTCATATATTAAATATCAATATATACACATATAGAATAATAATATATTTTTAAAAAAATTAATAAAAAAAATTAGTAAAATTATTAAAAATATTTATAAAATATAAAAAAATTTAAAATTTAATTATGCTGTAATTTTAAAATGCGACTGTATTTAAGTTTAAAATTTATGGAACAGAGTTAATGTATAAAATAGTTTTTCTAAAAATAATTATAAAAAGTAGGATGACTCCAAATGTAACATTTGCCTTTGCAAACATAAAAGTGATTCCAGACAAATATCGACCGCCTACATTTTTCGTAAGACAAATTAATTTATTAATCTTTAATATATGTAATTTTTTATAGTGATTTTGATAATTATATTTAATTATTTTAACAAAAAAGAAAAATAATAATTAAAATTGGGGTCATGGTCATGGCAGCTGGGAAGAGTTGACGTGGAATACGTATAATAATTTAAAAATATTTAGACATTGGGTTGAAGAATCAAAATTGAGATGATAACAAAAGCTATTACATAAAATATCTAAAAGAAAAGAAAAGAAAAGAAAAGAAAAGAAAAGAAAAGAAAAGAAAACACAAAAACGAAAACTACATAAAAATTAAAAAATATTAGTGTTAGAATCAAAGTTGGGGTCAAAATTAGATATTTTTCAAAGAAAAAGAGTTTGGTTTAAAGTCAGAAGGAGATAAATGACGTTAACACACATTATCATTATTGTTAACCACATACAAAAATTGCAATAAAATGTCATTTTTTAATAGTCGTTGAAGGTTAAATCTCAAAATTTTAAGCTTATTATATTAATCATTATCCAATTACATTACAATAAAACTGTCTTTAGTTTTTATCCATCTTTTTTCCAAATGTCTAATTTTAATATATTTTAATTTTGAGGGACTAAATTTAAGATTCATTAAAATTATATGGATTAAAATTAAATATTTGAAAAGTATATGGACCAAAATTGAATAAATTTCTAAACATAGAATTAGAAACCAATACTACAGTTTTAGATTCAAAGTTTTTTTTTTTGGGCTTATTACAAATAGATTATGTTACATATTTGCATTTTTTTAAAGACGTTGGTATGAACTTAAATATTAGTCTTACAAATGTTACTTAGAAACTTTAAGATTAATTATATTGTTTTTGAAAGATGTGGGATGGAGTGATATAAGTATATAGAGATGATTGTAGGAGGGATTTGGAAGTGATGTGGTGGTTCAAATAATATTCTAACTCTCTTTTAATTCATAAATGTTAAAGCTTGTTAGCCCCTACAAATTATGAACTCAATTATACTACTCCTGGGTGCCCTACTCATTTTTATAGAATACATCTATTATGTTTGATATTTTGAACACTTACTTTAAATTAAACAAATTGTACGTCAACATGTTTCCATAGATTTCATCATATATATCATGAGCTAGGGAACTACCTAATTAATAATTAGTTGATTAAACTTTAAAAACAAAAATGGTAAACTCTAGATACAGTAGGTCTTTATAATTTTAAATCAATATAAATTAAATAAATAACCCTCTTTTAAATTCAAAAGGGTTAAAATTTTAAAATATGATACTTATTCATAATATGAAAAAAAGTTGTCATTATTTAAATAAAAAAATAAAAAAATAAAAAACATGTACACAGTTACTACTAAAATTCTATTTATTAATTACTTATCATAGAACTCAAAAATGTGAAAGAGAAAGAGTATTGAACTAATATACATAGGTTGATCGTTAGATTAATTTTTAGTTTCATGAAATAAAATTTAATGTGAACCTTATAATTCTATGCATCTCTTTCTTATACTTATATTAATTTCAACAATAAATAAATAAAGGAATGAAATTGCTAAATCAACAATTAAGACATGAGATGTAACTTCAACCGGATTGATGGTTTAAAGTCAAAATCCTCGCTTTCAAATATGGTTTGATTTAATTATAAAATAAATAAATTATTATTTTTTAACAAATCAATAAAAAAAATGATTCTAAATATAACCAAATGAATTAAAATATTTATAAGTAGAGTAAAATATCATAAATAGAAATCAATATTTATGTTAAATCATGATCGTTGAAAATGAAAGTGAGAATATTTAAGAAAAGATAAATGTTGTAAGAGTGAATGACATTGGAGGGTAAAAAGCTAAAATACCTTTGAAAGCTTAAAATTTTAATATAAAAGCTGAGGAAAAGAAAAATAAATAAATAAGAACTTTTCCCCCAAAAAAGTTAAACTCCTTTTCCTTTTAAACAAATAAACCAAAACAAAATGTATGCACTCAAAACCTTTATCCCACACCCACTCTTCTTCTACTCACAAACCTTTCTCTCCTCTTTCTTCCTCTTCCTATTTTTATTAGATTTTTGTTGCTATGCATGGACGTACCAATTAACATATGTCCCAAACTAAACTAAGTCCTGACCAACTCAAAGGTTTTATTATAAAATCACAAAAAAAAAAAAAAAAAAAAACTCTTTGTCCGTTATTATCATCTCCAGTCTCTACAAATCAACCTTGTATCTAAATTTCCTTATAAGATTTGGTAAAATAAGTTCTAAATGTTAGGTCTATAACCCATATTTATTACTTTGATAAAATGACAACAAATAAGCTCAACCTATGAAATAACAAAAAGTAGAGATACACGTAATACATTTAATACTCTTTGTACACTATTAATATATACTTGATAGTTGATACCCTACTAATATACGTTTGATGTTCATACACTAAAAATGTGTCTATATGCAAAATGGAAAAATGTTTGGGACAATGAGTTGGTTAATATAGTTGTATGTTATT
The DNA here is from genome assembly GCF_025177605.1 of Cucumis melo. NCBI lineage: Eukaryota > Viridiplantae > Streptophyta > Magnoliopsida > Cucurbitales > Cucurbitaceae > Cucumis > Cucumis melo. The sequence goes on along the minus strand of NC_066865.1, from coordinate 18,636,838 downwards.
ATGTTTGAGTTAATTATAATAACTTGTGTTTAAGAGGTGAACTATTTTAGTTTGAGAAAGAAATAGTAAACATCATAAAAATAACGAAAAAGTAAAAGTAAAATAATAAAAATCGTAAAAAATGAGAATTTTGAATTTTGAAATAAGATCAAATGTATATAATTGAAGATAACAAAATATCTAAGGATGGTTATTATAGTTTTAGTAGAAGGAGGATGGGAAAGGTGTCACAAACATGATAGTCTTGATTTGAGAAGGATTCCCAGACAATGGATAGGTGTTTTAGAACAATTAGTGGAAAATGGGATGAAAAGATAAGCGTGAGTGGTGGTGGAAAGTAAAGGGGAAAAGCGTGTTGATTGTATTAATCTTAATATCTCAAACACATCAAATCAAAGTCAAATAAGTCACCAAAATCATTTTCCAAATGCAATCCCAATTACCAATTACCAATTACCAATTACCAACCAACCACACAATTCAATATTGCTTTCTCCATTCCATCCTTTCTTCCTCTCTCTCTCTCTCTCTCTCTCTCTTATTTTTGTTCCATAATTACTTCAATTTCCAATGGACCCTCCTCCAACTACAAATACTTTTTGCTTTTTTATATATTGGATTATGCACATTTAACCCTATACTTCTCCCATGCCAAAACCTAATAAAAATATTATTGTTATTTTAAATAAACTAAAATATTTATAAAAGTTTTTTTTTCTTTTTTAATTTTCTATTACTATCACTTTACAAGTCAAATAGCTTTTTCTTGTTTTATTTAATTGACTATGTTATGTATCAAAAGAGTTCAAAACTATTTTTTTAAAAAAAAAAAAAGAAAGGGAAAAATTTGGTGGAATTTTTATAAAGAAACAAGAACATAATTTAAGCACTTTTATATTAGTTGAGTGGTCAAATACATGTATATTAGTGGTTAATGTTAAGGGGCTCCAAAAAAGGGAAAAAAAAAAGGTTAATGTTAATTAGTAAATATAGATTATTTTCAGTGATAAAATATTGAAAATATTTTAGAAATGTAGGAAAATAAGAAAATGAAAATTGATCATGAATTAAGAGAGAACAAAATATGTTGTTTTTTTTAATCAGTCTAATCCTTAAACCAAATTTTTAAAATAACAAAACCAAAAACTTTAAAATGAAATATAAGAAAGAGGGCATCCAGTAGAGAAAAACCCACCATAATGAAAATTGGGCCTGAAAAACCCAGTTAAAAGGGCCCATAGAAAGAGTTTAGGGGGAAGATGTGAAAGGGCGGAATGGAATAATAATAATAATAATAATAAATGGGGGGGGGGGGGGGGGGGGGGGAGGTGACAGCGTGGCAGATGAGGTGGCAATAGGTTCTTATCTCTGAATGAATGGACAAGTGGAGGGGGAGGAGGGAAAGGGGTGTGGGGTCCAGTGTTCACGTGTCCCTAAACTCTCACTCCCATGTTGTTTACTCAAATGACAAAAATCTCAATACTTCTTTCTAACTCTCACCAGTCACCACCCAATCCCCCCACACCCTTTACTTACACATATTACATATATATATATATATATATATATATATATATATATATATATATATATTTTTTCCTTTTAAATAAATATCCCACTATTTTTGTATATTACCCTAATTAAATTAATAATGAATAAAAATAAATCATTTCATTGTCTTTTCCTTTACCTCAATTCTTCCCCCTTTTGTCCCTTTTATCATTTTCCCCCATTTTTTCCTCAATAAACCAAACAAACCAAATATCATTTTTGGCAAAACCTTCATGTATCTCAAAATTGTCAATAATAATAATAATAATAATAATAATAATAATATAAAAGCATTTTGTTCCTCCAGTAATTGTAATTTGTAAAAGTGAAATAAAAAAGTAGTTTAACATGGACATAACATAAGTTAGTTGATTTAGGATTAGAAGTTGGTTAAGAATGGGGGAATAGTAAATTAGTAATAGTTAAGAATTTGGAGACTGGTTGAATTATTCACGGGATTTTTGAATCTTAATAATTAAAATCATAATTATTATAAAATAAACAAATAAATAATGCTCACGGGAAGTGTAGAAATATATATTAATAAAATTAAAAATAATAAAAACAAAAAACCTTACAAACCAATCCTTCTCCGTTGCTCCCCACAAATATGCTTCTCTTTCTCTTCCATCCCTGAATTTCCTCTCTCTCTCTCTCTCTCTCTCTCTCTCTCTCCCCGCCATTGTTGCTCTGCAACCAACCTCAACAGCTATGACTCTTCAAATCCACATCGCCCCTCACCACACTTTCTTCCTCAACGAGGTACTTTCAAGTTTCCTCCCCCATTTCCATTTCTCATAATTCCCCCCCTCTTTTCTCATCCCCTTTCTCTTTACTTTTGCAGAAAATCATTTCGGCTTACTCCTCCAGATTCCGCCGCATTATCAAACAGCATAGACGAGCCAGAAGGCGAATAACGACGTCCAGTTACGGTGATGATTTCTCCAATTCCCCCATTGAAATCGATGATTTCCCTGGAGGATGGAGTGCGTTCGAGCTTATTTCTAGGTTCTGTTATAACCACGCTCGAATCGAAATCACTGTCTCTAACGTTGCTTTACTTCATTGCTGCGGTGTCTTCCTCGGAATGACGGAGGATGTCGCCGCCGGTAACCTCATCCGGCAGACGGAGAATTTTCTTGATGGAATCTTTTATTGGCCATGGAGTGATTTGATTTTATGCCTTCAGAGTTGCGACTCCTTTTTCGCTTTTGCAGATTCCTCGGGACTATTGCAGAAGCTTGTTTGTGCTTTATTGGCTAAGATTGCTCAGAATTCCAATGCGAGCTTCGTCACTCCTTCTTCATCTTCTTCTTCTTCTTCTCCCGACAATGCGTCTGGTAGTTCTAGAGTCTCTACCAAATCATGGTGGTTCGACGACATGTCGTTATTGCCTGTTCAGATCATTGAAAAAGTCGTACAAGGAATGGGGAGTTACGGAAGTAGCAACAACAGTTTGATTCTCACCAAATTTCTCCTCCATTACCTCAAAACCGCTGCTCAGAACACTGTTGGGTACGTTTTGATTAATTTGCATCAACCCCTTTTAATCACATAACCTTATGATTGAACTCAAGAACTTATAAATGAATGAAACGTTTCGAGTGTTTGATTGAGAATCTCTGGTTAACATGTGTTAAACGAAACTCCTACACTGAATGTTGAAGCTGAGATTGAAAGGTTGTTTGAATGGTTGTTTCTTGTTATTAACAGGTATGGGAGTGGTCGACCGAGGGGGGAATACAGCGGGTTAGCCGACACGGCGGTGCACGGGGTGGTAATGGTGGGGAAGAGTATGTTTTCTTGCCGGGGACTGTTCTGGGTGTTGAGAGTGGTGTCTGGTTTTGGTCTGAGTAGAGATTGTCGAAATGGGTTGGAGAGAATGATTGGTGGGATGCTGGATCAAGCCAAATTGGATGATTTGTTGATCTCCGGCCACCATAAATGTACTTATGATGTGAATCTAGTGATAAGATTGATCAGAGTATTTGTGAACAGCGATGGAGCTTACTCTATTCACAAGCTGAAGAAGGTGGGGAAACTTGTGGATAAGTATTTGGGGGAGATTTCTCCCGATCAAAACCTCAAAATCTCCAAATTCTTGGGTGTTGCTGAGAGCTTACCGGACTGTGCTAGAGACTGCTTTGATGGAGTTTACAGAGCAATTGATATCTATCTAGAGGTGAGTAGATTTAGAATTAACCTCATAAACCAATTTTTTGTATCATTTTTTTTCCATATGTGAGATGATATGATGTTAAATTCGGTTTCATAAGTTTTTTAGTCAACCATTGATTTAGCATTAACATAGTGTAAAGAGCAGGGGAGCCATCGAATTAACCATCAATTTAGCATAGTATAAAGAGCAGGCGAGTCAAGAAGTTCATGTTACTTCGTTGCTAATTAATATTCGATCTCCACTAATTGGGTCTTATTTTGTATTATTGTGTGTTTCAGTCTCATCCCAATCTTTCAATGGAGGAGAGGTCGAGGCTATGCAGATGTCTAAACCACGAGAAGTTGAGCTTGGAAACATGCAAGGCATTGGCAAAGAACCCAAGAGTGCCGCCGAGGACAGCAGTGGAGGCTTTGAAGTGTCAAGCTAGGGGAGGTGGGTGTTCAGGGGAAGAGGAAGCGTTGACGACGGCAACCGGGGAGGAGGATGATCAGAGCAGTAGTGGGTATTACAGTGAGTGTCAAAGGGTTTTATCAAGCAGTAGCTTCGAGTCAGAAGGATGCAGCAGCAGTACAGGGCAAGACAACAACCAAGAAATGAAACTAAATTTGCAAAGGATGCAATGGAGAGTAGTGGAATTGGAGAAAGTTTGTAGAGAAATGAAAAGTAATATGTCAAGTTTGGTTAGGCAAAGTGCCATCACTTCCCCACCTACTTACCATAGGGCTTTACCAAGACTTTGTTAAGTATGTATATGAATATATAATTTATTTGTATTTGTATTTATATTTATATATGTACACATCAATAATAATTCATTCCCTCCACAACATTATATCTTTTTTCATCAAATCTTTTCATTGATAATCTGGATTGAATCGATTTTGTTATGAAATTGGTCGATTGAATCGATTTTGTTATGAAATTGACAAAAATCCAAAAATCCACGAAGAGAGTGAATAATTTCAATGAAGGACCACAAGTACTTCTAGAGTTTAAAGTTAATATAGGATATTTGGGTCAAAATTTTAAATAACGTTAATTTGATGCATACAAAGTAAAACTTCACGACTTCAAACATTCTAATATTTAATGTGTGATAAAGATTATTTTTTACAAACTAGAAAACAAATTCACGTTGCGTTAGATTCAAAACGAACAGTGTCGTACAACTACTTAAGTTATAAAATAGGTTGAGAGTAAATTATAAAATGGGTTGAGAGTGAGAGTGAGAGTGAGAGAGGGAGAGAAGATCCTTTGAGCAAAGTTTGAAAAGAGTGAAAAAAGAAAAGGCAAGTTGAGAATCGAAAGAAGTGATTTAGTTTTAAAATGTGATTCTTAATTAGTTTTAAGTGATAAATAAGTTCAAGTGGGAGAATCTTGGTGAAGGGGAAAGAGAAGGGAAGAGAAGGGAAGAGAAAGAGAGGAGTTAGAGGACAAAGTTGTTAAATTGAATGAGGGACAGGAAATTGCAAAACAAAATTAACTAATGATAATAAAATCAGATTGTTTTGTGTTGTAATCAAAACCACTGGCCAATATGAAGCTGATTTAGTAGTTTCCTTTTGATTAATTAATTCTAATTTTATTTTTTGGAATATTCACCATTATTAATAACAAAGAATAATAAAAATTTAAAAAAAATTAAAAACAAAAAAAAGTGTCTATAATTGAAGAAAATGTCTGCGAGAGACGTCTAAATATTTTCCAATAATTACTATACATCCAAATCAACTTTTTGGCTCTTTTCATATAATATTTAAAAAAATGTTACATCTCATTCTCAAAAATAGAAAATAAATACTTACAAATATAACAATCAAATTATTATTATTATAATCATCCTTTTTAGTACACTTTCAATAAGTTAACGATGGATTTAACATACGGTATGTTTTTAGATTAATTTTCGCTTTTTCTTTTTTAAAAGAAAAAGAAATAATTTAGTTGATCATATGTTATAAGTGAGTAAAATAATTTGTGTAAATAAGGGAGACATAATTTTCAAAATTCTATTTTGAAAACATATAATATATAAATAAGTAATTTATTAGTATGAAATATTTAAATCATATAGTTTTAAAAATATTTTTAGTGACGTTAAATATATGTTAGTGAAACATACATATACATAGTATATAGTCTACACATGAAATTTGAAGAAAACAAACAAGATTTAATCATTCAAAAATAATGTTGGTGGGTATATAAATAAAAGAAGAAATAAATAATGTTTGGTGATTTTGGAATTTGGATGAATTTGAAATCGTAGATTGTTTTGTGAAAAAGTGATTTGTTGATGTTTGTAGTTGGAGGGACCATAACCAAAAATATAATGTTTTTTTTTTTTTTTTTTTTTTTTTTTTTTTATTATTATTATTTGCAAATTGCCCACTAATGAGGCTCCCCTCTCTTCCCTACAAAACATACATTAAATACATTCTTCTTCTTTTCCTTTAAAGCTAAACCATTTTTGTATTTTCTTTCTAAAATGTCAGTTTTAATAATTCTTTTAAACTTACAAAATGATCAAAATTATATTATTTTGGTCTTTGAAATCGGTGATGACTCTAGTTAGTTGTTGTATCTTTTATTATCTAATCTTGGTTTCTATATTATCAATAAAATCTACTTGTTTCTGACATTTTTTAATACAACGTGTGATAGTAGAAGATTCGAACATTAAATATGTTAGTCAATTATATCAATGTTTAATCAAACGACCATGATAGGCAAATTTGGTTTCTGATAAAAAATTAGTAAATATGATTAGGTTTACCCCAAATTAATAAGTTACTCTTTTTATGTTTGCTTTACTTGAAAGCTAGATGAGAATAAAGAGTCATTGGAATCACTAGGATTAGAGAAGTGTCGTAGAATGAAAACAATAAGAAAAATTGTTAAATGTGAAAACTTTCGTAACGAAATAAGTTTCGTATTACAAATCGAGTCCAAAACGCTTGATGAAAACGTGTATTTTGAATTATATTACACTTAAAAAACATCCCAATTTCGAAGCACCAAAATATTGGACAAGAGTTTTGAAAGATGGATGATACACTTGGTGTGTATGTACAAGGGAGTCAAATACATAATTGAAAGAATCTTTTAGATAGCTTAATAAACAAAAATAACCCCCCATGTGACACATTTTAAAAAAAATATGCTACTTTTAGAAAAATTAAACACCATAAACAAAATTAAAACAAACTAAAATCTAAAATTTGATTTAAAAATAAAAAAATAAAAACATCCAATCCAAAACACTAAAACATGTGAGTAGTGGGATATAAATGGATAATTCTCTCCAAACAATCAATCAAATGTTTATTATGAATAAAAAAGAAAAATTAGTAATCAAACTAATTCTACCACTAATCAACAATCAGATCAATTAATACCTATTAAAATCCTAACTTCTTCCTAAAAGCAAAAAAATCATCATCATCAAAACTTTGTCTTTTCCAAACTTTCTAAGTCTTTTAAACCTTCAAAATCTTCCAGCAGATGCAGAAATCATTGGAACCTTCAGTTTCGTCTCCTTCAAACTCTTCAAAGTCTTCATCCATCCGACGCAAAGCAAATGATTTTCTTTCTGCCAGAATATCTTCTTCGTCAAAACATAATTTGTACGGCCACTAAAGTAGAATTTTTTAAAATAAAAAGCAATAAAAAATTTATCAAAACGTAATTTGTGCTGAAAATAAAAAATCTAATCTAAAATATAATTTGAAATTATATCGTTAATATAAACGAATTTTCTTCCTGCGAAGCAGACCAATCCATTTAGGGCGTAAACATAAGGAAACTCCGAACAAAACCAACCTTGGAACTAAACCAACAAAGTCATGAGAATGCATGTGGTAATGATGAATGAAGTTGAGGAGAGTGATAGCAGTGATAGTAGTGGACAGCAAACAATGAAGGTGTAGCGGATGATGCCTAATTGTTTGAATAAAAATTAGTTTATGTGGAAGGTGAGGAAGAGTGGGATAAAAATAGTGAGGATGCTCACATTAACGAGGAAGAAGAAGAGAATTTGGAGGACTTTATTAATGAGTTAAACCTTACTTTTTAGTCACTTGAGCTCACCGGTTCAATGTAAAGAAGATGATGTACAATTAAATTAAAAAAAAAAAAAGTATCCTGAATGTAACACTTCTATTTTAAAGGAAGAGATTAGTTTATCTTTAGGGATGATGTTTTGATACATTAGGTGAGTTAAGAGCTGCTTTGACATAATACTCGATAAGGAATGCACATAAGTTGGTATATGTTAAAAATGATTCGGCAAGAGTGACGGTGAAATGCCAAGAGGGGTTGTGAATTAACATAGATACAGTATGGACAATGAATCCATATTACCATAACCTATTTTGAAAGAATTTCAAATTAATGTAGATGCAATATACAATATCGATGTTTAGAAGCATTCATTTAGTATATATTTTATCTCCAGAAATTTCAATCTGATACATATATTTTTCTTCCATTTTTTGGTTGTTTTGTTTTCAGATTAACAACAAAACATCTTATTTTTGGTATTGTTGGGCAATGAGCAAAATGATATTTCATTTAGATTGGAACTTCAAGCTTTTTATTCCTCTTCAATGGCGGACTCTTTTCTTTTTCATCAGCTCGCTTTCACTTGGTGAGTTCTCATTGTTGGATCTTACCTCTATTATTCCAATCGGTTGCTCTACTCTATTTTCCTCCATCAATCTCTAATGAAAAAGAACTATAAAATTGATGGTGGTGGAAATATAAAAAAGTCATGTTAGAAACTTCAAATTTATAAAATTTCATAGCCACATAACTAAAAAGATGAAGTACAGTGGTGAAAAAAATAAGGATTTTGCCAATTTTTTAATTTTAAATTGCAGATGATACTTGGATGTAAACGATTTGCTACAGCGGAATTTGAAAATCTCGAATCAAAGTAATTGGTTATTTGGGTGTTTTCTTGCTACAACCACTAGACATCCACAATTATCTTCACAACTCAAAGAATGGACACAAATCTAGATTGCCGTGGAACATAATGAGATGTTTTCAAAACTCGAAATCACTCTGATTTCCTAAAAGTTAAACTTTTCTTTCTTTTTTTCTTTTTTAAGTATATGACAAGTTTCCTTACGTAAATTATTTATAAATAACAAATTGACTCAGCAGAGGGTTGATTGCAACAAATAAAAAACACATGGGAGATAATTAATCACATTCAACTTCAAGCATGTTATTGCAATCAACCTAGAGATGTATACAGGGCGGGTTGGGTCGTGGGCAGGGCGGGGACGTGGATGTCACTTCTCATCCCCATCCCCGCTTCCTATCCCATTACCATCCCACAAATTTCTTCGTGAGGATTCCACGGCAATTGGGTTCCCGGAAACATTCTTCGCTTTTTTTTTTTTTATGTTCAAGGTGGGTCCCCTCCCTCTTCCATTCTCCATGTATTCGGGGATTCCCCGCCTCATTCGGGGTTGGTCCCTACAGATTAAATGGACAATCTCTAAGTCAGCCTCATAATTTAGGAGTGATTTATGCAATTATTGGTGAAATGATATTGACTAGAATCTATCCAAACTTTGCTATTATTTTTACTAAGAATATTTTCTTTTGTCTTTTAGTTAAATAGTAGGAAAATTGTTTTAAACGGTAAAATTTTCTATTTTGGTTTATTTAATAAAAACTAAAGTTTTGCTAAAGGACACGACTCATTTTCTTATATTTGAAATCATGCCTAAATAATAATTCAAAGAGAAAATATCTTAGCAATTCAACAATTAAAAAAGGGAACTATTGCGAATGTCATAAATTTCAGATTCTATACATCAATAGCCATAAGTGTGAAATTTTACTATATTTTATAAAGGGGCGACAAGAAGAATAGCAAAATTTAACATTTACTTTGGATAAATGACAAAAAAAATTTTAATTGTAAAAATAGCAAAACAGTTAATTTGCATATAATAAATGAGACAACTATGCCTTAAATGCCCCTATCTAATTTAAAATATAGATTTTTAAATACAATAGTAGGCAGAATTGCAAATACTCTATACTTAATACACATTGCCTTCAAATTTCTATTTTCCCTCCGAAATAAATAAACCATCTCTCTGCAAAATATCACATCTTCTGCATGCAACCACTCCCCAGCTCAAATAAAACCCTGGTTTTCCTTCACTTGCTTAAAGTCTTCCTTCGAATTTTCACCCCTGCGTCTTCTTCCGTATATTAGCTTCCACAGTCGCTTTTCCATCGCCGGTTTTCCGCCGTCTGCACGCCCTTTGTTTTCCGACCGTATCTTCCTTTTTGGTTTTTTCAGAGTCAATTTATCTTCCACAGTCGCTGTTGCACCGTCGTTTTTCCGCCGTCTGCACGCCTTTCTTCTTTCAATCGATTTGCACCGCGAATTGTGCAAAGTATCGGTGAGTTGTTCCTTCTGATCTTTGGATTCTTGCTCTGTTTTCTGTATGTATGTGTTTTCTGCATATTCAAGCTTTGGATTCTTGCTGTGTGAAAAAAATACCGAGTTCTAATTCTCCGGTTCTAAAATTTGTTTAAATTTCAAATTGCTTCCCACCCGCTTCCAAATGGCATAGAATGTCGTATTTATATTTTAATTCCATGATTTTTGTTTCCTAAAATAAAGGGCATAAAGTGTGAACAGATACGCCCTTTATTTTAGGAGTGTTACTTGGGATCTGTTCTGAAGTTATATATAAATATATTGGTTTTTGGAATTTTTTTTAATTTTATAGAATATAAAGATGAAAAAGGGGAGGGGAGAAATCAAAACAAGGACAAGTGATCGGTTACGAGCCGCGGGGATCACTGGTTCTAGGAAATCATTGCCAACCGGAATTCAAAACCTATCTAGTTCTTCTGAGGAGGTACAAATGAATGTTTTCTGTAATTACCAAACAAGTTATAGATGTTTATATGTTTTTCTATAAATGTCAGAGAACAGAAGATATCATGGCAGAAGGTTCCGGGGGCAAAAGAGAGAGTCCAGGAACTTCAAAAAAGAGGGTGAGAACTGAAACGAAAAAAGAGGAAGCCACTGTCCAGAAGAAACAACGGATTAAGAGTTTGGTAAAGTGTAAATCTATTCTTCAATTACTTGTGGTCTCTTGTAATTCAAATAAGCTTTTTATTTATATTGTTCCCTGTTTAGGTCTCGAGGAAGAGAGTTTATAGGGGGAAAGGAAAAAAACAAAAGAAGGTTGAAGGAAAGGTATAACCGTCATACATTTGTTATGGATGAATTATGTGCTATATATATTAATTGTAAATTTGACAAACAGGATGATACGAAAAGCGAAAGCGAAAAGGAGGAGAAAGTACATGAAGACGAAGAAGTGGAAGAAGATTAACAAGCTGATGATCAAGAAGACGAAGAAAAACAAGATGAAGAAGAACAGGATGAAGAAGAGGAAGGCGAGACCGCAGTGGGTGAAGATTCGAATTCATCAACGAGTGAGATACCCCCAGATACTAGGAAAAGGAGCAAGACTCGAGAAAAGGGAAAGAAAGTAAGCAAGTAATTTCATATTGGTGTATGTTATTTTACATACATAGCTCAAATCTTAGTTTTATAAACTAGGTGAAGGCTGTTAAAAAGGAAGAAAAGGCAAGAGAAGATAGAAGGAGAAAGGGAAAAGCTCCAATGAATCCGAAGAAATCAAAGGTAACATAGACTGTTTCATATATTAAGTTTAGATACTCTGTATTTGTAGTGTTTCATATGTAATGTATGGTACTTGGGTTGTATGTGTTTTGTATTTGTGGCTTCTGTCTTTTGTATGTTAGGTAGTTGATTGAATGAGATGTAGTTAGTTATAGAGTATGTGTAAATTGGTAGTGAAAAGTATAAATGTTCTGTATGTTATTTTATATTGATGGTCTATTCAATTATATATGTTGGTTGTCTTTTATGTTTATGGTGTATTTATCGGTTTAATGCATATGAGATATGTGTGATAGATATATGCCTGGTTACTGATGATTTTTTCAAATCATGTTAGGACTCGGTGTACTTAATGTGTTCTGAAAGAAGAAACGAGCCTTTAAAAATCAATCTACACATTAAGAGCAAAGTAATAGAGAAAATTAAGGAAAATCTTGGAGATAGGCTTATTAATAGATTTAGGGAGGGGATATTTGGGCACTTTCTAAACCTCTCCATAACAAACCAATCCTCCCAATTGTTGTTGCACCTTATTCAGCGAATGTGCAAATCCAAGTCGACTAGTCAGCTTCAATTTCTAATAGGAGGAAGGGTTCTGAGGTTTGGATGGAGAGAATTTGCACTTATAACAGGGCTAAGATGTCATGAGATTCCTGATATTAACCATGAGGATATAAAGGGTGGTGGGCGGCTAAAAGGGGTATATTTTGAAAATCTTAAAACTGTGACGAGGCAGTACTTGAATGTTATGTTCAATATAAGTACCGCTGGAACTGATGATGATAGGATAAAAATGGCCAAGCTGTACTTTCTGGAGAGTTTTTTGATCCCAAACAAAAATGTCTAAGTGTAGATTGAGATCATATCATTATGGTAGACGATGATGAAGTATTTGATGGATACCCGTGGGGTAAAGTTGCTTTTGAACTCTTAGTGGACTTCATGAATAGGGCCGTCTGTAGCAAGGGGCAAACGGGCATTTCTATGGGGGGGTTTATTTTCCCCATTCTCGCTTGGGCTTACGAGGTAATCCCAACATTAAGTACTCCGCCCAACTTTTTTGCAACGAGGATCTCCAATGAAGTCCCTAGGATTATAAATTGGACAGCTGACACACAACCCAAATGGAAGGACTTAAAACAGAAAGTGTTCTATTCGCCAACGGTATGTAGATCTCGTAATTTGTAGTACTTTATATATTCATAATAGTTTTGTTTATACTGTATTTTCTTCATTTTTGAAACAGCTTGAAGTGTCTCCAATGCTGGCAACCCTAGATGAAGTGGGAATGGCATTCTTCGCACCATTCATCGAGACACAAAAAGACATACTCAAAGAAGCAGAGGATGAGCTTCGAAAGAACAAGAATTCTGACCACATAGCCTCTGTTTCGTTGAATAGAGACATGTCGTCTACAAGTGAGATTAATGTCCTGAGGAAAATGGTAGAGAAGACTGAGATTAGCCAACAGAGGATGGAGACGAGTGTGGAAGGTCTTCTTGAGTTTCTTAAATCTGTGGAGTTGAAAATGAATAATCGGTTTGAAGAACTAGTGCAGAAGATGAATGGAATAATGGAAGCAACAAAGAGGCATGAATTTATGGTAAGCATGATGTGTAGACTTTGATAATATGTGTATCTGGTTTGTATTTGTAAAAAATCTTAACAAATACAGTGTATCTGGTTGTAAATAGTCTTACCAAATACAATGTATTTGGTTGTATATGTTGCGCAGGGAGCACGGGCGTTTGAAGAGCACCTTGACAAGGTGGAGGAGGACCAAGAAGAAGATGATGTTGAAGATTTGAACTTGGATACAAGAAATCGAACTGTGCTTGGAAAAAGGGATGACGATGAAGACAAGGATGGAAAAAGGCTTATGGATGAAAGTCAAGGAGAGAGTTCAAGAGGGCACGACGGTAGTCAATCTAAAGTGGCAAAATCAGAGACACCACCAAGAGCTGGAGATAAAGAGTCTTCGCAGTATAAGGTAAAGAAAAAAATCAAAATGTTGAGAATGTGTATAATACATATTATAGACTAATATGTACATACTTGTAATAGGTCCTGGAGGAAACAAATGAGGAGATAAACAGGCTGATACGGTCAATTGATGAGAGTGTTATATATGATGAGATCAAGAAAAAAGAACAGAGGAGAAGAACGGTATAGTTGTGGATCTCTATATGTTTATTATACTAAATGACTGTGTATGTTTAATGACTGTGGTATAAACTACATTGAATTTGTAGCTTTAACTGTGGTAGTAGGCTGCCTGTTAGTTTAAGTGTATGGGGATCAATGACATGAATATTTTTTGGGGTTATCTACAAGTTGCCACTGTTTTTTGTGCTGGAAATTACTATGTATGTGTTGGTTACGGTCCCCTTCTGGGTAATTATCATTAGGGATATCATTGAATATCATTTATCATTATGAATATGATTGAATGGCTTGCTGTGAAACATTTAACATTATGAAGATCAGTTAATGGATGGATAGGTGTAATGTTGAATGAGTATATAGTTATTCTATCTAGGCAATTGGGATAACATTTCAACTGTATTTGAAATCTGGCATATAAGTATGTGAATGGCTGTAGGTTTGGTGTGACTACATATTCCTTCGGGACGTTGTGAATTGTTGTATATGAATGGTATCTTTAACTAATACCCGAGAAATATTAAAGAATGCACGGGTCAATGTTCATTGAATTCAATCCCAAGAATGTTGAGGAACGTGCAACCAACATTTGACAAAATTAAACATAGACCACAGATGGCCAAGGTGATAACATATCTAGTATAAATGACGGTTCAACATTTCGAAAATGATAATAACATACTTAGTATAGAGACTTGTTTGCCAATAACTTGTAGATTATAGGCAAAATGCCGAGTAATGATAGGGTTTCAAATATGGCAAAAAATACAGCAACAGCAAGGGTTGTTCTAAAACATGTAAGCATACGATCTAGTTTATATGTAATTTATAACTTGTTATCCTATTCATGGATTTTTTTTAGCTAAACAACACAAAGGAAGGGTTAGGAATGAAAAGATCAAATGCTAAAGAGTATAGAGAGGTTACACCAGTTTCAACGGGAATATGGATAGATGCTTTAAGAGGAAAAGTAGTTGAACCAAGAAAAGATAAAGAGAATTCATTCTCAGAATGGCCATCGTTTGATCTGCATCTAAGTCAAGCTTGAAATATTCATTTTATGCTTTTTTGTTAGGGGTCTAGAATATATTGGAATTAACATGTTTTCGTTGAACTAAGGTATTTGTTTTTACAAAACTTATAAATTCATGCTTATTTGATAATTGTTATGTAAGCTGGATTACATTGGATTTTGAACATAACTGTGATTGAGTTTAAAATAGCCAAATACAGTGTGGTTAAATACTTTGTATTTAAGTGAACAAAAGAACGATCTTATTTGAACGAATCATTCAACCAACTTGATAAGAAAATACAACTATGAATATAAACTAATTATCCCTTTTACTTCTTAAACATCGCTATTACTAAATGGGTTCTTTACAAGACCTGCAATTGTGACCTTTTTTACCACACCTGCTACAACGAACAGAGGCTTTCTTCTCTAAGAATGAAGTAAACCTCTTCTTTTTGGGTCTTCCAGCTGGATGTTTAACCTGTAGTGGAAGTATTCCATCATTACCACCTTGGTGGGTATTCCTAATTTGGTTTACAGTACCAATAGGACGCGTCCCCTTCTTGTACAGGTTTATCAAATTTGAGACATAGTAGAACTTATCGGTGTATAAATGGAGATTAAGATTCCTTGTGGACAATGCTATACATGCATGTGAACAAGGGATCAAATCAAGGTCCCATTGACGACATGGACATGTCCAATTTAAAATGTTGACGACAAATTGTTTCTTACGATGGTGGACTTCAAATTCATGTTGGTCTACAGGATATATCTGTCAAACCAATACAACAAATATCATGTACAAAAAAAGTAATTCACTACACATTTACTGCATTTATTGAATATTAAATAACTTACATTCATTGAGCGGCTATGCGCCAAGAATTCTCGAATCATATCTTCTGCATATATTGAAAGTTGTGTGCGTTGGAAACTCCATTTGGTACGACGTTCATAGAACCATTTTTGAATCAAACTATGGATAGATTCTAGAAGTCCAATTACAGGCAATTCTCGTTGTTCTTTCAAGGTAGCGTTCATACTTTCAGAGATGTTGGTTGTAATAACCTGGTATCTTTTTCTCCTAAAAAATGCCCTGGCCCACTTATGTCTTCCCACTGCTTCCAACTCATGCCTCATTGATGGAGATAGTTGTTCGAGTTGCCTCATGTAGTACTCAAATTCCAGTGGTGTATACGCTCTGGCACATTTATTGAATGAGTCCTCCATGGGAAGTGATTTATGGTTCTTTTTCAAGTTCTTCAACAAATGGAATGCACATAATCCATGTTCAGCTATTTCATAAACGACATTAAACCCATTTTCTATACTTTTGTGAACATCAGAAACAATTACCATCTCATTATGTTCCCCAAAAACGGTTTTAAGGTTTCGAAAAAACCATGACCATGACAAATCATTCTCTGAATCAACGACAGCAAAAGCTAGTGGCACAATTTGAGAGTTCCCATCAATAATACAAGCAGATATGAGGGTACCAAGATAATTGTTCTTCATAGCTGCACCATCAACAGAAATAACTGGTACGCAATAGTTCCATGCATCAATTGAAGCAGCTAGTGCCATGAAATAGAATTTAAACCAACCTTCATCATCTGCTTCTTCAGCCGTATATGTACCTAAAAACAGTCAGATAAAGTAGTTTAGAATTACATTGTATTTTTATATGGATCTTGTGGTATCTGTTAAAATACAGGGTAATTGAAAGTTTTGATACCTAGGTTGTTTCGGATCAGTGCATCCGAAAAGGCAGACAACATGGCATATGAGTCCTCCGGAGTACCCCTAATGGAATTCAAAGCAATTTCACGTCCTCTCCAAGCTTTATCATAACTTATGTTCACACCGTGGTGAATCTTCATATAATTTATAACATCCGAAGGACGACATGGAGCCTTATCATTCGTTTTAAATATTAATTTCGTACATTTAGATACAATCCAGGATGTTGCTTGTTTGTGGTCATTCTTCACGACGTCAACAGAACACAGATGTGTATCTGTGAATTTACGAACTATCCAAATGTCACTTTTTTTTAATACCGAAGCACGTAGATACTAGGGGCAAGATGGATCGTTACATCTAATGTCGAATGATGTACGGTTGGACCTAACAGTAACTAATTCAAAGCTACTATTCAAAGCGAGCATATAAATAGCTTTTTTTAAAACTGATTTTTGTCTAAACATGGATCCAACTCTAATGTGTATAACAGTATTTGGTGATTCAAATGCATTGAAATCAATAATTACATTTTCAGTACGTGAGTCTTCGGTTCTAGGTAGTTTGCTGCTCATATAAGGGGTATTTCCAATATCCGTAGCAAGTGCGGTGTCGACAACAATGAGTAGATCATTGTCCGGCAATTTTGATAAAACTAACATAATCCAAGACACATCCTTATCATCCACAATCCGAATGAGTTTCGAATTGTTGCCATCTTTCCAGTAAAGGGTCAAACTACAGATAGAAACTTCTGAATTTGGAAAAAGTCTATGTTGGATACAATTTACAAATTCTTGAAACGAGGATGAAACTGGAACATGTACATCAAGGAGGCGATAGTCAATATATCGGCATGACTCAATCCATCTACCATGGAATACAGTCTTCACTCGTTGCAAAGCCATCAAAACAATTCAAAGGGAACAGGTTTATCGAATAAAGTATTAAGTGGTAGATTGTATATAGGAGGGATGAATATTAAATTATTGTTTTATTTTATGAATATAATGTATATAGCATAATCTTATGAATATAATGTTGGGAAGGCAATGTTAGTTATTTTCTAAAGTAGTTTAGAATATAAAGATTTGAAATTTCAAAAAGAATATGTTTTGCTTCGTTCTTCGTTAAAATTTATGTTTTAATGGCCATGAACGTTTTGGTGAAATTTGTATTTTCGTAATATATTCAGATTTGAGATTGTGTTTCGATTTCCATTAACGAACTGTGGTTTGTTTGTAACATTAAAGATATAGATGACAATTTATTTGACATCATTTTAGGGATAGTTGAGATTTGAATCTAAAGATAAGTATTCCCATTATATTTGTCATAATTTTAGGAGATTGGTGCAGTTGAAATTTGAATTTTATAGATTTGAATTTTGATTGTTGTAAATGCTTTTCGGTTACGTTCTTTAATGTTTTTTCGTAAATGGTTAAATATTGCATCATGTTTATCATCGTTTTAGGAAGGAATACTTCATTGCATTAAAATTCTATAAGCTATTCATTGCGTTAATAGCTATTGAAGGAAAAATCGGTAGCTAAAGTTTGAATATATAATTATTGAAGGGAAAAATGGGAATAATTAGGGGATATTGAAATCAATTAAACATGGTTAGGGATCTTTGTGATAATATAATAATTATTTGATTTGGTTAATAATTAACATAAGTGGGTGTATTTATAGATACACTGTAATTGGCTATGTTATGTTTTATTTGATTTTTCAGGTTCTTTAAATATACTGTATTTGATTTAGGACAGTTTTGATACGTTAAGGGGCATTTTCGATCGAAAAAAGTGGAAAATTTACCCACGTAGTTGGTTTTGCCATAAATAAAAATAAAATAACTATTTGCTATTTTGACAAATTCCATTCTTATATTTGCCATTTTCAAGGATTCCTCTTTTATAAATATTTTTGTTCATTTTTTATATTTAAAAATGCTCTCTCCCTAATAACCTAACAAAGAAAATAATTTTAAAAGTTTAGAAAGATGCAAACATGAATTTGCACAATTAATTGCAACTAAGTCATGGATAATGCCTCGGTGCATCACTCACGCTAAAAAGGACTAAAATTAAAAAAAAAAATTTACATGTCAAAATGATTGGATAATCGAGTGAAATTTACGTATAGATGCCCATTAGTATGCTTAGGGTCGTTTAGCAACGTTCTCATTTCTTGTTTCATTTTTTTTATGTTTAGTAATGTTCCTTGTTTCTCTCTTTTAAAGAAGGTAGAAATATTTCTCATTTTATAAAGAATTATTGAGAAAAAAAGTAGTTTCTTTTGTTCCGTTTCTCAATTATTTATATTGGTTTCCATTTTTTTTCTCAATTTATTTCTATTTGTTTCATTTTTTTCTCAATAATTTTTACTGATTTCCTTTTCTTTTTTCAGTTATTTTTATTGGTTTTCGTTTCCTTTTTCTTGATTATTTTTCTATTGGTTTTATTTTCCTTTTTTCTCAAGTATTTGTCTATTTGTTTCCTTTTCCTTTTCCATTTCTATCTCTACGTGATTTTCTTTTTATTCCTCTAATCTCCACCGTCTTCCTTAATTAACCATCCTCTTTGTCTCTCATTGTCTTCCTTTACAAATCGGACTCTTCCTCTTCGCCATATACAAAGTTTTTGCCCGACTTTTCCTCTTCGCTGGATCCATAGTTTTCGTCTTCTTCTTTGCGCTTATCTTGTTTTTGTTGTGGGTTTTTCTGTAAAGTATTATAGGAAGTAGAGTTAAAGGTTAAGTTTTGATTTGTTTTGTTTCTTTCAATTCTGAATATTGAGGAAATAATAATTTACTTTAAAATTAATATTGCATTCTAGATATCACAAAATATCGATAAGGTTGTTAAAATTGATAGATTAAGGAGTGAGTCGACATCATCTAAGAAAAATGGCCTGAGCGAGAGATGATATTGCCAATCAAATTTTGGCAACATTTGAAAAATGGATACAATTTTATATTTATGTTATTATTTTTATTTGTTCACTGGTACTCTTTTGTATTAGATGAATAAATTTTTGATAAATTTATTTTTTTATGTTTAATAAAGGACATATATTTTTATTTAATGTTTAATTGAATTAGATGTGAATTAAACAACATAAATAAAATAAAAAATAAATCTCGAAAAAAATCAGAAAACAAAAAATAGTTATCAAACACATATTCTATTTCCGTTTATTTTTTTTTTCGAGAAACAAGAAACAGAAACAACTATAAAAAACATTCTTGTTTCTTGTTCTAAAAAAAAAAAACAGTAAACAAGGAACAAGAAACAAAAAACAGGAAACAAGAATGTTATCCAATGAGCCCTTAGTGTCCATAGTCACGTGGCACACTCTTAATCATCCCACACCCTTGACATGTGTGTTAAAGATGTCATCTTTTACTAGTCATGTAATTTACTCATGTTTGTCAAATTATTTATAAATAGTGGTATTTGGTAGATTACATAGACACGAGAAATTTTAAAGAACTTAGAGAAAGTGGAAAATTTTGAGATTTTCATTTTTATTATTTTTCATATTTTCTTATTTATTATATAATATTATTTTTCAGTTCTTTTTCAATTCTTTTTCTTCTTTTTTAATTCTTTTTCTTTGCGAGTTATTCTTCTCGTCTTCGTCTTATTAATTTCTTCATATTTTTACTTCTTCTTCCTCATATTTACACTTGTTTGCAATTTCTTCATTTCCTCATCCAAAATTTCTTCTTTCTTCTTCACCTTTTTTTTTTCTTAGTCCAAGATCTAAATGATATTGGTACAAGATCTAAACGATTATGTATCAATATCCAAACAGTTATTTATTTATCTTGGATAAACAAAGATATACCATCATTACTAATATATCATCTAGATTTGGTTTGTTTAAACTATATACAAGATCGTTTATGGTGGATACAAGATCGTTTAGACTGCTTACAAAATCATTTTTCAAGTGTGTGTGACGTCGCGGGGATATTTTTGTTATTTGAGGTTGTGACTTTTTCCTTTTTCAAAATGGTATAGAGTGTAAATATTTTAAAAGAACTCAAAATAGATATATATAATATATATAGACAAAATAAAAAATCAATTTCCTACCGTCTTTATATACCATCTTTTATAGTTTTATAAAATGTTCAATACATTTTAAATTTTCAATTTAAGATCCGAAAAATGAGTTTGCTATCAAATTTTGAGATTAAAACTGAAAGTGACGAAATATTAATTTGCTTCCCACAATTGATTTCTATGAAACAAAAATAACAACAATAATTAAAATCTACAACAGTTACGTATAGAGCAAATTTTATGAACTCACCGTGATAAATAAAAACATCAGAAATAAGAGCGTCGGTCCCAATTTCTTACTGCTAATTTTCATGGCGATGTGTAGAACCAAACAAGATATCCTGCACCAATGATTAACATCAACACACAAATAATTTCATACCCACAAATGAAATTCAAATCCTAATTTGTTCAAACAATCAAAATTTTCACTACAATACCTTCAATGGAGGAATAGATTTCGAGAGCCATATCGGCGGCGTGTTGAAGATCCCGATCATCCGTCCAGGATATCCCAATATATTTCCAATCCTTTTTCCTTCAACATCAAACACACGACTCCTACTTCTTTTAGAAAATGCGTCCTCTGTCACATCCGTGTAATAAACACAATTCTTTTTGCATCCTTCAAACTCCGATGCTTCGATCGAAAAACAACAATCGTTCCCCAAAATAATCGATCGATTTCCCAAATTCTTCAGCTCCACCCATGTCCCCCATTCTTGATCCAGCTTATAAGCTTTGAAATCAACTGCTTTTGGTAATGAACTGTAAGGTGGCCGTTGAACTGGAATCATGAAATGATGTTGTTGTTGTTCTGCGTCGTCCACGGCGGCGATTGCGGGTTGAAAATGACGCTCTTTGTCGAGGAACCGATCGATTACGAGAAGTTCGCCGCCGCATTCCACTAGGTGTTTGTGGTGGCCGAGACCGATCAGAGGAGGAGAAAATTGTACTAATCGCATTGATGAATCGATCCAGAAAACCGTTCCCCATCTATCGACTGTGTAGTACTGTTGATTGTAGACAATTACATCGTCGTAGTGGAAATTTTGTTCATCGATTAGAGTCCATTTCTCATCACCAGATCTGGCAAACCCTAACTTCCCGCACTCAAACACTGCGATTATGGTACAATCTTTAACGTCTGATCCAGAGGAATTTGGGAATACAACGATTTTAGAGATTCCAGGAACACAAGTGGTATCGCTGTACTTGAGCGAATAAGATACGGCCAATTCGTCCATTCGAAGATCCAGTAAGTTCAATTCGTTGTGTCCTTGCGAAAGATCTTCCAAGTTGCATCGGATTATTTGCTTGGACAGAGGATGAAGAAACCGCATCTTACCTAGTTCCGATTTCTCCACCTTCACTAGACGGCCGTTCCGGGGAGGGGGAGAAGACGAAGAGGAAACGTTGGGGCTTGGTTCGTGGTTGAGAGGAGCGAGACGATAGATGATGGTTTGGGAGAGGAAGGCATCGACGGATAGATTGGCAGAGATGTATGGAGAAGGAAATCGGAGAGGAAGAGGAGGAGATGTTTGGGTGAAAGGAGGAAGAGAGGAGCGCCATGAGCGGCAAACGCTGCGAAATCGGAGGACGTCGATGTAGGTGTGGAGGTGTTTTCCGACAGCTGGCCAGATCTCCGGGGGGAGTTCCGACCAGGGTACTCCGGCGTCGTCCATTTTTAATTGGCGGAAGGAATTTGACTTTGACGTCAGTGTTGTGTGGACACAATCCTCCTGATTATTAGATAAATAAATAAATAAAGTAATTCCTTTTTTTTTTTTTTTTTTTTTGGAACAAATAAATAAATAGGAGTAATTCAATGATTGATGGGAAATTGAGATATAGTATAGTGTAGTGTAGTGTAGTCCTTTTATTTCTTATAAAAATATTCTTTTTATAAATATAGTAGAAACTGGAAATACACCCAAAACTCCATAACCCACTCTTGAAATCTTTTAATTTTCAATGTGATCAATTATTTTCCTGTGGTCCTTTTTTGTTTATTGGTTGCAATCACCCCTTTTGTTTAATCATCAATTTCTGTAATTTACGTACCTTGAAGTTGGGCATCTACTCTCAAAAAAAAAAAAAAAAAAAAAAAAAAAAAACCCACCCACCCAAATAACTAATCACTTTGATTTGAGAATTTCAAACTCTATACATATATATATATATATATATATATATATATATATATATTATATTTCATGTATTTCACCCCTTCAAACTGTGAGTATACATTACGAGGGTCGATTTGTCTTCCATGGCAATGGAAAAGCATCTCTTATCGGGGCAAATGCATAAAATTGATAAATGCAATTTTGATACCATATCCATATCTAAAACTATGGATACAATGATGATGAAGGTAGGTGTATTAGAATGTGTAGAAATTCATTATATCTAGTTTTACCGATGGATTTTGAAGGAGGGCTGAGACTTTTGTGGAATGATAAAGATAATTCGAGAGGTGTTAATGGCTTTTAAACATGTGAATTTTAACCATATCTATATCCAGCACTTGGAAATGAAATTAAATAAAATAAACCCACTTAAAAGAATTTCAAATTAATGTCGATGCAATATAACAAATATTAATAGTCTTCTCTACTTTCCTCAATCTCTAAGGAAGAATAATTATAAAATTAATGGTGGTGGAAATATAAAAAACTCACGTTCAAACTCCAAATTTATAAAATTTCATAGCCATGTAACAAAAGAAGTATAGTGGTGAAAAAATAAGGATTTTACCAATAACCCAAACAGTAAAAATGTCACAGAAATATATACTTTAAATTGGAGAAAGACACAAACCTGATACTTAGATGTATAAATGGATTTGCTACAGCCAAATTTGAGAATCTCGAATTAAAGTGATTGGTTATTTGGGTGTTTTTTTGCTACAACCATCGGACTTCCACAATTATCTTAATTGACACAAATCCTTCTCAAGGTGCAAATGTAGATTGATAATGAGATTTTTTCAAAACTCAAATTCAGTCTGATTTTCTAAAAGTAAATTTCAACTTCAAGGTAAATCCTTCTTTCTATGCAAGTTTCTTCTTTTAGTATATGGCAAGTTCATTATATATATAAAAATTATATATAAATCCAAAGGGTTGATTGCAACCAATAAAAAACCAAATCGGACATAATTGGTCACGTTCAAAGTTCATGAGTGTTATTGCAATCAACCCCATGGTTTAAGGGTGATTTATGCAATTAGATATTGACTAGAATCAATCCAAATTTTGCTATTATTTTTACAAGAATATTTTTTTTTGTCTTTTAGTTAAACTAATAAACAACGCGTTTGATACACGTGAAAATCATATACGAAAAAATTATATTTTAATTTAACTCCGTAAAATTGGGACAGTCATTTCAATATTTCTTCTTCTCCTATGTCTCTTTGTTTTTCCATTGATTAAATAATCCTTTTACTTTGATTTGTTTGCACAATTTAAATTTCGTTTCTTAACATCTTGAGCTTATACGCTACAACTTAACCATCTAATATATATATATATATATATATATATATATTCAAATAAAGTGGAAGATAGAAAGATTGTTAGTTGTGTAATGACATAAAAGCATTATGTAATATTAGTTATGAAAGATGGAAAAGTTACATTATGACCTTAATAACATAGAACATTAACTAGTATCGGTTATGGAATCAAAACCTTTTTTTAACAAGGAGATCGAAAAGTTAACTATCTTGTTGAATGTGAAAATGGTCACAAACATTAAATCTATGTGAATGAAAAAATTGCCAGAAGCAAGATTGAGAAAAAGTTACAATAAAATGGCAAAACATCCACCAAAATCATATTTCTTTTGAAATTATGAAATTATAAATGTGAAATCATTTTTTTTTAATGAATTTGAGGTAAAAAAAATTAAAGGAAACACTTTAGTATTTCTTGCTTTATACATCTTATTACCTTTATGTATACTTCGTAAATTGCATCAATAAAATGGAAGAAGAGCCCCAGTCGTACCGAAGGACTCAACTGGCCTACCCAACTCGTTCCCAAGCAGCAGCTCTAATTCTGATCCTTTCCACTCGTAAACAAAGTCAAGCAAAAACATACAATAACCTTGAAAGGATAGATATGATAACCTTGAAAGGACAAACGGATGGAGATTCGAAAGATAATTATACTTATTAATCTAAGGTTGAAACTCCGAGATCTAATCTCGTTCCCTCTTAGTTGTCGAGCTATTGAAAAGCTCTCAACTCAACGGGGTCCCTTTCCTAGGCCTCTGACTCTTCGAAAACTGCTATTAACTAGTCTATTACGTTGCTCCATAATTCCTAGAATTTTGAGTCAAAAAGACCCCTAAAAGAGAAAACCCTATACATTTATTTCAGGCCAAAGGAAGCCTATGTTTTAGGAGATAGATCTTGTTATCAATCGTATGCTATTTATCAAAGAAAGGGGAATCGGGATAGTTAGCCTAGGAGAGAGGCTCCTTGTTCATTGAGGTCGTTGCTCCACCCTATATCAAGTATCCTTCAAAGAAAAGTAGACTCAATTTCTAGAGTAAAAGAAATAGGAATGAGATCTTGAGGAAGAAAGAAAGGGGATTCGTCTTGAATGAGTACCAACCATAGGCTTTCTTCTTTTTAGTAGGAAATAAGAAGATTAAAAGAAAGATTGAGTATGTGCCGGTATTTACTTTATTTTAACAAAATCCAAATATACGTCACTCAACCATTTCATCAATTAAATAACTTTAATAAAAAACATTAAATGAAAAAAAAAACATGAGCAATTAGATTGTCATGGTTACATGAAAAAAAGATTTTCAATATAATTACATGATTTAAATATGAAAAACATAGACATAGGTACATTTCAACCACGAAACTGGTGGTTCAAGTTTCCCCAACTTCTTATGTACTAAAAAAAAACCCATAAGTGAAAAAATATACACAAGCATAATATAAATGAAGTAATATATACAAGCATACTTCTATACAAAAAAATAGACAACAAAATAAAAGAAAAAATAGAAGAGAATAGAAAAGCATGATTTGATTTCTTTTTCATCCTTAGCATTTTGTTGTGATATGTGAACATGAATGAAAACAAAAGAATAATATATTTATACCCAAAGATTTGAAAATGAAGAATTTGAAAGGTTGAAAGAGATACAAAAAAGTTAATATGAGATAAGGGAATTTGAAGAGTTGGGAGATATAAGATTAAGGAGAAAGAAATGTGAATGATTTGAATAAATTTAAATGACCTAATTAATTGGAGAAAAAATTTTAAATTTTTGAGAAAAGTTATAATAAGGAGATGAAAAGTTAACGAGATGTAACTGTTAAATGTGAAAA
This sequence comes from Cucumis melo, assembly GCF_025177605.1. Taxonomy (NCBI): domain Eukaryota; kingdom Viridiplantae; phylum Streptophyta; class Magnoliopsida; order Cucurbitales; family Cucurbitaceae; genus Cucumis; species Cucumis melo. Next base: position 18,611,054 of record NC_066865.1, on the reverse strand, counting down.
TGACCACAAACATTAAATCTATATGAATGACAAAATTGCCACCAAAGCAATATTAAAAAAGTTATAATGAAAGGTAAAATGAGGTTAAAAAGTTTATCCAGTTTCATCATTTTATATATACTATAGATATAGATGGTAGGAGAATTGTTTTAAAGGGTAAAATTTTCTATTTGAGTTTATCTAATAAATACTAAAATTTTGCTATATTTTTAAAATCATTTTCTTATATTTGAAACCATGCCTAAATAGTAATTCAAAAAGAAAATATTTTAGTAATTCACCTATTAAAAAAGAGAATTATTGCGAATATCAAACTCTTGAAAATATTTACAAAATATAGCAAAATTTCAGACTTCATCAAGATAGATAATGACAATACAAATTTTTGCTATATTTTGTAAATATTTTATTTCGTTTTGCTATATTTAAAAATGTTTCATCCAAAAATTTAAGAACGAAAATAACTTTTAAAAGTTTGAAAAGGTACAAAATTTAATGGTTAATTTTTATAAATATAACATAGCACCAAAATATTTATGGTATGTATAATCAAATAAAAAACCCATGAAACTGGCTATTTTTCTTTAATATTTTAAGTTTGTTCTTGTTACTTTTGAATTTTTTTCGATTTTTCCCTTTTTTCTTTCTATTTTCTTCACAATAACGATAACCTTCTCTTCTTCTTCTGTAATTTTTCTTTTATATTTTTTTAAATCATGATCATTGTTCTACAATTATTATTATTCTTTTTCATTATACTTATACTATTATTATCTTTATTTTTAATCAATCGTTAATCTTATTTTATTTTTTTTCAATGTGTCATAGACAGAGATGAACTACATGATTGTTTGCCATAGGGCTTTTCAAAACCATCATTTATTGTGAACTGCATGATCGTATATCATGAACTACACGATTATTTATCATAAACTACACGGTCATGTACCATGATCTACACGATCGTCTACTAGAGGTTTTCAAAACCATCATTTATCAAGAACTACTTGATCGTGTATCATGAACTACACACGATTGTGTATCATAATCTATACGATCATTTTATTATGACTTTTTCAAAACCATCATTTATCATGAACTAACAATCGTGTATCATGAACTACACGATTGCGTATTATTTCTTACATCATTTAGAAGAAGAATTAAATACGTGCGAGTGGCTGGTTAATCGCCTATTGATTAGGCAATTTTCTATATTTTTCATTGTGAGACTGCGAGCTTTTTCCATTTTCAAAATTGTTCTATACCATGTAAATATTTTATCAATTTGTTATATTTTTTAAAAAACCCCAAAATTAATTGCAACTATATCATGGATAATATCTTCGTGCATCACCTACACTACAAATGATTAAAATATTTAAAAAAATGAATAATTTTTTGCCACATATCAAAATATGATTGGATAATTTAGTGGAGGGTAGAAAGATGATAAATGTCTATCAAGTAACTTTTGGTATATTATAAATATTTGCAACAATTTTTTGCTAAAGGAATAATAAGGGATATAACATGCTTTTTAGGGGTCACTTTGGAAAATGGTAAAACCATTTTTTCTTTTGATTTTAGCAAATGACATTTTTTTTGCACGTGCATGGTATTTTATACAATACCAAAATTCCACATTTTTTAATGTAATTATTTTAATCTATGTTATGCATTTATGAGTCTTTAATTATTTTTCGACGTGGTAAAGATATAGCAACTCATATCATAACTTCTTCCCAATATCTTGGGACTCAACTAATTGATTCAATATTTTAACAACTTCATTCAATCTTATTCGTTTCAAAATAACCAAATTATTAATTTTTAGTTCGTAGAATATCAACGATAGATTTTATATTAAAATAACATTAATCGATTAAATCTCAAAATATTTGCAAATCGATCAGAGTGTCACATATTCATGGTATTTTATACAATACCAAAATACTCACATTCGCGAACGGTAATTATTTCAATATATGTGTTCTCATAAAAAAACTTTCTAGTGTAATTAATTGGTGATATACATTTATGAGTCTGTAATTAATTTCGATGTGTTAACTAGGTATACAACCACTATTATAACCTCTTCCTAATATCTCTCGGGATTTAACCATTTTATTGAAGATTAAAACAACTCTATTCATTTTTTTTTCAAAATAACCATTTTATTATTTTTTTATTACCTAAATCTCAACCTTTTTTATTTCAAAAAAAAATTGAATCTTTCGACCCTTAATAATTTAGAAATTAAAATTAGTTTTCTGATTAGATCTTAATTTATTTTTTAAATTTGAATATTTAATTTGGAAATTAAAATTAATTTTCATATTAAGATCTTAACTTATTTTTAAAATTTAAATTTTTTCCAACAAAATAGGCTAAGATATTGCATTTTTAGATAAAATCTCCTAAATTTCATCTGCATCTTATTAATTAAATAATATAAATAATTTTTAAAAAAATCAACTAAAATTTTTGACAAAGAAGATACAACTTTTGTATCTTTGTTCTTGGAGTGAAGGCTTTTGTTATTCCACCCCAAGCATGATTATTGTATTGGAAAATGAAGATAGTATTTGCGTGTTTCAAATGTTTGTATTCTTCTTCTTAAAAATACATGATCGATGAAGTTGAAGACGAAACTAAAGCCAATGGAATGGTAACTTGCAAAAGGGAGGGTGGAGATTGGGGTTTGCCCTCTCAAAAGTGGAAAGATTAAGGTTTGTTCGCTTGAAGAAGATGAGAGACGAAGGAAGATAGAGAATCGTAAAATGGAAGATGAAGAATCAAAAAACAAAAATGGAAAATGAAGATCATTGCAACGGGCCTGGAAAATGGAGATGAAAGGTTCTAACTTTGATTGGACAAGTATCCCCTGTATAATTAGGGGTGAGCGAGCACCAAACCGCCTCCAAATCGACTTGACTAAAGTCGGTACATATGTTGTAAAACCGACTTTAGTCGCTGCTTCCAACAAAACCGGCCGGTCCGACGATCGGTCTGTCGATCGGTTTTGGTTTTTTCTTCTTCTTCCTCCTATGTTTCTTACTTTCTTTTCTTTTCCTCCCTTTCTTTTTTTTTTTCTTTTCCTTTTTTCCTTTGTTTTTTGAAATGTGAAATATATAGATTCAATTTCTTTTTTGTTTGACCTTTGAATTTCCTTTTACAAATATTATGTGGTTTATGGTTGGAGTAAAATTTTCTTTGATAAAAGATTTTAAAAATGAAGAATTACATTATTTTATTTCTCTTTTTAAACCTAAACTTATAATTATATAATATAGTATATATATATTATTTAAAATACATGGGTCGGTTCAAACCGACCGACCTCTCGATTTTTGAGTTTCTAGAACCGAAACCTGAGCGCCAATGTACTGTTATAACTGCCCGACTTCGTTTTTCGGTAGTTCGTTTCGATTTTTCAGCCTACCATACTCACCCCTAGCTATAATTATGTTTCAATTTTAATTTAAGTGTATTTATTTTATTTTAGCTTAACAAAGATAATTTGGATTTTTGCAAATTCTTATTTATTGTATTTTTTTTAAATTTTACCTCAAAATGACAAGTTTAAAATTGTTATTATGGACCTATTCTAAAACATCCCTTCTATATTGTTTTGGGCTTAGAGCTTTAGTGGTCGAAATCTGCTATGTTTTGGGGCAGGCCTCGCAACTGCTGGCCTACGATTCTCCCATCCTCATTCCACCTTTAACTCAATCGCCACCACCACCGTGCCCTCCAAAACTCGCCGTCCGTCCATTTTTCTTTTTTTTTCTTTTCTTACCAAACAACGGTGACATATCCGATTTAGTAGGAATATTCACAATTTTCTCCTCTCAAATTTCAACAATGGCACCTTTCCCCCTTCAGATTTCGTTCCTCCTCATCAAACTTCCCTCCACTTTCTTCTCCTTCTCTCTTTTGGAATCGTCGCTATGTTAACTCCGTTGAGCCTTTCCATCGTCTTCTCTCATCGATAATCAACCAAACTGGACCTCACGACCAATTAGAATTAGAGTATGACTGATCATACTTCCGACAATAGCAAACCGCCATTGAAGTCCCTTCCCCTTCAAGATTGGGAATCCCTCATCGAGGACTTCCACAGCGGCGGCCCTCGTCTTCACCGATGGTCTTCTCAATTTTCCATCACCGCTTCTTCTCTTATCGACTTGGTTCTCTCCTCCATCCTCAAGCGGGATTTCCCTCTTAATCTCAAGCTTCAGCTTCTCCATTTCATCGATGAATTTGTTTCCTTTTCTGATTTTCCCGATTCTTCCGACTCTGTTTTGTCTGAATCCATACTCGAGCGTTTGGTTGAAACCCTTCGTGTGATTTTACAATCTCCGAACTCTGATGGCCTTTTCACGTTCTCTCTCAAGGAGCAAATTATGGTCTCCACTACCTCCATTTTCATTTCCGTTGATGCTTTGCGGAATTTCGATGTTCGATTGCATGAGAGCTTGACTGAATTGCTGCTTACTGTTGTTAACCGCCCTAATCATGGGATTGATAGGCAGGCTCGAGCAATTGCGTGTGAGTGCTTGAGGGAATTGGAGAAGGCTTACCCTTGTTTACTGTCCCATGTTGTGGGACATCTATGGAGTTTGTGCCAAAGCGAGCGCACGCACTCATCCCAGAGCTATATTTTGCTTTTCACAACCGTCATCAGTAATATCGTTGCACAAAGATCAAGCGTCTCGATACTCAGCACGTCTATTCCTTTGGTTCCTTTCAACGTTCCGCAATCTGTTCTTGCTCCAGATTCGAGTTCAATTCGAGAGGTTTCAGCTGGATTGAATTCTAAGGAATTGAGGAGGGCAATAGCGTTCTTGCTTGAATCACCACAAATTCTCACTCCGCCTGCTATGGTGGAATTCATGGCTATGATAATGCCTGTAGCTTCAGCTTTGGAGTTGCAGGCGTCAATGTTGAAGGTGCAATTCTTTGGAATGATATATTCCTTTGATCCATTACTGTGCCATGTTGTTTTGATGATGTATTTGCATTTTTTAGATGCATTTGATGAGCAAGAACGCGAGATTGCTCGCCGTCTTTTGTCGATCTCTAAAGAAACACAGCAACATCTGGTTTTCCGTTTGCTTGCACTCCATTGGTTGTTGGGTTTATTCAGGATTGATAGTTCACTTGGAAAAAAGATAAATTCTGTTGCTGAAATGGGCTTGAGCTTCTATCCTGCAGTGTTTGATCCGCTTGCTCTTAAAGCTTTGAAGCTTGACCTTCTTGCCTTTACTTCAATTCGTAGCACAGTGCACAAAGCAGAGACTGTTTCAGGCGAAGATTCAGAATCTGGGAAGTCAGTGGTGAAGCTTCTTCAAGATGGTCTGGTATGCGTATCAGCTTTCAAATGGCTACCCTCAGGAAGCACAGAAACTGCTGTTGCTTTTCGTGCCTTCCATAAATTCTTGATTGGGTCGTCATCTCATTCTGTCTCTGACTCGAACACCATCAAAAGTCTTGTGGATTCCAACATCTTCCATATGTTGCAGGTTCTTCGCTGCTATATTTTTGTTGCTGTTTTGTTTAAATTTACAATTTTCTTAACTACTAAGTAGTAAGTCAAAGTGAATTGTTATTAAATTTCAAGAAAATTTACTACTCTTATGTTAAATTTATTACTCTTATTAAACTTCTATTTTCCAGTATTATGTACTGAGTGTTGTTCTACTGGAGAATTGTCTGAACTATGAAAAATGTGAACCATATAGAACATCATTTGCAAATATATATATGAGGTTTAGAATCACGAGCTAATAGAACAGTATCCAATTCTAGGGATATCTCTCTCTGGTGTTGTAGCGTGTGAAACCACCTCAATTTTTCTCTAATGGGGTAGAAGTTTAAAGCATGTATGAAAAATTTTCCATCTAGAGGAGTTGGGGGAGGTAATCGTTTCCTAGCCATTAGAGGCCTTTACATACATGAGAAAGAGCTGAAGGCTTCTCTCTCTTTCTGCTTATTTGTTAGGATGGGGAGTGGTGGTCAACTGAAAAAGAAACTCAACTGTATTTTGATGTCTTCAATATTTACCTTGCAGGAGATGCTTGTGGAGTCAATATTGGAAAGTCAGAGATTGGTTCCCGTCATTGTTGCTTTTGCTGACCGATTGTTAGGGTGTCAAAAACACAGATGGTTAGGAGAGAACCTACTCCAGAAATTTGACGAGCATTTGCTTCCGAAAGTTGCAATCAACTACCAATTAGTTTCTTGTTTCTCAGTATTCAATAGAATGGCTGAAAATGATACGATACCTCCCAGTGGATTGCTAGGAATTTTTGCGAAGTTCATGTTGTTTCTTGTTGAGAAACATGGACCAGATACGGGGATAAAATCTTGGTCTCTTGGAAGTAAGGTACTTGGCATTTGCCGGACATTGTTGATGCATCACCAAAGCTCTCGATTGTTCCTTAAAATGTCTCATCTGCTTGCATTTACTTGCCTATATTTTCCTGACTTGGAAGTTCGTGATAATGCAAGGTATTTAAGTTCAAGATTGTCTCATGTTCTTTCAATTTCCATCTTTTTATGCAGATTGTTGCACAATTTGAAACGATGTAGATAGTAATGCAGACTTACTTACTGTTCCGTTGAATCTTTCTTAATTTTTGGTATATTTCAGGATCTACCTGCGTATGCTGACTTGTGTACCTGGAAAGAAGCTTAGGGACTTGCTAAAACTTGGAGATCAACCCTTCGGCATTTCACAGACTCTTCATTCTGGCGCTTTATACAATGTCCAGTCTCCACGACTTTCTCATGATCTCAAGAAGTGCAGAAACATCTCATCCTATATACATTTAAGACGAAAAATTCCATTACTTGTAAAACATTCTTGGTCCTTATCTCTATCAACTCTAGGAGTTGAAAATGACAAGTCTGGTTTTCCTGAGGGTATCATGGACACTGAAACTGTGGTTGAAGAAAGGGTGACTGAATTCTCATCTAATATTGAAAAAATTAATCTACCTCAGGAGCCTTTGCGTGTAATGGACTCCAAGATTTCCAGGATTTTGGATATATTAAGGAGACATTTTTCATGCATTCCCGACTACAGACATATGCCAGGGCTTAAAGTTACAATATTTTGTAGTTTAAGTTTTGATTCAGAGCCATTTAATCGTATTTGGGGAAGTGATACATTTGCTAAGAAATTGGATGATATGGGTAATCATCCTGCAATGTATGCAACTGTGCTCAAGTTTTCTTCTTCTGCATCATTTGGTCCTATTCCATCCCGTCATATACCTTTTATTTTGGGAGAGTCTCCTGGGGATGAAGATACTGGTTCGAGGGGGGTCTCCTCATTGGACATCGTTCCTATACAGAATGGTTATGGAAAAGAAGAAAGATTTAAGGCTCTGGTCGCAGTTGAATTGGAACCAAGGGAGCCCACACCAGGATTTGTTGATGTCTCAATTGAATCTACAGCAGGAAGTGGCCAGATCATTCGTGGTCCGCTTGAGAGTATCACGGTTGGACTTGAAGATTTGTTTCTTAAAGCTGTTGTCCCGTCAGATGTATCAATGGATGAAATCCCTGGTTATTATTCCGATTTATTCAATGCCCTATGGGAGGCATGTGGGACGTCTTCCAGTACTGGGCGGGAGACATTTTCACTGAAAGGAGGCAAGGGAGTTGCAGCTATTGGGGGAACCAGATCAGTCAAACTACTCGAAGTCTCAGTGGCTTCTTTAATTGAGGCTGCTGAACTCTACCTGGCTCCTTTTATCGTGAGCGTTGTGGGTGAACAGCTCATTCAAATTGTGAAGGATCGAAATATTATCAAGAATGTCATCTGGGAGGACATGGCATCTGAGAACTTCTCACAAGCGACCTCTTCAGTACCTGATCTTGACAGAGGCCCACTACGTCTTACATATTTTTCAAATGAAGATGAAATGGGAAGTCTTGTCAGTAGTTATAAGAGAAACATGGGTCACTTCCATATTTTGATATTTCTTCCACCAAGGTTTCACCTTCTCTTTCAGATGGAAGTTTCGGATTTTTCAACGTTAGTCCGAATTCGAACTGATCACTGGCCTTGCTTGGCTTACGTTGATGATTATTTGGAGGCTCTGTTTCTTGCATAGGACGAAACCAATTAGTTTCACTATCATCTTGGCAATACTCTATCCAGATCATTTCATCTGGTTTTGCTGTAGACACACTTGAAAGATGCTCGGGCACTTTCTTTTGCAGGGGGGAGGGTATTTTTTTTTGGAAACCCTTAGTAGATATACAAAACTAGTAAATACATTTGTAGTTTATGCTCAAATTGTATTCTTTCTAAGTGGACCCAAGGAGGCCGATAAATTCTTTTCTTCTTTTCGTAGTTGAGTGGTTTTAGGATTTTAAGTTGGGTTATTATGCCAGAGGCTTAAAAGTTGCATATGTAAACTAGAGCTGTATTTACGATGCATACGGCCACATGTATAATTTCTTGTGTTGAGACTTGTCTTCTTCTTATTACATTTATATCTCAGAAGAAAAAGTTCTGTTTTTAATAAGAATGATATTGGAGAACACGAACGGCTTGTTGGTTTGGCTAAACAAATCAATATAGAATGTGTTTCACATTTATTTCATTGGCACTGACATTTGAACAAATACACATTGTATTGAATTTCATCTGTAATTGGTTTCTGTATTATTTTTGCTAGGTTCAAGCGTTTGGGATTTTGGGTTTTCATGTAGGGGAACGCTTGCTCAAGGTAAGACACTAGCATGATCTACCTTTTTGTGGATTGCATTCTCCATTTTAATTGGCTTTCTGTTATGTTTATTGGGTAGGGTACAGTACAAAAGCTAACCAGTAATTCATTAATAAGCCATAATTCAAACATTCATTTAGGTTGGGTTGAGTTGGGTTGGTCCTTGTCTCTGCAGCTTTTTCTCAGTAAACCAACTTAAATGGTCTCATCATAGCATTGTCTTCATGATCCAGGATCTGCATTCACAACACAACACTAGTTATTTCTTTTCTCACTTTAAAAACTTTAGTCAAAGAAGAAATTAACTTGCTACTTACGTGACAATGGTACACGTAGCCGGGTTCTGCGGTTGCATCAAATGGGTATGATGCGTTGGAATGTATATTGGAAAATCTCACAAGTATCTTTGTCACAAATCCAGGCATCATCTTGTACACATTCTTCCACCCTTTCTCATGACTATTTACCTTTATTCTCTTTCCACGTGCATGTTCTTTGATTTTGCACTTCACTGCATCGTTCTTTTTCGTCATACAATCCTTAAATTCTTCTAGGTGAACCAACTCCGTTTGTTCCAATGCGGCCAATAGCCCCATGTGAATGTGTAATGGATGGTTATCTTCCGTTAGATTGATCACATACCATATCTCTGTGCTCCCTACCTTTGGTTTCTCTGTCACAGGCGCTTCATATGGTTTCCCGTTAAGGTATAAATGCGTTGGCTCGTCAATGTCGCTCGTGTACTCATACATGGCAATGTACCGAGTATATGATGCGCTAGATAAATCTGGTTTTGGATATTGTATTAGTTTCTTGGGAACATGCTGTGTTTCAACTTCTTTGTTTTTTGAAATGTAAAATTTCATCACTTTGCTATTAGCTTCATTGACGGGGTCGCCAGACGGATAAGGGTAGGCTGCATCATTGGCTAGGATGACCGTGTTAGTCGTTGATTTTGAAAAATCAATCACCACATCAGCAATCTCAGATGGTGCTAGTAGGATAGCTTTGGATACTACAGGTTTTGCAAGATAAGCCGAGTCAGATGCCACTTGTATGAATTTAAGACCATTGGTGAAGAAGAATCTGTAAAATCTAGCATTGCCAGCATTGATGATGCGAAATCGATATTTGCAGCGTCGTACTCTCATCCGTGGCCAGGCTTTGCCATTGACCACGATAACGTCGCCAAAGTATTCAGGTTGCCATTGAGGATGTATAGAGGGGTTGTTGCCTGTTGAATTCATGAAAATAGAACCATTGTAAAGGAAGCTTCGGTCAAAGACAAGTAACGATCGGTCAAATTCACGGCCATAAGGGAGCCGAAGTGGGGCCTCAACGTCGGGGTGGCGAATTATATAAGCTCCGACGAGGCCAGCAAGAAGGTTGACTCTAGTCAACCCCATGGCATGATCATGGTACCAAAGATTGCCAGGGTGTTGCTGATTGGCATAATGATATGTTTTCTTGGTCCACGAAGGTCCTTTGTTCTTGAAGCCATTAGTGAACCATGAGGTGGCGTGGCCATCGCTAGCCGGCTCGGTGATGCCACCATGTAGATGAACCACCGTTGGGACGCCGTTGTTTCCAGCGGGGATGGCGGTCGGAATTGTGGGGTCCCATGGAAGAATGTGTTTTGAAGGGAGGTGATTTTGCCACGTCACATACGTGGAGATTCCGTGGATGGCCTCAATTGTGGGACCAGGAACTGTGGCAGAGTCCTTGGAAATTCCGTAAGCAAAAACAGGAGTAGGGGGAAGATCTCGGTGAAATTTCTACCATTGAAAGAACAAAACACAATAAAATCAACAAATTATTCTAAACCATCGAATAAAGATAATATATTTTTTGTTTTTGGAAAACCCCTAAAATGTAATTTAAAAGATGAAAAAGTTTTGTCGAGTATTTAATGATGACCCAATACTATAAGACAACTGGACAAGTGAATTCCTTCCTTGTTCTAGAATTATGTCCTTGGAATCATCATCATATATCATAATTGAATTTATGTCTGCAATAATTTCCCATTAACAAGTCAATACAAGTTCTCAAAGTCAGATATTTTTATTTTTCTCTTAAGAAAAATAATGTCTCATACGGTAGAATCGTATACTATTCCAAATCCCACAATAATTCAAAGCAGAATGAAGGAAGAGAAATTAATAATAATAAATATAATAAAACACCCATTTATAATATGACTTACCAAAACATCAGAAAAAGAGATAAAGAAATATTGAAAAGTGAAAGAAATTACCCATGTTTTGAGGAACATGCCAATCTGAAGATGATTAGGATGTTGGCCATGGAAGCCGAGGAGTTTGGGCATATCGGGGAGGTCATCCACGAACATCGGCAGCTTCCTCGGGCTTATGAGCTCATCGGAAATACCAAATACAGTTGATGATAAACAAGAAAATATGAATAGAAATGGGGAAATCATAGTTGGAAGAATGAAGGGGGTTTAGATTTGGAATTGGATTTGTAAATGGAGATTTTATTGTATTAATGGTTTTGTGTGTGAGAGAGTGGGAAAAGGAAGTGATTGAGCTTTACTTTTATAGATAGAGAGAGAGAGAGAGAGAGAGAGAGAGAGATAGTGCATAACAACGCCTTGTTGGCACTGTCTTCGCTTAACCTTTTTCCTTTTGATTTTTCATTAGTCTCCTTCTTTTATACATTCCTTTTTAATGGTTTATATTGATTAACATTTTCAAATATAAGAAAAATAAATAAAAATTTAAATCATACCAATAATAGACAATATTTTCAATCATTGTTTTAAAATATTTTTCAATAGTTTTATTATTTACAAATATATATATATATATATATATATATATATATATATATATATATTTTAATTTTAATTGACCATTTTGGCTTGGAATATGAAATAGATTAGAACTTAAATAGTAAAAGAAATAAAAATTCATGTTAGCTCAATTTTGAAGTGAAATGATGGGGAGATTTGGTATAAAATGTTTGAATTGTGTTGAAAATAATCATAGGTTTGTTTGTGTGGTTTTTTATCTTCTTAATGCCAGTTCTTTGGTAATGAATTTTGGATTGAAAATGAAGTTGAAGAATAGAGAAAAGTTAGAAATAAGAAGAAATAGCACGTTGACAAAGTTACATCTTTGGATGTAAATGATATTAACATGTGACCCTACACAATTTGTGTCTATCTTAAGTAAACTAACATAGATAATTTCTAAAAGAACAAAAATTTTCTCAAAATATTCTAAAATTTCGTTGAAATATAATATGAGAAAACAAAATGTGAAATTGTCAACATAACTATGGGATCCATTGATTTCAATGATGTTTGGAATAATAAGATGTTTGAGCAGAAGCAGGAATGCCAAATGTTTTATTGTTGACTTATTAAAATCATTCTGTCACCTATAACGTTTTATTATTTATTTTTATTACCATTTTAAAATTAGTTCTTCAATTAATTCTAAATCCATCTTTCAATTAAAGTTTAAAACGTTTCTTATCTCCCCCTTAAAAAGACAACTATTGGTATTGGAACAATATAATATATATATATATATATATATATATATATATATATATATATATATATATATATACACTTGTTGTCCTATTTCTATCGATTCCATTTCTTTTATTGACGAGTTTTATGCTTGAATTGGAACATTGTATTAAATTTGGAGAGGAACCCACAAATGTGGTTTAGCACTAAGGTTGTATCAAATTTTGTTGTTAAGATAGTGAATTTATCGGACGCAACAACGATTGGGTTTTGGAGTTGACGATAAACAATAATGTTCATATATTTTATTTACTTGCATGCAAGATTATTATTTGTTATTATTTAACCAATTTTGATAAATATTGAATTTAGAAACAAAATATAAGATTTATTGAAATTACGAGAAATAATAATCTTTAGACAATTAAAAACATAGAAATTAAAATTGAATAAATTTCTTCTAAGTTGAGAGAATGGAGCTAGTATTTATCCGAATCATTTGAAAAAATTAGTAATTGAAAAAAATAATATAAAAATATATTTTAATAAACAAAAAGTTATATATCGTAACAAAATGGTAGTTTTTTTTCTTCTTTTGTTATGACCTTATCATAGCGAACAATTTCCTAAACATAAATTATGTTTATTTTGTAAAAAGAAAATTTCATTATTTAAAGAGTCCCATTCTTCCCTTGATTGCAAATTTTGCTTTATCAATAAATTAATTTAACCTAAGTTATACACTTCACTAGATAACACTAATAAACATAAAGAAATAATGCAAACCTTTTCTTCTATTTTTGGACCAAATACTTTTTCTAGGATAAAAGGAAAAATGTAAGGAGGAAATTGTTGAAACTTTTGTATGTGACATATTGGTAAAGTATGCTTTAGTGGGAAAGATATTTATAATGTTTTTTTTTTTTTCAAAATTTTTTAAATTAAATAAGATTCAATTACTTAACTAGAAAATTCCAAAAGATATTAGTTATTGAACTTTTCAGAAAGATAAAAAATAAATTTCAAAAGTCATTCAATTTCAATCTTTATCAATTCCTCAATTTTAGTTATTATATTTTTATATAAATTTTAAATTTAGATCTAAATATTAGTTTATGGTTGTTTTTTTTTTAAAAAAGAAATTGTTATATCAAAATTTTTTATTATAAACTTTGAAACATATTCACTTATTTTAATTTTTTTTAATGAAAAAGTATTCTGGTTAGTTGATCAATTTTAACAGAGGACTCCATTTAAGATTTATCGAAAGTTAGAAGATTAAAATTAGACAATTAAATATCTAGAAGCTAAAATGAAACAAATTGAGAGAAAAAAATAATATATTTGTAAGAAAAATTATAAAAAATATTGAAACTATTTACAAAATATATAAGAAAAAAAAAACCATCAAATCAGTTATAGAGAAATTGAAGATTTTATAATAGTTTGTAAATAGTTTCAATTTCTTTGCTATATTAAAAAATAATCCATATTGGAATGTAACGTTTTTCCCTTAAACGTTCTAAGTTTATATTAAATCTACTTTCTTTTCAAATATTTAGGTTATCTGTTTTTTAATATATACATATGAAAAATACTACATTAACCTCTAGAAAATATTAGGTATTATAAAAAAAAAAAACACAAACACACAAAATAATGTGACATGTAATATATATAATCATAGCTGTTTCATAATATAGCTAATTGAATTAAAATAATTATAAAATATGACAAAACTTAAAATTTTATGAAATTAATAAACATATTAAAGTTCAAGAACATCAAAATTTTACTATATCTATAAATATTTTTAATTTACTTGAAATAAATTTTCCATTAATCAAATACCAACCTAAAAATCACACTCTTTAATTAACTGTCGACCTCAAATCACTGAAATAATCATATTTTGAAAGTTTCATTATATTTTTTTCTCTGAATTGAATAATTAATATTCTATTAGGGATTATAGGTTGCTTATGGTGTAAAAACTGGTGGACTAAATGCCTAAAATACTGAATGAAAAGTAATGTAATGAATAACATCATTATATATTTGAATAAATCTCTGTGATTTGTCCATATGGAAGGGTTGGTGTATGCTGAGTTGTTTCCAATAAATAAATAAATACACACAAAAGTCATGTAGAGAATTTAAAATTTGGGAACGAGTGCTTATTGTAATATTAAGTGCTTTTAAGAGTGTGTCAAGCATACTCTTTGAATAAATTAGTGTTTAAACAAAATGCTATTATGAAAACTTCTACAATATATCATTTTTTATATAAGAAATGAAAACTATTGTTGTACTGAATAATTGCTTTTTTCTTTCTCTTCGTTTGAATCTCTAGCATTTCACAAGTGCTTTTGATTTAATTGTGTTTTGGATAAAAATACTCTTCTAAGTGGGAAAACCTAATATTAGATGATAAAGATGAACAATCTGGCTGGACTTCAACAAGTAACTTTATTTATTTAATGTACTTCTATGTTTGTCATAAATTTAGTGTATCTTTAGGAATGATTTTGATATTTTTAAATTTGCTTTTGTCAACTTTGAAACATGTTTTTTTTTTATCATTTAAAATTAATTTAATACTTTAATGTTAAGAGTTGTACTCTAAAGCAAGATTTATAGAGCAGGCTTAAGCCAAAGAAATATTAGAGGAGACATGAGGAAACGAGCTTTCTAAAAGGGAAAGGTTCTTCTTCTTCTCCTCCTTTATTTGAATAAACCAAAAGTGAAAAGTTAGAGTTTAGACATTTAGGTCAATCAAGGAATATAATAATTATATACCAATCGGAATAACCTCAACCGTAGAAAACAACCTCGATATTAGTAAAGTTACATGTTACTACAGGCAATTATTAGAGGAAGAGCATTATAAATAATCTCATTCAATGATCTAAAAGGAAAGAGTAGCTGAAATATACACTTCCTACACTAACTTAAGAATTGGAATATGTTAGGCTTGATGCAAAATCAGTGCAAAATTCCTTTATGCTAGTCAACTCGAAAAAGAGACAAGATCGAGAGAAGCGAACCGAAAGTAACCCACGTAGGGCCTAGAATGACAACGAGTGTAGACGAGATCAGAGCGTCATCATTTAATTCTAATACTTTTAAATGCAATTTTCAATGTTATCGACATTAATTTCGTATGATTAAAAACATGTTTTGAAATGATTTTAAACATTTTGAAATGTCTTCCAAACATGCCTTAATAATTTTAACGTTATTCTTTTTCTATAAACACTAGAAGTGTTTGGTGGTCTAGAATAGAATGAGTTTATAATGTAGTATTGTTAAAGACATAACTATTAAAGGTTTACGTAGTTCCATTCTAACTCCTTGTTATGTTAGTTAGTTGAGGTTGTTTTGCAAGGCCACATCTGTACTCTAAAGTAGGCAGTCTTTTATTTCTTATCTTTTACTCTTCCACCTAATCTTCTTTAATTAGTATGATTATGTACTTTGTAAGATCTTATCCTTGTATTTGTTCTCCTCTCCTTTATTTAAAGAGAGCAAGTGTGATGTAATATGCAAGCTTCCCTTCACCCTTAAAAATACTCTCTCTCATAAAACCTTCAAATTGATTCCATGGTAATTCAAAACTCATGTTTGGATTGAGAGTTTTAGGCCCGATTCATAATCTAAAACTCACTTCGTTTTGACAGTTATCAATCCAACCACCTTTCTCACTATTTTCATGCTTCACGATTTCATTTTTGTTCTTTCTTTGATAACTTGAGTTTCCTAACACTCCTCTAATTTTCATTAATTCTAATTACATTATAGTTTTTTTTAAATAGCTCCTTAGTAGTCTAACTTAGTTGCTTTACGATGGCAGACTCCGACTTATAAGTGAGGGGCTCAACACGTAATAAATCACAAATCATAAAGCAAATGAAAAGTAAGAACTAGAAACTGTTCATTTTTAGTTTGTAATGTTTAGTTAGAAAGCAAACACGACAAAATGAAGATCATGTTTTAAGGTGTGATTGGTTTAACTTTTCAAATGTTTAGTATTTTTTTAAAATTACAACCCCTCAAAATAAATTTTGAAAAAAAAGTTTATGAAATAATTTATTAGGAAACCAATAATTGAAATCAACTTTTAGAAAATTAATTTTTGAATTTGTAATGATTGATCCTCTCCCTAATTTAAACAATGCATAAAATTATGAAAATTCCTTCTTACTTCTACCATGGTTGTTGTCGACTAACTTTCTTGCTACATCTGACAACCACAACCCCCACCACCAACTAGGAGTGTACATAAGTCGGGTTGGGCTGGATTGGAGGAAAATTATGGACCAACCCAAAGTATCTGGGCTAACAAAAAATTAACCCTATCGGTTCAATATGCAAGGGTCAAAACCCAACCCAAAATATTCGGGTTAGGTTGGGTTTGTTTTTTTCTTTTTTCATCTCTCCATAATTTAGACAATTTTTCATATTGTTTTTCAATATGCAAAGGAAACAAATTGTTATTTGCAAGGTGACATATATATATGTTGTACATTCAAATTTCAAGTCTACAATATCCATTCAAAAGGTTTACTTTTAGGGGCCGTTTGGCCTCAGTTTATATGTGGGGTTGGGTTATGTAAACCCAACCCATATTTGCAGAAAGGGTTATCATAACCTTTGTATTAGGGTTCATAACCCTTCCCTACACTTCTCAACTCGTCTTCCCTTTCTTTCTTTCCTCTCAATCCCTCTTCAACTCCCCCAACCTCCCTCTCCCCCTTCAATCCCACGTAATCCCTCCCCAACCCTCCCTTAGTCCGAGTGTGATTCCCTCATTTTCGCTGGTTATTTTGCTTCGTTTTCACCGTTTTTGTCTTTGACCGATTTGGTCTTCACTGTTTTCATCTGTCACCATTTTCGTCTTTCATTAATTTCGTCTTCATCGTTTTCGTTTCTCATTGTTTTCGTCTTCACCATTTTCGTCTTCACTGTTCTCATCTTCATTGTTTCGTCTTTCACCATTTTTTCTTCATCGTTTCGAAGGCGTATGTATTGTATTTCCCCCTTTTCAAATTCGGTTTCCATCATCCTCCTTTGGTTATATGGGTTGGGTTGGGTTAGTTTAAAATGTGAGTTGGTTGGGTCTCGTGTTGGAGGGTTTAAAAAATTCCAGTCAACCAAACCCAACCTGAATTAATATAATATATACATATATATGTATGTATATACATATGCATGTACATGTCATGTATATGCATATATATATATATATATATATATAACTTTATTACTATTTATTTATTTAATAAAAGTTAAATTTTTTTTATGAGTTTTGAGAATTTTTTTTGCTTCACTTGATGCAAAACATATTTGATTTATATTGCTTGATGATTTCCATTTACAAACATTAAAATTTAGAAATGAAAAAAATAATAATAATGCAACTCGACAACCCAACCCATTTACATCCTAATGTCTATCCTCTCTCTCAAGGAAGAGTGCAAAAAATCTACCTACAAACTATCCCCCTTCTCTCTCCCAAACTAGGCATATTTAACTACCTCTTTCCTCTAACTAACTATGGTTCCCTAACGCTACTATGGTCCCCACTTGTATTGCCCTCACTCCCACTAACACATAGTGTGCCTTCCTCCTCAATAACATGTGCACTATCTTTCTTCTTTCTTCGACTGTATTGCAACACAATTGGAGGTCTAACACAATGCTATTTATCATTATCACTATTACAAAAATTGGATTACTTGACGTTTATATAGTGTCAAGTAAACCTATACTTGACGTTTTAAAAAGCGCCAAGTAATCGACTGTCAAGTATAGTCCTATTACTTGACACTAAAAAAATGTCAAGTATTATATTTCTTGTTGTCATTTTCATGTCAACTAAGATATTATACCTTTCTATGTGTCAAGTATACTTGACGTTGTTTACATGTCAAGTAAGATAATATACTTGACTCTTTTTATATGTCAAGTAAAGTAGTATACTTGACACTTTTTACATTTCTCATTTCCCATTTTCCATTTTTTGTATTACATTCATTCAAATAAAGACAGATTCATCAACAAAATAAACTCTCTAGTCAACAGTAATTTCATTCTTCAACAATAAGTCATATGTGTACATAGTTTACAATAATAATACAAGTAGTATGACTATTCATGTCTCTCCACAAACTACTCTCAATTTATAAAGATAAATGTTAACTATACTTGACGCAAAAAAAAAAAAAAAGTCAAGTAAAATCTCCATATACTTAATGTGAAAACACCGTCAAGTAAAACCTCCACTATACTTGACATGACAAAAAAGTTAAGTAAAATCTAACATAAAATAGTTCGAAATTTTTTGTTAAAACTTGCCTTTTAAAACTATACTTGACATTTTTTTTTGTATCAAGTAAATGTTCACTATACTTGATGCGAAAAAAACATCAAGTAAAATCGCCATTATACTTGACGCGAAAAAAACGTCAAGTAAAAGCTAACATAAAATAATTCAAAAAATTCCATGAAAATTCCACTTTTTTAAAACTATACTTGACGTTTTTTCTTTAAAATGGTCAATAATTGATGTTTTTTTTAATAAAAACGTCAAGTATGTAAAAGTTACTAGTGTCAAGTAAAGCAGATTTTGTAGTAGTGTATACTGTTAATGCAGGGACATGAAATTGAATATAGGCAATTGAAAGAGAAGGTGAGGGAATACAACAAGAGAGATGCACAATTTTATGACAACATTTTTACAAAAATGAACAAGATGGAGCATGCAAAGTCCGTTGTAAGTTACAAAACCAAATAGCTAATTTCTCAATTTTATTTTATTTTGAAACGAACCCTTTTGGAAATAAAACATTATAATTATGGCTTTTGCAGAATTCAGGTGGAAAGCAAGAGGTAGCACCAATAACCATTGATAGCAAAACTTAATGGCTAATGGAGTTTGATACTTTAGCCTTCATAGCATCCACTATGTATTAATGAACTGTATGTTGCATCATGTTTTGGAGAATGTTTAGCATTGTATTGGTGTCTTGTAATTTACACTTTTGTATAAATCAGTCAGATGTTTTGAAGGGTGCTTTTCCATTGCTTTGTTTGCATTCTCTTGTTTTCCTTGTGATTTAGTATGGTTTATTTTATCCGTGGTTTTGGAACTTTTCTTCAAATGGTTGAGCATCTAGTGTCAAAGTACTAACACATTTGTTGTTCTATTGGGCTCTTTAGCTATTTTATTACTCTAGTGAATAGAATAACTTTAGTTTAAATTTACGTTCAAATCTAATTTTACTTTTATCACCGGTATATGTGTAAACAATATCTTGTAATATTGCGTTATCTTATTAACTATGTTGTGAAGTTTATGTAACATTTCACTTGATTGTACTTTTTTTTAAAAAGGACTTTGTTCTATGAAAATTTATGACTAATTCATAAATCTTAGTTCAGCCACACCCTCTCGAGTGATGAATCTTAATTTTGACTGAAATACATGTACACTGTACGTTGCACGTTTTGAAGAATTTAATAGCAAATTAAGCTATTTAAAGAGAGACAGAAAGTCCAATTTCTCAAATGAATTTAGTTTTATAAAGGAGCAGGAGGAGATACGCTAAATTTGACTGATTTTATGGGTGGTGTTATTTTTGTGAAATATTTTACCAAAGTTATGAAAGATTAGATGAAAATTGCTATAATTGATGATTTATAATTATCATTTTTGTGGAAGCTATAATCGGTCGTGTATTAACAATCGATTTATACAGATAATCATTTCATGATTTTTCAAACACAACTAATATCTTTTCGGACTCCTTGTAAATGGAGTGTATTCTTGATTAACTTAAAATTTGTTTACAACGCATATCAATTACTAAAATTTCATAATATCAAAATTCAACATATCTATAAGTTAAAAAATATATTTTGTAATAATATTAGAAATTTAGGATGGATAGTCTGGGTTGTTTGTGTTGTCGATGTTAGAATACCCCTAGTGGTTTATGTCAGAAATGTTTCTAAACTTTTAAAAGTTAAAAGATGCCCTTAAACTTTCGAAAACAGTTCAAAAATACCATTGTCTTTAGTTTTGAATTAAAGTTGCTAAAATTTTGTTTAAAAAATACTCTTGAATTATTGAAAAGTTTTGTTTAAAAAAGGTTCATGAATTATTGAAAAATTCCATAAATATTCCTTAAGCTTTCAAAAATATTTTCATTAAACCAATTTTTACACTGATAATAAAAACCATACTTTTAAATTTTCATCGATATGTCGATATTTCTATTGATACTTTTACATTTCCATGGATTCGATACCGATAGAAGCGGTGAATCGATATTTTCAATACATCCTAAAAAATCCACCACGACCACATAAAATAAACATCAAATGACACAAATATAAATATAATGTAAATATATTATAAATAATAAACATGTTTACTTATTTGAAAATAGTAAAATATTTATTTAATGGTATCATTTTATTTTTTGAATATTTTAAATAATTTTTTCAAAAATAACCATTGAAATCGAAAAATCAAGACTTTGATATATCCATTAACATCGATATTTTAAACCTTGGTTAAAACATAAGACTCCACAAAATCTCACAAAATCTCACAAAATTCTAAAACGAAAATTTCTTCTAAAAACTTACTGTAATTAGTCATACAAAAGAGTGTTAATAATCAAATACATTTTTTATTGGGATCTTTTAAAAAATATAATAAAGTGGCAAAATATTTACATTGTATAGAAAAATTTCGAAAGCAGAAAAAGTCCATAGGCCCACAATAGAAAATACCAAAAATGTCTCGTCAACTGCTGTCAATAATGTGCGTGATATATTTGGTACACGATCGTTTAGATTTGGATAGCCAAATCTAAACAATTTATTTTTTCAATTCTATCGTTTAATTTGGTTACACGATCGTTTAGATTTAGTTACATGATCGTTTAGCTTTGGTCATTTAAATTTGGCTACAATTGTTTAGATTTGGTTACCCCAAATCTAAACGATTTTTTTCTTCAAAATTTGTTACACAATCATTTTGATTTGGCTAAACGATTTTTTTCAATATTTTTTTAGTACACGATCATTTATTTTTTTAAAGATTCTTTGGTACATGATCGTTTAGATTTGGCTAAACGATTTTTTTATTCTTTTGGTACACGATCGTTTATTTTTTTTATAAGATCATTTAGATTTGACTACTTCAATCTAAACGATTTCAAATCTAAACGTTTTTTTTTTTCAAGATTCTTTATACCCAATATTTTAGATTTGATTACCCTAATCTAACGACATAAAAATAAAGAGAAAAAGAAGAAATACAATGGAAAGAAATCACAGGGAAAAAGAAGAGAAAAATGAGAAAGACGAGGAAAAGAAGAAAGACAATGAAAAGAGATCATAACGAAAAAATAGAAAAAGAAGAAATACGATAGAAAGAAATCAGATTTGGTTACCCAAATTTAAACGACGTAAAAAAAAGAAGAGGGAAAGAAGAAAGACGATAGAAAGAAATCGCAGTGAAAAAAAAGAAGAAGGGAAGAAAGATAGAAAAAATCGCAGCGAGAAGGAGAATGAAATACAAAAGAGTAAACCTGAAATATTTAAAAAATAGCTAACTTTATGGGCTTTGTTACACGAGCCGTAAATATTTTAGTAGTTTGTTATATTTATGAAAATTTTTCTTTTTTATTTGACATTTAACTGTATTAATTACAACAACTATAAAAATTGGTTCTGTTTGTGATCAATTACTGTGTGTTGATAGTAAAATAAACTTAAGACTATGATTTTAACTTAAAATTTAAATTTTTAGTTTTTATTTTAGTTAGTGAGAAAATTGGTATAAAATTTAGATTAATAAAAATATTCTTGAACTCTTTTTAAACTAAAGGTATTCTTGAAACAAAATTTAACGGTTTTCATTTCAAACTAATCGTAAGAGTGTTTTTGAATATTTTTAAAAGTTTAAGAACATGTAGATTTCTTTCTGTTAAATTAGTTCTATTTTTATACCTATAAATTCTGAATTAAAATAAAAAAAAATGTAATTTAGAGAAGGTCCGAAACATTCATTAAACCAAAAATGACAAAACATTTAAATTCATTTATGTTTACAAATAAATGTTTAAATTTTTGTACGATACAATGAGAGTTACTCTATTTCAAATTTCAAGAAAATCTTCATCTCTCTTGGTTAACTCTTCATTTCTCCCTTCACAGCTTCTCTCACATTTCAAATTTCTTCCTCATCTTTCTTCTCAACGGGTAATTCTCTCTCTCCTCCTCCCCTCCTCTCTCACTCTCTTGTCTCCTTCGTCTTTCTCAAAATCTTCACTCTTCCTATCTCTCAATTTCGATTCTCTAAAGTGAAGCACTTTATGCAGCCAAGAAATCTTATCTTGCGAGATACCCATCTCGTCGATCCACCATCATCTTCTACTCTTACCCACCACCATCCATAGCTATAACATCCAAAAACCCTTACCGTCGATTCCTTACTCCAGCCGTCGTTGAAATTTATCGGATGCACCGTGTAACATCTGAAGCGAAGAGAAACCCTTACCATTGATTCCTTACTCCATTGGCACACCGCGTAAATTTTCCAGCCGTTGTTGAACTGCGACCGCAACCATACAATGCCATCAAACTACAGTCGTATTGAGTCAATTCTTCAGTCACCACCATCAGCGCGTATTAAGAAATAACTCCTCAAACCGCTGCCGTATTGAGTGAATTCTCCAACCACCGCTGTCCAACTTTGGAATGTCGCAACGCCGTCGGAATCTTTTTCCAGTTGCTGTCGTCGAAACGTCGTAACCTTTCAACCTGTCGAAATCAAGTTAGAGGCGTGATAAGGCTTTAGAGCCTTTGAAGGGCACTACTTGCATAGGTCGGATAAGTTTGGATAAGAGAGAATATCATTAAGCCTATAAGAGTGCCAATCCATCGAGCGATTTGAGACCCTTGTTCATTGAGGCGATGGGATTCCTGGATCTAGTGGGTGGTGAATGACTAATCTAAGAGATTGTACCATCTTGGAACGGTTGGATAGGCGCAGACCACTAACCTAAAATCAACCCCTTGTTCATTGATTTCTTTCTTCTTATTCTTTTCTATGAACCATATTGACTTTGGAAACCTCTCGCTTTAGCTCAATCTCCCACTCAGACTCTAAAAAGCCCCGTTATTCAGAGTTCGACGCGGACGATTGTCAACTGGTAGAATCTTTGATTTAGTGGATAAAAAAGGTTCGACCAGTCACCTGGACCTTTGTTTTTCAAGTAATATTTGACTCCCCTCCACACACTATTATACATATTTTCAAGGAGGAAGACGTGCATCTTGCATGTAAACCCTAAAAGCCAAGAATCCCAAAGTCATTTAAGGAACTCAAGAGGAGATTAGAGGTTGAGGTTAGGAGAAAGATGGTTTAAGATTGTTGCTCCAAGATAGATTAGAAATGAACTTTAATAAGATTGGATGGTTAAGTTCAAGTGTTATGGAAGATGTGTCGTTTTTAAGATGACAAAAGAAAAAAGTCATCGTAACAAAGGAAGGCCTAAATAATTTTTTAAGATTGGCCAAGTGTTGGCTAAGGCATGTTGCATACTTTAGGCGGCCAAAAGAGTCCAGAAGAGACAAGTTGGACGACCAAAGGTTGAGATGTGGTATGTTTCGAGAGACATCAAGACAACCTCTATAGGACAAGGCTAGATGGCCAAGAGTATGCTAGGCAAATAAGTTAGGCGTTTAGGAAATGTCAAGAACCTCTAAAGAGATTGACATGCAGCCAAGAAGGAACGCCATGTGGCCATAAGCCATGCAGCTAAGGGGACAATTTAGTAATATTCATGATTTGCAATCCTAATATCTCAATCAATATTCATGGAGTTTCTTTAGTTGACAAATAAGTCAAATGTGGTGTGGAGATTTAAAACTTGGAGAAATAAAGGGTTATTGAATGATTTCAAAATCAAACAAGAAAAATAAAAATATGTTGTGATAACTAGAGCATAATCTATCTAACTAAGAATCATTAGTTTCACAACATAATAAAACATATAAATATTAGGTATCACTTCATTAGAGAAGAAATTGAGAAAAGAGAAATCGAACTTGTCAAGATCCATACCTTGGGCAATGCTTCAACATGCTGACCAAGTCATTAAACAAAAAATTCATATGATGCCTTAATGTAATTGAATTTGATATACTTGAAAAGCAGACCAATGTAGCGGTTTTCATGTTGCTTGTAAAGGTGGATACCGAAAATAAATAAATAAAAAATACCTAAGTTATCAAGATCCATACCTCTGGCAATGCTTCGACATGCTGACCAAGTTGGTTAAACAAAAAGAAAAAAATGAAAACAAAATACCTATTTTCTGATGTAACCATCAGGCCTAATATTGAAGCATATCATTTAAATTTCTACATGCAAAAGAAGTCAGAAATGGGGTTGAGAGGAGTTCATTGTAAAATTCTTCACAGACTAAAAAGTAATAAAGAAGATAAACCTAGCTAAACCAGTTAAGCTCTGTGTTCTTTCTTCTTTCCCTAACCTTTCTCTTCATTTTCTTCTACTTGTTAATCATTTTACCTTCAGAAATCTTCTATCCCTTCTCTTATGTACAACTGAAAGAGAAAGAGAGAAATTCAACTTCTTCGAATACTTGAAACAAAAGAGGAAAACTTTTGTGAATTATGAGATTTGCATGACTGTAAGGTGGAGAGTAACTCAAGTTGAGTCCATTGAATTCCAAAATAGACCACCTGTATGGTAAATGGAAAATTAGCGTGGAAGAATCTCTTCCACAAGAAGATTTCACTTTCGGTATGGACATTTGGGTTTTAGATCCAATAGGTAGAATAGTTGATAATCAACCAGGAAACACTCAAGAAGTTCTTGTGATAAACCAAGCATGGGAACAATAAAAAAAAACCTCGGGATTTTCAACAAAGGCATGAAAACAAGCAACAAAACCTATTAAGAAAGCAAAAATTACCTCATAGTATCCTAGAATTTCCAACAAGAATTAAAGAACTAGCAAGATTATCTCAGATGATTGAAAATAAAAAAGAAGACCTTTGAATAGATTAAGATTCTTCTAAGAAAGAGAAATTAATTCCTAAATCCTCATCCTAACATTCCTCCAAGATTTCCACCCCTAACTTTGTTTCACAACCATTCAATATTACATAAACATGAATTGAGAAAATTTTAAGGATTGACTACAAGATGAAAGTAGATATTTAACAATAGAAAAGAGCTCACAATACCCTCCATGCAAATTTGTCAATCACTGCTAAATTGGAGGCACGAAAGAAAAATAAAAGCTTCCTAAGATAGTCAACCAAAGCCAAAGTTAATTGGGCTATTTTTGTTTTTTTTTTGGCACTCATATAGGCTCAATGATATTTTCTCTTATTTGAACCCATCCGACCTATGCAAGTAGAGTCTTTTAGGGGCTCTAAAGCCTTCCATCTTTCCTTATCACCGCCCCTAACTTCTTTCTACTTCTCGTCTATCTATCCTTTTTATGATAAAGGGTTTTAGCCATTATTTACGTCTCTAAATGGTAAAAAAGCTTTCGACAACTAGAAAGCAACCCTTAAATCAAAGGGGGGAAGAAAGTCTAGCTAAACGAGGCTGCTCATCAACTAAAGTTGAAAGGGAAGGAAGTTAAGATAGATCACCGTGCCTGCTCGAACCCCTCCATAGTGGTATTTGACTTAAAAGAATGCCTAAAAAACCATTTGGTGAAAAACTTAGCATTTGAAACTATTCTCGGAGCACTCACAAACATTTCTATTGATTAATATAGTAGTTGAAGAAAGAAGGCGAGAGAGTGGATGCAAAAGAAGGTCTTCGAGTGCTGACTCAATTCATGCATAAAGGCTTCTCTTTCAATCTATGAAATGCATCGATAACTGTATTCCCACTTTTCCTCTGCGATCCCAAGGGAGTCAATGAAACGAGGGCCGAGAAATGGAGACCTTCGACACTGAGAATAAAGATATATATACAGTCGTATGATGGCTAGATCGATCCTTGGCTCATATCCATTTCCAAAGAAAGGTGTATAACTCAAGCTAGCACTCTGAATTTAGCTCAAAAGGTAAATGAATATGTCCTTATCAATAGACAGGTCGAAGCTCTTTGATCCACTAAGTTAAAGATGGAACTAGAAGAATTTGAGAAGCAAATACTCGTGCAAGTACTGGAGTTTTAACCTACTTTACCTTTTTGGGATTCGAAATTCTAATTTTTCAGAGGTCCACTAATATATAGGATGAAAGTAGGAAGTTGAATACGAATTAACTTCAAAGTCCTTGTAGACGGGAAGTACAATTGGAACTAACTGCCCTAGCTCTTTCTCATTTTCTTTGAATCAATAGGGTGCGTTTAAGATGCATAAAATCAAAAGAGGGAGATACATAAGAGAAATCACGTATTCTCAGGCGGAGGCATCTATCTCAGAGGTAACCAAAGAATCGACAGCGAGGCCTGGGCGGGCCATTACCATCTGAGGTTTTGTCAGATTTATAGTACTCAAGGTTAGAGAGAAATTTATAGGACTGCAAATAAGGTTTCTCTTGAAGTAAGAAGAGAAAGAGTAGCTCAAAAGTGAGGTTTTGGGATCGACTAAAAGGACTTGACCCGCTCCATGAAAGAAAGTGGAATATCATTCGTAGTCGATCGAGGAGGCTTTTTTTCCCTCTTGTAATGGGGCGAGAAGTCCTAAGAGATGGGGTTGTAGATGTTGCGTGGCTATTGTTCCAATTCTTCCCTCATGATTCTGTCTTGCTGGAGAAGTTTCTCTATTGCTATTTCCTAAGGCAAAAAGAGAGGCTTTTCCCTCAATTCACTGTGATTCTTTCTCACTCATTTGCTTCTTGAATGTGATTCAACTATCTTTCTTCCATTTTATCGAGCTATAGGCTAGTTGTAGAAGGAGAGGAGAGATCTAATTGAGAAGAGATTGACAAGGATTAGAAGTGCTAGGAGAAAAGGGTGAGCCCTTGATTTCATATCCGAGTTTAGAATCAAGATAAAGAGAGAAAGAGAAGTTGAATTCAATCTTCATTTTCCCACGTAGCAATATTTCATTCTTAGACCAAGTTAGACCAAGAGTTTGATAACCTAAATCTCTATGAAGCGTATAGAGATAGAAGCCAGGCATAGGTAGAGCAGGAATCGACCGAGAAGCAAGAGAAAGCAAAACCAACTAGGATCAAGGAAGAGAAAGCGGAAGTAGCTAGTAGACACATGATAAGTGAACCTCTTCCTTTCACTTAGAGGGAGAAACTTCATTTTTCTTTCATCATTGGTAGAGATAAAGCATAAAAAGAATGAAGAAAGGAAGCATGGGGGAACTAGAATCAAGAAATTCATTCTTCTTACACTAAGCGGATAGAAGACCTATGAGTTGGTGAGAGACCGACTTTATAGAGTGGAAGGGGATCTTCCTTTGCCAAAGGAAGCATATAATTAAGGTGGGACTGAATGCAGAGGTTATGAAGGAGGAATGCCTCCTAGCATACTAAAAAGATCAGATAGTGCTTTACTGAGTGTGAGGGCTCCACTATTATTTCACAAGGCCAGAGCTTCATTCTATCTCATCAAAGAAGATAAGGAGTGTTTGGATTAGAAGAAATAATGAAAATAGTAGACAAAGGGAGGCATATCATCCGAGTCAGCCAGAGACAAGCTTCTCAAATATCTGATACTCAACTTCAAAAAGAGAATAGCTTTTTTAACTACTTATAGATTATGAGATCAATGCCTTCGCCCTAAGGAAAGTCGGATCCATCCACTTCTTAAATTCTTTTCCCCTTTCCTTTTAATGGAATGAATGAGTCAACCTATATTCATTCTACCATATTAATTTCTTGTTGCGGGACTTATGAATGGAGCTGATTTGCATTTGCTTATTAGTGAAAATGAAGAAAATGCTAGGTTTTGACATAGGAAAGATGGAAAAAAGATCTATTTTCAGTCAAAAAACGACTATTATCGTTAGACAAGATCAGTCTCTAAACTCACATTTTGCAACAAAAAAATTGAGAAAATGTAAACTTTTTAGGATGAGTTGGATCTATGATCATTTGCTTAACACATGCATTCTTTGAATTCATTCATTTCTCATTCAATGCTAGTTCATATTCCATCCTTGAGTTAAGAGGTTATATAAATTCATAAGACAAGACATCTCCAAAGGAAACCTATATAAGTTGAGAAGAACTAGACAACTCTAAAAGATCCTTCTATGCGGTAAGGTTCAAAGAATATTAACGGACGCATGCGAAGTGTATTTATATAAGAGACAAAGTCTGGAGCCCAAGTTTGAATGGTGATCTAGAGACTCCGGAGGAGTTTCCACTAAAAGACTATTCAAAACATTAGTATATCATTTATGGAATTTAAAGCTGCAGATGAAGTCCTTCTTAAATTCTTTGAGCATCTTCTTTTCTTTCATTTGTCCAAAGGCATACAACTATTGACGAGGTGGTAGGCTACAATGACGGAAAAGATCTCACCTTTCTGAATCAAAATATGAGATCAAACTTCTGTGCAAGAGGCCCGGCTTCAAGGTTTGTAGTTGAGTCTACTTCATTCTCTTAAGAGTATGGCCGAGGGAGAAAGTTGCGAGACGATAAGGAGAGGTTCAAAGAATTGAAGAAGAAAGATAAGTGAAAGTTGAGATAGGAAGTCTAAGAATTCAATCTCAGTTGTGAGATTGTACGAGGCCTCAAGCCTTACCTTTGGTAGGGCATTTTATGAGATCAACTTTTAATTAACTGGATTTCTCTGACTCTTTGAGTAAGGATAGAAGGAGTGAGACCGCCTTCACTTCTAAGGAGAGAGAAAAGAGGCGATCTCATTCGCTTCAATCGAAAATCATTGAATTCCAAGAAACAGAATAGGTGGATTAGAGGCTAAATGGAGGGTTGTGAAACTGAGGTCTTGTTGAACGAGACTAAGAAAAGATTAGTAGCATTAGTAACTATTAATGAAAGCACCCTTTCTCGTTCCATTCCCCATACCGAATCGATCGAAAAGACAAACTTTGAGGAATTAATCTTTCTATGAACTAGACATCACGATCAGAGGTTATCAGTTAGTTGGTAGCTCGAGAATCCCACCAAAGGGAACCCAACCCCATCACCTTTTTTCGTTGTGGTTGCAGTAGTAGTTCTTGTCCCTCTTTTAAGGGAAGTTATGGTTGCACCAGTCGTAATAGTTTCGTTTACACACTTTTCATCTTTTTAAGCTAATATTTGAGATTACTTTTAGTTATAGGGTCCCACGAAATTGTAGACATGGATGAGAAACTCCATTAGGCGACCTGCACACGCAAACAGAAGGGCATTAGATCTTTTGGCCCACTATGTGGCATGAATATGCTCAAACTAGAGGAGGTCTCCTCAATTTCTTTCATGATTGGTACATCAATTGTAGGCTAGAATAGGAGAGATTGGGTGGGATTGATCGGTTAGAACTAAAAGAGGCAGTTCCTTATTGTAGTGTTCTTATCTTTCTCAGTTTAGGACTAGAAAGTGGAGTGAGAGAGAAAAAGAGTAACTCAAAGAGTGTCTTTTCGTAAGGGAGTATGATAAGTGGCAGGGAAGAAAGGGTATTCTCAGTCTCCGTTGAAGAAGTACTATAATCTAAAAAGAAATATCTTGAATAGGAGTCCTTGGAAGAGGTGAATATGTATAAATCAGTCCAAGAAGAGGTGAATATGGATATAAATAAGTCCTTCGTAATATGGATAAATCAATCTAAGGAAATGAATATGGTAGAATAAATCAGTCCAAGGAGATGTGAAAAGAAAGCTAATATTCCACTTAAACAAGTCAAGAGGTCTTCAGACTCCTAGCTACGAGCTTCGGAGGACAAAAAAATTCATATGGATATAAACAAGTCCTTCGGACCACTAAAAAATTGAAATCCATATTCATATTCAAATCTGGACCTTTTTTTTGGGCTTTTATTTGACTATGAAAGAGAGGGTCGCTCGCTCTTAAATGAGGTGGTTTTCTTTTCTTAAGTGACCGAATTACCAAGAGCTACCCTTGAAGGATTTTCTGATCCTGGGATCTCCGCCTTCATCGGGTGAAGTTATGACGAATCTAAAGACTTTTGTGTGCCAAAGTAGATAGGCTTTCTTCCAAACAATAGGTTTTAGTACAATGTTTTTCCATTCTTTGGTGAAGTCATCGCTACATGGGTCGTACGT
This sequence comes from Cucumis melo, assembly GCF_025177605.1. NCBI lineage: Eukaryota > Viridiplantae > Streptophyta > Magnoliopsida > Cucurbitales > Cucurbitaceae > Cucumis > Cucumis melo. Next base: position 18,580,545 of record NC_066865.1, on the reverse strand, counting down.
GGGTTCGCCCCTCTTCAATTCAATATGAGAAAGAGCTTTGGGAGATAACAAGGGTTCGCTCGCTCACAATTCCTAAGTTCTAGAACCGATATTGATAATTCAATGCGTGAAAGATTGATGGAAACTTCCAAGAAAAGATCTAGAAAGAAAGAATCCAAACCTACTAAATCAAGCCTATGGCATCAAAATAGAATATGATCCTTCCACTAGGCTTTCACTCTTTCTTCATTTCTTTAGATAGAAATATCTTAACCTTGACTCATTTGTGCTCATTATCCATTTGGAATGGTTTGAACTATGTCTGGATGCTAGGCTTCCTCTTCTAGGTCGGTAGCGAAACTAGTAGTATATGCCTGCTAGTGAATCCCCATTGTAGATTTGAGTTTCTTTCTCTTTCAATTTAGTGGGAATTTAAATATCGCGATATGATTTAGTCTCTTTCATCCCCTTCCATTGATGAAGTTGCAGTTTCCGTCCTTGTGCCCTCCTCCTCTGAGTCTACTGTCGTGACTTTTACTTTTCTTCCCATTCAGACGCCTCAATGAACAAGGCTAAAAGAATTTGAGCTCTTTTTGTCTTTGTCTTCTTTTTATTCCAAACCAACTAAACCTATCCCGAAGGCAAGGAATCTTCAAGTCCTATGGAGCATTCGGAGGTGTAGAAGGATGTCTCGATTTGTGCTCCTTCGAAATCTACTAAAAAGATTCAAGACTATCCCCAAGAAAAAAGCCCAGATTGAAGAAATTGAAGGAAGAAAGCCTATCGTTCCTACTCAAGAAATCAGAAGATATACAGAACTCAAGAAGAAGATAAGAAAGCTAAAAAGATCATGAAAGATTGAATTCAGAGAGATCGACTTAGCCACCTTCTATTTCTTTATCTTGATTTTAAATAGGGTCGAGTCAGATTAACTTCTAAGTCTGATTAATTCTTTCTCGAATTCTTCTAGTTCTATCTTTGATACATCTACATTGTTCAAATCAAGCCTATATGTAGGACCAGTCTTGTTTCTTCTGACCAACTTTGTATGGTCTAGCATACTCACACCTCTCTTTACAGCAACTTCGCATAAAGAGAAAAATCCCTTGTTGTCAGGTTCCTTAAGGACTTTATATCATCAAAGGATATTTGAGTCTTCCTCCGCTCTATAGGCTTACTAGTAATCCTGAAGTTTCCTACGCCTTCTACGCTCGAGCAATATTCTAAAAAGAGGTTTGCCTATCCTCTAGTACTCATTTCTTGGTTCACCTTGTTCTAGATGGAACCGCTCCGTCTTTCTTATAAGTCAATCCCCACCGAGAAATTTTCCACCCGCTTAAGAGGCTTATAAGAAGAAGACAACTCCTTCAAAGGTGTAGTGCTTTCTTTGCTTTCTTTTCTTCCTTTTAGGGGTTTCAATTCCTTCTTTCGAGTTTTCCTTCTATAGTCTCTTGTGAAAGGCTTTAAACTTTCTTCTGTCTAAGGACTTTTTTATCCATATGAACTTCTCCCCTAAAATCAGGGATTTGACGTGTTCACTTTGATAAGGAAACCTTAGGGATGAAAGTAGGGAAATCTCATCTTTCCTCCGAAGAGTGTGAATGCATGATTAAATAGGAAGTTAGTATAAGAATCTCAACCCTAATGTACAAAGGCTGTCGATGAAGCCATGGAAAAAGGAATTAGAAAAGTTTTCTTCTTTGGAGAAGTTGCGTCATCAGTTGATCGGTAAGCTTTGACCCTATCTCTTAAAGCTAAGGCAAATAGAGTTAGAAATAACTCAACTAGTTTAAGAAGAAATCGTCATCCGGGTTGATCGGCTAGAAAGGGTCAACCCACGGGACAGGAGTGGGAGCATATGCTTTACTGGTACGCGCAAGTCTCTACTCTATTTTTCACAAGAGTAGGAATGAACTCCAAGAGTAAGTAAGAAAGAAGGTTCAAACAAGGGTCAGATTAGGAGTCTCAGAGAGGTATTCACTAGCCTCCAGCGTAATAGATCCATTTCGGTAAAGAGTAGAGGTTAGAATCAGAAAAGAGTGTTGTATAGGAAAAAGAGACTGTAAGTGGGGCTGTGTAACTTCGAGAGTCAGCTCGACCTGAGTACGATGAGGAGAAACACAAATTATAGACAGGAAGAGATAAAGACGACTAGGGAAGCCTCTCGTTCTATAGGAAGGCACAACGGTATTCAGAATGATGGTAAAGATAGGTTTCTCGAGAAGAATTTGAGAAAGAGTTGATCAAACTGGACTTCTAGAAGAATGAGAAGGAGAGGGGATCAAAGGGGGAAGAGCTGTGGCACTAAAAGAGGGAGTAGGATCTATTTAGTCTTCAGTTGATCTTTCTCTTTCATGCGCTAGTCTTGATCAATTAATAAGGCTCGATCTGTTGAGGTTGAGTACTAGTGAAGCCACTCGAGTCTTGTAGAGAGAGAGAAAGGGTTAAATTCTCTCTCTCTTGTTTCATCTCTTTGATTAGTACTTACTCTTGCTAGGGAAAGCTAGAGGAATCGTCGAATAATAGGGTATGCTTTGCTTTCTTTCTGATGATATTATGCCTTATCATACTCTATGAAAATAGATAGTTAATGCACTAGTCCTACTCACTGAAAGGGAGAATTTTGACTCTTTCAGGAATCCACTGAGACCTCTGACGAAAGATTTGAGGCTTTCAATTCCGAAAGAGAGAATACAAACTGAGTGAAACTTTATATCCACTTAAAGTTAGGAACTGAAAGAGCACTCTTGAGTCTGAATATTTCTTCTGGCTAGGCTGGTACAGATTCATATTCCCTTGGGGTTCTTTCATTCCGAAACGTGAAGTAGGTTAGAGTTGAGGTATCAGCTAGGGTTTTTGATTTTTCTCTTTCATAAGCCTCATCCATGGTATGGGATTTCATGATATCTCTTAACCAGAAAGGCCGATTGATCGTTATCCTATTCATCCATGTAGCATTATTTTAGTCTCTTATTTACAGTTTGTTACTCTCTTCTTCTTATCAGAGGAAATAGAGGAAGGATCTCAACTATAATTAGTAGGCTTAGAATCAAGGTTATCAGAAGCTCTTTAGTTTAGGGAGAGAAAAGGAATGGGAGTACAAAGATACTAGAAGGGGTTCCCCTCCATTTTCTAAAGAAGATATGAGGTTTCCTCTTTGATATCCAACTCTATTTAGGATGAGAAAAAAGGTTGATCTTTTTCTTTCAGCGGTAGTTAGTTGTGGCTGTAGCCTTTTCTACTCTTCTTCCTATTGCTGAGGATGCCCCTTTGAAGTTGATCGGTATGCTCTTGAGTGAGAAAGAGCGAAGCTGCTTCCCCTTGCGTAGGTATGGATATGGAGCGATAAGGTGTTCTTTTATTCGTTCATTCATAACTTCAAGGCTAGACCTTCTCTCATGAGAATTTACGAAGAGCAAGAGACTGAGGAATACTCTTTCATAGCCATAAGATCATGAATCTGAGTTCCTGTGAGTATAAGTTTCAAGAAGTTTGTAGGGAAAAGTTAGAGAGAGATGTTGCGTATCAGGTATTATTCCACGCAAAGAGAGAGTGACCTAACCTTTACACATGACGGATTCGAGAACAAAGAAGAATTCTTAGATTCACCTACAGAATAGGAAGAAGCGTCAGAAGAAGGCTAACATCTAGACAAATCCGTAGCTATAGAGAGAGGAGGCTCTTTAATAGGGTCGAATAAGAAAAGTCATCCAGAGTTGTAGAGGTCTGAAGGACTCATGAAATTCCACTATAAGAATAGGAGTCAACTCCCCCGAAGGAGGAGAAAGATGTTGTACCGAATAGAAGATGAAACTGAGAACTAACTTATGCAAGGAGGAACATGGGAAAGAAACCACAGGAAGAAAGGAAAGCGTGAGACCATATCAAAGTTGAAGAAACTCTATTGGATAGGAGGTTATATAGGTCTTCTTCGTTGAGCTACTTCTTATTATCTTCTTCCTTGAAAAGAGCTCATACGCCCTCTCAAATTCTTTGAGCCTTTGGAGATCCTCAGTTTCATATTCATATGGATTTTAGTTTTTTAGTGGTTCGAAGGACTTGTTTATATCCATATTAATTTTTTTGTCCTCCTCAACCTGTAGTTTGAAGTCTAAAGATCAATGGACTGATTTTAATGAAATTCATGAGTCCTTCGGACCCTTCGGACCACTAATTCTTCTTATCTTTTGTTGAGGGACCTCCATTGCATTTATAGAATTCTACTTTAGGCTAAGATCCCTCTTGCTATGGATTCATACAAAACCTTCCTAGAATACACCCCACCCCCATTTTCACCTTTCCTTGCAGAGCCAAAAACCTACTAACAAGATCTCCTAAGCCTACTTAAAGGAAGAAAAGGTGAAAGGTAAAAGAAGAAGAAGATGAAAGGAATAATCAGATATAGAAAGTAAAAGGCTTCGTAGGAGTAGTTTCAAAGAAGAAGTTCAAGGTTTTCATAGAAAGGAAGAAAAATCAATTTGTGCTTATGGAATGAATGAGTCCTCCGGACCGCGGAGTTAGGAGTCTGAAAGCGAAGGATTTGTTTTCTCTGATTTTCTTAGATAAATGCGCTTCGTTTCTCTTGTTACGTGGGTCAGCTGTAGGTCTAGTCAGATTCCTTTTATTGCTAATGGCTAATTAATTCAATGAAATTTGATAAGAAAGAGTAAAGGGAAGAAGTCTCTATCTCTTTCGAGAGTGGCAGACAGAGAAGTAGTCCAAGTTTCTTTAGTAGCAGTTTTAATTCTTCTCTCAAAGCTATTATTCTAATAAAAGATCATATATTCACTTAATATTCCCATTAGTAGGAGAAATGCTAAGATTGAAATCAATGTCAAATTCGTAGTGAGACAGCAAATGGTCAAAAGAATCGAGAGACAAGGAATTAACAGAGTCGTTAGTCTCAATTGAAGCAGTTGAGTTGGCTTGGAGAAGGTATTACAATTTAGGGGGCAAGAAAAGAAGGAAGCATCGGGTCTTTTGGGGACATGGGTAGCTGTAGGGTAGCCAATAGGTGCAAAGCAGAGGCTATCAATCCGTTTGGAGAGGCGTGAATAGACGATTGATTAATATAACGTAAGAGAGAGCTCAAGCGTCGAATCTCGTAAGTCAGAAGATAGGAAAGACCACTTATAGCTGCTGAGATAGAACTATTTGAGTGAGGATTATAAGTTCTTCTTTCTAACTCCAAGAAAGGTTGGCTTCAAGCTCAAGTGCAAGATGAGTTAACTTCTACGAAGAAGAAGTCTAAGACCCCATTTTTTCTTATGAAGCATAGTGAAGAGATCGAAGAGAGAATGAGAAAAGCAACTCTTTAGGTAAGAGGAATCCATGTGAGGTATAGGTTTTCACTCTTTTATTAGCTTAATATGTTTCTCTTTTTATCTAATAAGAGTAACTACGAAGGGAAACATCCAAAGAAAGGGGGGAATCTGTCTCTATCTAAGTGGAATAGGAAGAAGTACTAATAGAAAGGTCACCTTTCATTCATAAGTACGAGAACTTGATAAAGAGGAAGATGCCCTCTCTCTCTTGAATAGGAAAGGAAACGGTCTTTGAAAAAGAGTGGAAGGTTAGACCATTACCTTGAGATTTAAAAGTGAAGGTAGCATCTCTTTTGAAAAGGCTAGGTTTTTTCTCATATTAGTTAAGGATAAGAGCATTCTAAGTAGTAATAATTGAGAAAAGGCTTGAAAGAGCTTACCAAGAAAGGATTGGATCGGATAAGCCTAGAGTTGGGCCTAAGCATATTTACAAATCTTTCACCCTTCGCAAAGTGCCTGCGCTTAGTAGATAGAATGAACATAGATGTGTCTGCTAAAGATGATCCTAGAGCTTGGGATGGTAGAATGAGTCTTCTGGACCCAATGTGCTTATCCACCCACTTTAGAACAGAAGGCCTAGGTTCTCACACGAGGCGGTAGCATCTCGTGTGAAAGGCTGCAGTCGTCATGGTTGCCGAGCTGAACGTATGATAGTGATGCTAACTGGTTACACCATACTTCATCCATAGCACTTGGAACTGTGATACCTCCTTTGGTTCTTGCTTACCCCACCGGTGGCATTTTATAGAATACATAGAAAGCCTCTTGACGCCAGTCGAAGTATAGATTAAGGAGACAAAGAATAGATTAGTAGCTAAAGTAGAGTTGATGCAAATGAGCTTCCAAAGTCTCCATCAGCCTAGCATACCAAGGAACCCTTGTTGCGAGACTGCTAACGCATCTAATTTTGAATTTACTTTTCATGTAAAAATGGTTCATAGTCGGACGGAGAAGGAGCAGAGCCCTAGGAGAAGGCGTAGTAGGCTTTCTTTAGTGTGCTCCCTCCGCCATAATGAAAGATAAGGAGTAGTTCTCTTTTCTTCTAATTCTTCTGTTCGAATTGCTCGAAGTACTTTCCCATTATTTTCTCCTCTTACGACTTTCTTTCTTCATTTCATCTCTAAGCTGTCTCTTGTTGGATATGCTTTCTTCCGTTTAGTAGATTTGCTTCGTCAATATTCTTTTAGTGGTCTGAAGTCTTTCGATCATTCTTTAAGCCCGTAGTTAGGATCAAAGAGGTCTGGAAGATGTATATACTCCTCCTACGGTTGTTTTGACCCTTGTTTATCCACTAAGTCAAAGATGGATAAGGTGTTCTTTCTTCATTTTATCCACTAAGTCAAAGATGGAGCGTGAATTTTCTTATTTATTTTGAGTAGGGTTAGAAGAAGAAGAAAGAGATAAGAAAGAGAAAGATCAATGAACGAGGGAAGAGAACAAAGAAATAAGAGAGAAGAAGGAAAGGAAGGAAAGGCGTTGGAGGAGGGATGCCTTTATTCAAAGATGATAGAGCACATTGAATCAAATGAATCATGTGTGAAACCAGGATAACTTGTTTAACTTTCCTACTCAAATAACATGAACCTACCCCCCGTAATGAATGAATGAATCTATTAAGTCCTTAAAAATCCTACGAAAAATCTGACTACTCGCCTAATTCATATCTACTTGCTAACTCATGAAAAAGAACTCAACCGATACCACGTAGTGGACCTTGGGGGATTCCCTGAGGTACCTAGACTCACATCCTTAATAGTTTGAGGAATCACATTCAAGATTCCATTTCTTTCCTTTCTCTACTATTCATGTACCGCGTAATGGGGGAAGGCCTGGTCGAAGGTATGTTTTGCTACTTTGTTTAGCAAAGAGAGGATTTTCTTGGGCGAATAGGTAGTTGTTCACGACTTAGCTGCTAGCAAATCTTCGAGATCACATTCTTCCAGAACCCGCAAATCATCTTTGGCTACTAGTATGAGATCAATCACTAGTCTGAGCTTGGAAGGAAAGTCAAGTCATGTTGAGAAGGTTTTTATGAGAGAGGAATTCTAATTTATTTTTATATCTGAGCTTTCTTTACGCTTTACTGAATTACAAAGCTATTCTTCTTCATATCAAGACAGAAAGGTGGGTTAGCAAGGCTTAATGAAATGAAGTAAAAGACCATAAGAGAAAGAGAGATAAAGATCTATTCAAGATAAGAAAAAAGCCAATTCTGATCGATTACTTATTATAGATGATTATGAATTTCGCACTTTGCACTTTTTCTTTTTTATCAAGACTATTCCAAAGATTACTATGGTAGATTTTCTAAATCTTGATTTCCTGACTTGGATTGGTTCTCTAGTTCCTATGCCCAAAAGGATGGGCAAGTTTGAGTCTGGATCAATTAGGTTATATTTCAAGTGTGCGATGAAATCCTTCAGTGGTATGGACTCTGATGTTAGAAAATTCATCGATAATAGATAACGCTTCGAATCGTCTTCTCTCATATGTGTAATAATGTTCTGCGCGTAGTAAGCTAGAAGTCCTCCAAAGGTGAGCTCTGCATAAGCTAGATATCTGCGTTGCGAAGGCTAGACGCTAGTCAGCTTTCTAATTTCGTTCCTAGGCAAGAAGTTGCTTTGGGCAACCTATAAGTAACCCAAAGGTGAGCCGAGCTTCAGTCTGCTAAGAAGCCAATCTTCCAATTCTTTCTTCCTGCTTTGTCCTATTCAATCTATGCTTTCTCTTTATTTGTTTGAGTAAGGAAATCCAATAGTCATTTTTCACTCTTGACATATATAAGAATGTAGCAAGAAAGAAACAAAAAGAACCGATTTTGCAGTAAAAAAACATCTTTTCTCGTTAGATAAGTATCTCGCCTTTAGTACATTTGGAAGAATGAAACTCAAAGGAATTGATGGGAGCCCCGCACTTAGGGCTATTTGCTCAGTGGTAGAGTGCACCCCAGAGAATTGCGTCGTTGTGCTTGGGTTGTGAGGGCACTCAGGCCTATGGGATAGGATATTTGCCTTCATTGGTCCTTCCAATCCTTGACTTGTATTAGTAGGGCGTTCTGAATATATGAGATAATGGGGAGGAAGATTTTGATTTAATGTGACATGCCACATCGACTTCCCCAAGCTTCTTTGTCAAACTCCAACTCAGTCGCAGTCTGCATGTTCAAGTGTTTCTTCCCGTAAGACTTTTAGATATGAGTTGTGTTTTAGGAGATTAGGTGCCTCATTTATGAGAGGGGTGCCCTACCCCGACCCCAACACCCTTCTATCCCTCTTGCCCCCCGATCTAAATAGTCTGTAGGACCTATAATTCTTTCCATCTTGCTTCCATCTGAAGGAGTCGTTCATTCCTTGTCATAGAATCTACCATCTTACTTTGCTCTCTCGATCAAAGAAGTATGGTGGACCAACCATCTTGCTCCCCTTTAGGGTTGGGGGAAGTCGTCCGTAGGACCTACCATCCTTAGTCTTTGAAAGCCTGACCTAAGCCATTATTTGCTGTAGGGAGAACTTTCCCCAGACATCAGATTGCTTGTCCTCTTTGGTTACATAGTAACAAAGGGATCCCCATCCCTTGTGAAAAGCGACCTAGTACTAGCTTCTTCCTATTCTCGAAAAATGTGCCTAATGTCATTTATGGCATTATACCGAGTTGCATTCTCATGAAATAGGAACACATTCAAATGTGTAGAGTTGTCTTTGTGCTTTTCTTGGAAGAGCACTAAAATTGACCCTATAGTCTTTCTGAAATCATCCCACTTAGTAGTTTGACTTTAGATCTATCTCCTCTGTTAGCTAGAGAAAGAGTATTGGTCTATATCCGTGGACACAAAAATACATCTACAGTGAGAAGAGTTCAACTGTGAGTCTTTAGTGGAATGTACACACAGTTAACGAATATTGATTAATGTAGTTAATGAGTTTAGCTAATTAATCTCATATCGTTGTAGCCTCTGATCGGTAGGTTCATTAGGTCCCCTTCTTAGCTCATAAAGAGTAATGAGATTTATTTATATTGGTTGTAATTTGAAATGTTCAAATTTACTTTGGGAATTAATATAATGTATATTGATACATTATAATATAAAGTTTATTAGACTTTATTATATAAATTTAATTTTGGATATGATTCAAAATTAAATTACGAGAGAATAAAATATTTGAATAAGTTCAAATATTAGTTTAATTTGAATTAGATTCATATTAGAACTATAAGATAAATTTAATGTGTATATGATACATATTAAAACTATAGGTTATGAGAGAAATTTATATTTGAATATGATTCAAATTATGGATTAAATTAAATATAAGATATTTAATTTAGAAAATAATTAATTGGAGAATTAATTAATAGTTTAGTTTAATTTAATTTAATTTAATTTAATTTAATTAAATTAAAACTATAGGTTATGCGAGAGATATTCATTTAGATATGATTTAAATGAAAATATTAATTAAATATGATTTAATTAATTATTAAATTAATTATTTAATTAAATTAATTAATTAGTTTAATATATATATATATATATATATATTAACTTAATAATTATTATTAAGTTAATAGGGAACGTGGGTGGCTTTCCCACGTTCCCACTTATTATCTCCAACTTCCCACTTCTTTCGTCTGAAGAAGTGGGAATACTTTGCGTAACGAGGAGTGAGTTCTGCGAAAAAATTATGCTCTCCCATTTTTCTCTCTGAAAAAATTCTCTCCATTCCCTTATTCCAATTTTTGGTTCCCACAAACCATCTCTTGAAGAGAATAGGAAGGTTTCCAAGTGGTGGTGCCCAAATTGGTGATTGGTAGATTCAGAGTCGTCAACGAGCGTAAGTTTTCTTCTCTGTACTTTTTATTCAAAGCATGTTTAACCATAAAAAAATTATTTTTGTAATTTCTTGCCAATGTATTGGTATTTTTAAGGTTCCAATTAAAATTGGGTTTCTGTAATTATTCCACTGTAAAGGGTTTTCATCCCTTCACGTAGGACATACCATCCTTGGTCATCAAGCCTGAGGCCTAAGCCAAAGGTGTCTCTCACTCGAGGGGGTTGGGGGAAAGGCGTTCATGGTTTCAAAGGAACACCTTATCAATAGGGATAGAGGGCTCAAGGGAAAGGGAAAAATGGCTACCCACGAAAGGGTAATCTCCTTATCCCAGAAAAGAGGAAAAGCCAATACCGCTTGCTGGATGGAAAGGTGTGAGATCAAATGATCGAGATTGGAGTTTCATACATCCTAATTCTTTGATTTTTCTTAGGGAAGACCTCAATGAAAGTAAGTAGAAGAGGATTGGAAGCCTGACCCTTAATCTCCAGAGCATGAAAGAGAGATAAGAAGAAGACAAGATTCTTTAATTTATCAAGCTCTTTATCTTTCTTTCATAGTGAACACCGACCGAATCTTAATGAAGCTTTTCTTTCATTTTGAAATTTCTCGAGAATTCTTTCTCATATTTCATTGATCCCCCTACGCTATGAATTTATAGCGGTTATTCTTTCGTCTTTCAGACCGTCCTCCTATGCAATTCATTTATTGTTGGAATTTGTGTCCTAAAGCTTGTACTTTGTTGTTTGATTCAATAGAATTTATTATTGAACGCTATAATCTAAAAACCAATAAATTTAGGTCCCGAGGCTATTTTATTGAGCAAATACACTTGAACTTTATATATAGACATAAACATGGATTAAGTTCAGGTTAATAGCCCAAATAGTCTATAGTGTATGAATAAGGTTGAACGCCTTATTCTGGATAAACACTATGGATGCGTGGCATCCTATGTAAATGGTTAATAGCCCTCTCCGTAGTTAGCACAAACGATGTAATCCTGAATCGTTCATGTATAGACATGGAAGTGGGGGCATCCTATGTAAATGGTTTGCATAAGACTAGAACCATGAAGTAGTCACTTTTAGTTATAACACCGTAAACTATAAACTGACTATTTCAATTATGATGACCTAGGTAACTTGATCTTAATCCTGAGCTAACTATGAACTTCTGTTCATTTGGTAGTATCCTTAGATTTGCATAGGTGAGGGCAGCTCAACATCGCTGGCCCAATAAGGCTCCCATTTAAGGGGTAACCGAGAGGATAACTAGAGACATAGGGTGCAAGATGGAATTCACTCCTATCCACTTCTGGGATAGTAGATAGGTTGTTCCCTTAAGGACTGAATTCAAGCCTTGAACAAGGGGCCCCACCTTCTCATTGGCCCGAGAAGAATTCTGGTTTCTAGGTTGAACCTTAAACAATTTGTTCAATAGTGGATCAGTGGGTCTTAAGGAGCAAGATGTAATCTCGAGGGTAAAACGGTATTTTGACCTAGCCAAGATTACGAACAACCTATGAAGGATCAACTTACCCATCATGGTTATATCAGGTGGACAGAATTATATCTATAGTGAGGGGAGTGCAACTAAGAGTCTTTAGTGAAATGACTCTTTAGTTAATGAATGTTGATTAACTATGGTCTAAAAGAGTTTAGCCAATTAATCTTGGATCGTTTGAGCCCATGATCTATGACTCCATTAGGTTCCCCTACTAGCTCATATGGATTCAACTAAGAACAAGTATGTTGAAGTAATTTGAATTGTTCGAATAAAGATAAGAGAGAGAAACCGACAAATACATAAGATATAAGTCGATAGAAATAAACTTTAAGTTATGTGTTTAAATGTGATTTAAATAAATATGAATATAGATTCATATTTAAAAGCTTGAAAAGTTTAGAGAACGGTAAAAAAGTCCACATGTTGATTTTGAACTTTGACTGGATTTATATTCAAATATGATTTGAATTTTAGAGAAATGAATTTGGATTCATACTTGGGAGGTTAGAATTAGTCAAGATGGGAAAATTAGTAAAAAGTCAAAAAGTTGACTTTTGACTAAGAAAAGTCAAAGTTTGACTTTGACTTAAGTTGGTCAAATGACCAAAATACCCCTTTGGCTAATTACTTTATTAATTAATGGTTAATGGGAAATGTGGCAAATTATTATGAATTTGAAGCCACTAATTTCATTAAAGAGTTAATGAATTGATTAGGTGTTGATAAGATATGAAATAATTTACATGCAAATTTGCATGTAAATTTCATATAGAACTTCTCATTACTGAATGAGAAAATAATGAGTCTTTCTCTGAAAAACACCTAAACGATTCACTCCTCATCTCTCTCTAAAATTCTCTTTACATAACCGAGTCCCACAACTCCGTTCTTGGTCTTGAAAATAGTAGGTCAGCTTGGTGGTTGTCCTTGTTTGTGATATTTAGGCAAAAAAGCGTTGGATTAAAGAAGAAGTTCAGAACTAAAAAGGTAAGAACATCGAACCTTTTGGCTTTTCGTTTAAGTCCATCGTAGATGCATGTTATCTTCTAAATCGTTTAGATGCATATAGAGTAAAGCATGATCCTTTAAATTCTGCTGTTGCATGTCTGTAGTGCTTTGTTATTTTCCATCATTTATAAGAGGAGTAGAAATCCATTATTTTTTATATTGAGTAAATAAGAACGAAGACTTTATGTAAATAAAAGAAAATGAGCTCATTAACGATAATGAAGAATCCAAAGACGAATATGGATTTCTTTACTTGCACTCTTTAACCGTCGCTTCTTAAATTCTTCTCCCCCCCTCATTTCAATTGAGCTATTTCATAACCTTCAGACCACTAAAAGGCAAAAAGCCTATCTATAGGACAGGTCTCAGTTCGTAATCCTTGCCTTAGGGTTTCTTTAGAAGGTTTATCGTTTTTCCTTTCGCCTCAATGGATCTGATCTAGCTTTGTTTGTCACTTCACACCTCCTTTTGAGTCTTCTGGCTTATTATTTGACTTCTCTTTCCTGACCTTTCTTCCTTTCCTAGAAAGAAAAGAGGCCTTTACTTAGCTAGATATTCAAGACCAAGAGGGACAAGGTGCCCTTTCACCTTTCGCCTTTACTGCTTTTGTAAGCGCATTTTCTTCCACTTTGTCCACCTCGGGAGCTAGGTCTTTCTTTTCTCCTCCCATGGGAACAAGATCCCTATGAGTGCTATCCAGGACAGATTTCTCTTTTATGCAGCCTTAGAATAGAGTTTGCTTTATTCATACCGAGAAAATGGAGGATACACTCAAAAGAGCGGGCTTCTCACCTTTCTGACTCTGGCATAACAGAGAATTTTGATGTCAGTGAGACGATCACACTTGAAACTAAGCATATTCTCCTCTATAAAGATAGGGTAGAAAAAATCTATATCTTCCATAATGGTATAGCTAGTCAGTCTTATCTAATTTGCGCACTCTTCCATTTAACCTACGCTTCTCCCCTAATTGGTCTCTTGATTCAAGTTCGAGATCTATTTCTCTATTTTGACTCATTAATGGACAAATGAGGAATCCTACCCTTTTTTAGTCTTCTGATGACTGTATTTGAGCTTTCCCTTTAGGCGCGTCTAGCGTAGCATTTCTTATTCGGCGGATTCAAAAGGGCAGATGTAGATGTACCCTTCCGATGATAGGGGGTTAGGGGTTAGTAAGGGATAGGCTTTCCTTCCTTTCCGTAGGTTTCTTTTGTTAGGAGTTTTCCCCCTGTCTATAGTTCATCCCTCGTTCCATTTGACTCGTTCATCATAATGATCAATGAATGAGTAATTGCCCGCTTCACTTCTTTGCTGATACCTATGATTATCTTTCTTGTCTTTTTCCTCATCATTTATTAGGAGAAATAACAAGAAAAACAGGTTCTATTTTGATGCCTTTTGAGACCTCTAATTTCCTGTCTTGTCTTCCTACTTGCACTTATTTCATGTTCTATCTGATTTCACAATTGATTGAAGAGTCTAGTCAATCTAGGGCTTCTGACTCTTTCTCTTAATCCGAAGGTAAGGAGAATAGGAACTTTGAGGGATACCTACATTTGAGGGATTGGAGAAGAAAGGACTAGGTCTAAGACCTTCAATTAAGGCCGATAGGCACACTAATATAGTAGTAGAATGGATATGATTCTGAATCTGAGGGAAAAGAGAATAGGGACTTCCAAGGAAAACTGCAGCATGGGGCAGTAGGCCCACTTTGATGAGCATCCCTTTCTGCCTTTGTTTATTGAGACGGTTAGGGAAAGATTCAAGGTTTGGAACTCTTTGTTTTTTCTTTCTGTACAAAGGAGAAGAAATTATTGAATTATGGAATCTAACTCATAAATAATCTCCTTTTTGAATGAGATGAAAACAATGGACTTACAATAAGAGGTTAAACCCTTTTGCTTTGTTCTCGCATATTTAATACCCTTGATGTGGGTGTGGATCTACTTATTTCCTTGAAAAGAGGTGGAGTTCATTCCTCTTCACATTAAAGTGGAGCAACTAACTTCCTACCGTCTATCAAAACGAAAAAATGCCTCGCTAACTCTGCCTAGTCGCTTTGCCTGAGACTATTACGAATTACCTTTTTCATGTACAATCGCTCCGTGGGCTGATCCATCCCTATCTTTATTTAGAATTTTTTTTTTAATCGAAGACTTAGGACCCAGGTATGCAAGCTAGAGAGATCCCCTATGCCTTGAGGGAATAAGTTGATGCGAAAAGGGTCCTTAGTCATGGTAGCCTCCCAAGGAAGTGCTCTATCACTATATTCTTGTTAGAAGAGTCTTGCTACAAGCGCAGTTGACTAAGCCTCATCCCTTGCAGGAGGGGAATTCTCTATTCCTGAAGCAAGAGTGACATAATATCTAAGTTGAGGCTTGATCGCCCATCTCGGTAGAGGGTTACAAGGCCCATGGAGTTTTAGTCTGAGTATGACGATAAGTTCTTTCAGTCAGCTATCATCATTAACGAGAAGAAAAAGAAAAGCCACAATTGGTAGAAAGAAGGAATGGGCATTATCAGAAGGTTAAGATGTGTAAGAAGGCAGAGTTATCCATATTCACTTCTATCCTTCAGACCCCTCCTTTGGAGTCTGAAATCTACCATATGAACTTATTCTTGCTTCTCAAATTTTTTAAACCTTCTCTTTCTCATTCAAGAACCTCTTATGGATGAGAATACGAAAGCTTGACTAGTAATTCAAAACTTTAGAATTTACGTGAGAAAGAAGCCAGGCCTTAGGTCTTTTACATGATCTCGCGCCTAAGTGTTATAACCACTTCTTCAACGAAAGCAACCGCGGAGTGGGCTTCTCCAGTTCTTCTTACATAGAAAGATCTAAAGCTGATCTAGCAGACTTTATGTTGGAAGAATTGAATTTTGATTTCTTCTACGACCAGAAAGAATATAATAATGGTTTTGATGAAAGTTGATAAGATAAAGGTATGGTAAGTATCAAGAGATGGATAACTTTCTGAGAGTGAGACTTTCCATTTTCTTGTTCACTTGCTAAAAGTCTTTATAAACTTATAGAATATGGAGTATATAACGGATAAGAAAGACATAATGAATTAGCTCGAGTCAGACTTTCAGCGCTCATTCGATCTTGAACTAGGTTTTGACATAGGGGCTGGATGGAAAGTTTCAACTTGTTCTTTTCTGTCTCGAAAGGTAGACCTGATTTAGATCTTTCTCGAGTTGGAGAAGCTAGAAAGGTCAGAGAGAGCTCAAGCGCGAACTATCTATTCTCAAATCATATTTTCACAGTTCATGGAGTTAATCAGAGTCAGAATAAGATTAATGTAATCGATAGATCAACTTTCTTTGGTTAGGAGAAATGAAATAACTTGCTTTAGGGTCCTTCACATAATCTCTGCCCCTACCTCTTCCTCAATGAGTCAGGAGCGAGCCATGTCATATTGCATGGGAGGAACTGATCCTAAACTTCCTTTTTTAGCTTTCGATTAATGGCCAAAATACAAAAGACTCCCAAAAAGAAGTGAATATGGATATAAACAAGTCAAGAGGTCTTCACACTCCTAACTGAGCTATATACTCCTCCTATGGTCTTCCTTATCAATGAGGTGAATATGGAATTTCATGACTCCTATCTCTGGGCTCAAAAAATTTAAGAAAGTTGAGCCATTATTTTTCTCTCTGCCTCCGATTCAACCAGTTATTTAGTAAATAGTTTCAGGGAATTGAATGCTTGAGGCTAGGAATCCTTCTCGTGCACAACTGATCATTCTTCTTTCAAATCAACGAATGAGGTCCTCCTATCAAATTCAATGGTAGATTTCAGACCTCGAAGGAGGGGTCCACCCCTATTCTTCTTCATGATCTTACTCGTTCGAAGGACTTGTTTATATCTAGTTACGGAAAAATTAAGTAGAAAAATTCCTCCTCCTCCTCAAATTAATTGAGCCTTCCTTCGCACCTTTCTCCTTGATTCTGAATTGATACAATAAATAAAGAATTTTTAGAGTATATGAGATCTTATTCATACCTTCTACCCACTCATTTTTTTCTCATTCTCGATCTCGATCTCGTATTGAGATTTGAGATATTATGTATGTAAGTAAGGAGGAACCTACCTATTCTCCGAATATAGTCTGATAACTGCTCCGTTGACCTCTGCCTCCTTTGATCCACAACCTTGCTTGGACGAATACAAAAAGACTGGGTTTCAGGAAAATGTAAAAAACCTTGGAGCTATCTTTGCTTTTCTATGCGAGATCGAGAGTGAAAATCGTAGAAATCACTTATTAGCCAAGTGCGAAAGGTAGAGTCAAGGTTAGCCTTTAAGAAATGCAATGAAATACCAGTCCTTTGCCCGTCTAGAGGACTCATGAAATTCCATTAACCCGCTCGGCTTCAAGACGAGTACCCCAACATCTCCTTCTTCCTCTCGTAGAGCTAGAAGAAGAGATTCAAGATCAACTGATGACTCCTCTGCTTGCCTTGGGCATGACCTAGAAGAATTTTCTTCTTTATACGTCGGTGGGAGTCTCACCGATGTGCTCTTCTTTCTTTGATCTGGCGACTTGTTTTGCCTTTGATTTCACTCGTGGGCTCAATCCGTCAATTTCATCAACCATCACATAAGAATATTGACCTCCTACCTTATCATAAGAAGTCGGGTCATTGCATGTGGAATGTATGAAAAGGAAAGTACGAAAGAATGATAAAATCCCTCCCCGCTCGAATCAAAGTTTTATCTAGTGCTTTTATTGATAAGGACATATTCATATTCAATTTTGAACTGGTCTCGGTTGAAAATGTTGCTCACCTAGAAGCTTGACTAAAGGAGCGAGGGGAAGGTAGTGAAGGCTTGATAGCAAAAGAACTGAAAAAAAGTGTAAAAGAAAGGCTAGGGAACTCACAAAGTGATTGCATCTTGGAGCAGGGTTCTTCCAGCTGAAGATGCTGAGTTAACTAGGAGTACCTAAAATCATGAGGAGTGGAAAGGCCAAGGATCTGATCTCATCTCCATGCACTTGGGTCGAAAGGTAAGATCGAGAATGCCCTCTGAATAAGAAAGAAAAGACTCCCTTGCGCAAGGTAGAAAGTCGACCAGCCGATTGACCTGATTTGTGGGGCCAAGATAGGATGAAAACCTCGTAGCTCATCCGTAAACTGAGTTAGAAGTGACTAATTCAGGAAGGAGAAGTTCTTCCTTTTCTTCTTGCTGCAGTCCTTGCGGCCTTTCCTCGCCTATCTTCCCCTATCTCGGGTAAGGCCAAAGGTGATGAATTTACTGCTCAAAAGATAGCTAATTGGAATGGATGAGTCCTCCGAACTAGTCCTATTTATTTTTTAGCCTCCGAAGGTCCACAGTTTCATATTCATATTGATTTCTGTATTTTAGTGGTCTTATTGATAAGGACATATTCATGTCTGTCATCCAGAGCCATAGTTAGAAGTCTAAAGACCTCTTGACTTGTTTGAGTGGATCAAATGGAAAGCTAGTCCGGAGGACTGCTTCGTTTTCTTGAATTGCATCGATGCTTTCTCTTACATAGTGACTAGAGATAATGACTCTACCTTGGAGGAAATTGATCATGAAAGTATGACAAATTATCCTATCCATGGCCGTTATGCTTCCTCTGAGATATTGGAAGCTTCCCCTCTAGGTTGAGGGGATCCATATCAACTACTTCCTTCAATTCCGTAGGTTAAGCATATTCCTCTTTAGATATTATGTCCACTCTGGAAAGATCTCATTCTCTTAGCTAGTGACTGAGGAAACTCCACATCCTTTTATCCGACCCATACCATAGGTCAAGTTGGGAGTGTCCTTTCCCACTCGGTCGAATGAACACCTATCCCGTACTAGGGTTAGTTGCATCGATCTATATCTACTACTCTAAATTATGAGTTTTAGCTTTCCTCTTTCAAAACAAGAGTTTTGAGATGATATATTATGGGAATCACTCTAGACCCTCAAAAGTTTGACTTGGAACCTTTCTTAATTCCTATTCATAATTTGTATAAGACCCTTCCTTTGTTCATTGAGGCATCAGACTTCCAAACCTAATGTCTATCATCCAGCCTATCTTCCAAAAAGGCAAAAGGCCAGCTAGCAGTGAGGAATTTCTCATAGAATTGGGTCGTGGATTCTTTTTCATGAGCTGGTTAATGCTCTTATGAATTCCACTTTTGCACTGACTTTATATTCCTATAGAGTGGATCAGAAGAATAGAACTCTTCCCCCTTCTTTGTTCATGTCTTGGATGTTAAAACAGAAAAAGTAATCGGAATAAGAAGAAGGAAGAGGTAGTCTCCTACTACTTTTTTCATATATGGAAGGAAGACTATATGACCTTCTATCTCTGGACTAAAAGTGAGATAAGTAGGCTTTTAGCGGAAAGTAGCTCATTTGCAAGTCCACTCCTATCCTTAATAGCTCTGAATCAGTAGGCTAAGTAAGTAGTATTTCTTCCTTTGTTTGGCCAGGCTTTCCTTTCTTATCTTACTAAAGAAGGAAGACAGAAGGGAGATTGAAGCAAAAGGGAAAAGAAGGATTTTAGTCCCTTGACTAGTATAGTAAGGGACTACGAGCAACTCTTACTAGCCAAACTCCTACTACTTTTAGCATTCTCATATTCTTCCTAGCCGTCAAATATACAATGCAGCCTTAACTAGAACTAGATAGATTAGGCAAGCTTCACCAATACTTATCGAGAAAGCATATTCACGGACCATTTAACGTTCATTCTTTTGATAGCGGAAAGGTTGTGCCTTTGATATGAAAAATTGCATAGATAGATAGAGTTCCCCTTCGAGGAACCTACTGACCTAGCCTGAGAGTAGAGCAAATTTCTTCATTCAAGTAGAAAATTGATAGTACAAAGCGCAAATAAGCTTCTATTCTATGTTCATAATAAGGAATGAAAGCCTACCTCTCTCTTTCTAAAGAATAACGAGAGCATGCAAGTCCACCTTATCCTCCTATTTCTTTCCTCTTCCAGCATCCTTCATAGAATGAGATGAGAATGATGATAAATGTATGAGGAAGCTCTACCCCTCCCAGCTGAGCTTCAAAAAAGATGATGAATATGAAGCTCATCGTCTTTGCTTCGCGTTGGTTAAATTAGCAACTTGCTAAACAAACGTAGTACCTTTATGTGATCTAACGACATAAAAAATACTAACTTTGGATTGAGGGATGGAATTGGCCGAAGAAATAGGGTTTGTGAGTTGAGGTGCGAAGGAGGGAAGAAGATGGAAAATTGTGTTTCTTTATTTATTTTTTATTATTATTAAAAAAATGCAAATTTAGTAAGAAAATGACACGTGGGGTTTTAGAGATTTTTTGGAGAATGAAATTTAAAGGCCCATTGGGCCCTTTTGATGTAAAGAAATGGATTAATGAATTTAGATTTCACATCGGCAAATGTGTAATTTTTCCAAAATTGCACCAAAATTGTGTCATTTGCACACTATGCTTCTAACTCTTTTTTTTTTTTTTTTAAATATGTTATATATACACATATTTAAGTCTACATACAAAAATATGACAATTAAGTTTGGTGAAAAAGAAATTGACTAACCTATGTGTTACAAATTTAAAATAAAGAGACTAAATAATTATATGTTAAAAGATCAAAAATTAAATTATAATAAGTTTGAAATCGCTAAAGCTAAATAAATCAATATTCAAGACTTAAAATTTTTAGATGATAATATTTAACAAAGCAATTTTGAAAAAATAATAGTAATAAACAAATAAAGAGTAATATATATTAAAGTTAACCCTAATTCAATTTGGTTGAGTTTGGATGAATCAAAGACATTGGAAGACCTACTCAAGAGGGTGGAAAATAGTAAGAGGTTTTAATCATGTTACTTGAAACTTAAATTATATATTGACGAACTACCAATAAACACAAAATTGATGGTCAACCTAAATTTAGATTAAGCATGTGGCCTTGTTTTATAGGTAGAAGCTCAAACTACTTTTGTATTATTCCAAATTCTCCTGTAGTTCTAAATTTACGTCATGTGGTCTCTTATTTCAATATATTTAGTAGGATTATTATTTTAGTAATAATGCATTTTGATAGTTAATTACTATATTTTATTATTGAATAGCATCATGATTAAAAGTTAATTACTAACTTAATGAATTTAACCCACGTCAGTAAATAAAGGATAAGAAAAGGGAAAACGTGAGCGGCAGGATTCGAACCTGCGCGGGCAGAGCCCACATGATTTCTAGTCATGCCCGATAACCACTCCGGCACGCCCACTCATTGGAATTCATAAGAGTTGTTAATATTGTTTTCAAATGGCTTTAATATATTCATCTCTTCGACAGAACTTTACCGGAGGAGTTCCCTTATAACCTTTAATCCTATTTGTCCTACTTAGTTTCACTTAACTAAAAAAGACTTAATTCTAATCCTATTAGAATTAATGCGATCTTAGGTCTATTTAATTTTAAACAATTTAAATGAAACCAAATTAATCCTAAGATCCTATGTTTGCATGCAACTCTTTATTATAAATTGACGGTTTCTAATTATCAAATTTTATAACTATTATAAAATTAGTTAATTAGCTCTATAATCTTGCATATTAAGGTTTAATTAATTAAAATCAAATCATAATTAAATAAAACCATATTACATGCAAAACAATACATTAATATAACGATTATATTAAACTATGGAAGTATTATGTTCAATGCAAATTGATTTTCATCTTAATTAATATAACACTTATATTAAAAGAAAAAATCATAAGAATCAATCAAGCATGCACAAGAGATTAATTTTAATATAACAAATAATATTTAACTAAGTAATGTCATGCATCATGCTTATCTAATTTCATATATTTAAAATATCACTATATTTTAAATTACTCATGAAATTCACAATCATGCATTAATACCATACATTATAACATTTATAATATATAAAAATGCATGAACATGCTTAACTGAAGGTGAGATTTATCTAAATGACATCCATAAAGCATTTAAATAACAATTGAACCTGTAAAATTGACCCCTAAGATAAAATAGAGCAAAAATTACAATAATAAAGCCTTAAATTTATCCTAAAAGTGCTTCCAAAGCTCCAAAACCAATCTTAAACCTTCAAAAAGCATCAAACCAGACCCAAAAACCTAGAACCAGTCAAAAATCGCTTTAAACCAACCCAAAAATGCTAGAATCGGCCCAAAGAATGAAAAATCAACCCAAAATCAGCCTGAACTGACATTGGACGAAGAACCAGAGCTGAATTGAGCCAACTAGCTGAACCAGCGCTAACCGACTGAACCAGCAACAATCGGGGCCGATCGCAAGCCATCCGTGCAAGCCAAGCCGAGCCATGCCAAGCCGTTGAACGACACTCTCTTTAGTGTCTACCCTTCTTCAACCTCCAGATGTGGATTTTTTTACACTTCTGTTTCCTTACAATGCCAAAAAGTCACCGTTGGAGGCCTTCCAGTTGTCCGTTTTGGGCAAATTTAGTGTTGAAAAACTAAGAAAAACACTTCAATTCCAAAAATTGGACTCTAAATTACAGATTTACAACATAAAATGACAAAAAATGCAGGGGCCTTTACATTTGATCATATCAAAAACAGTAAATCTATGGCAAAAAATTACAGAAACATTCAATTGCAAAAAGCCACATTCATAATGCAGAGATCCCACCTAACCAATGCAAATTTTTTAAAATTCTCAATTAAAATTGAGATGGCTTTGATACCAATTGAAGGGATGAAAGCCTTACGCGTGGAAAATTAACAGAGACCATAACCCAATTTTAATTGAAACCTAAAAAATACCAGCACATTGGCAAAACCTTATTTAAGACTAAACATGATTTCAAGAAATAATGAATAATAGAGAAATATAGAGAATTGAAAACTTACGATCGTTGACATCTCTGTATATACAAAACTCCAAATTGGGGAACACCATTACTTGGAAACCTTCATATTCTCTGGATTGAGATGATTTGTAGGAACCAATTGGGAGGAAATTTTTGTACAGAGATTTTTTTCAGAGAGAATTGGAGAGTCTACAAAAATCACAAAACTCTTCTGTTTTTGTTACGCAGATAACTCCCCCTTCTTCAGACGGAAGAAGTGGGAAGTTGAGAGACAATTTAGAAACGTGGGAAAACCACCCACGTTCTCTATTAATTTTAATAATAATTTAGTATTATTAAAATAACATTAATTAATTAAATCATATTTAATTAATATTTTATTTAAATCATATTTAAATGAATATCTCTCACATAACCTATAGTTTTAATTTAATTAATTTAACTAAATCAAATTTAATTAAATAAAATTAAACTAAGGGGTCTTTTAAAAAATATTAAAAAGCGGTAAAGTATTTATATTGTATAGAACAGTTCCAAAATAAAAAAAAGCCTAGAGGCCCAACGTGTAAAATACCAAAAATATCCGGTCAACAATGCGCGCATAATATATTTGGTAATGCGATTTGGTACACGATCGTTTAGATTTGTTTTCCCAATTCTATCATTTAATTTGTTACACGATTGTTTAATTAATTGGGTTACACAATTGTTTAGATTTGGCTACCCCAAATCTAAATCTTTTTTTTTTTCAAAATTTGGTATACGATCGTTTAGATATGGCTATCCCAAATCTAAACCATTTTTTTCTTCAAAATTTGATATATGATCGTTTAGATTTGGCTACACGATCGCTTAGATTTGGGGTTCCAAATCTAAACGATTTTTTTTCAAAATTTGGCTACACAATCGTTTAGATTTGGCTACACTATCGTTTATATTTGGCGTTCCAAATCTAAACGATTTTTTTTCAAAATTTGATATACGATCGTTTAGATTTGGCTACATGATCGTTTATATTTGGCTACCTCAAATCTAAATGATTTTCTTTTTTCAAAATTTGGTATAAATGATTTTTTTCAATATTCTTTATACACAATATTTTAGTTTTGGTTACCCTAATTTAAATGCCTAACCAATTATTTCAAGATTCTTATACACCATCAGATTTGGTTACCTAATCTAAACGTAAAAAAAAAGAAGGGAAAAAAGACTACACGATGCATGCAGTGAATGAAAAAAAAAAGAAGAAAGAGGAAGAAAGATATGCATGCATCTGAAAAAAGAGAGAAAAACAAGAAAGATGATAGAAAGAAATAGATTTGGGTAAACGAAAAAAATGGAAGAAATCGCAGCTAAAAAAGAAGAGTACAGAGGAAGACGATAAAGAGGAGAAAAAGATGGAAGGGCAAACCTGTAATATTTAAAAAATGGCTAACTTTATGGGCTTTGTTACATGAGCCGTAAATATTTCACTAGTTTGTTCTTTCCTAAACTATTAATTACTTCTCCAATTAAATAATTGCTAAATTAAATATCGTATATTTAATTTAATCCAAATTTGAATCATATTCAAATATAAATTTCTCTCATAACCTATAGTTTTAATATGTGTCATATACACATTAAATTTTAACCTATAGTTTTAATATGAATCTAATTCACATTAAATTAATATTTAAACTAATTCAAATATTTATTTTCTCATAAATTAATTTTGAATCATATCCAAAATTATATAATAAAGTTTAATTAATATATAAACTTTATATTATAATGTATCACCATACATTATATTAATTTCCAAAGTAAATTTGATCATTTCAAATTACAACCAATATAATTAAATCTCATTACCCTTTACGAGCTAGGAAAGGGACTTAATGGACCTACAGATTAGAAGCAACAACGATATGAGATTGATTGGCTAATCTCATTAGCCACATTAATCAATATTTGTTAACTGTATATACACTCCACTAAA
Source organism: Cucumis melo (assembly GCF_025177605.1). Taxonomy (NCBI): domain Eukaryota; kingdom Viridiplantae; phylum Streptophyta; class Magnoliopsida; order Cucurbitales; family Cucurbitaceae; genus Cucumis; species Cucumis melo. The sequence goes on along the minus strand of NC_066865.1, from coordinate 18,556,064 downwards.
GACTCACAGCTGAACTCTTCTTACTGTAGATATATTTCTTTGTCCATGGATATAGACCAATACCAGTAAGTTAGTCCTTCAAAAGTGTTCGTAACACCAGTTGGGTCAAACTACCATTTTACCCCTAGGTTACTTCTAGTCCTTAAATACTAGTGCTCCTTTAATGAACAACCTATTTATGGTCTAACCATTAAACAGAAAACCCTCTCATGCGATAGAGAGGGTAGGGTCATTTGCTCAAGTCCGAAAGACACCATTTAAGGAAACACTTATCTACTTACCTTAAAGTCAGGAAGGAGTGAATTCCATCTTGTGTGATTATGTTCATAGCTCCCCATTCGGTCTTGTCCCCAAAATGATAAACATATTGAGTCGACAATCTGGCCACTCTCACCCTACAAATCAAAGGATAATCCCTTGCAAACAAGAGTTCATAATACACTCAGGATTAAGACTAAGTTACCTAGGTCATCCAAATGAAATAGAAACCTAAATAGTTAACGAAGTTACATCTAATGGTTACTATTTTGCGGTTCGGTCTTATGCAAACTCATTGCATAGGATATCCTCACTCGCATGTCACTTACACGAACGCGTTGGATCATTGTGTTTGTATTAAATGCAAAGTGAGCCGTATCTATAGTGTTACCACGATAAGATACCCAGCCTTATTCCTATACCATAGACCCTTTAAGGTGATTTTTAACATTGATCCCCGTATGTCTCTACATACTGTTCAAGACTTATCAAACAACTTAGGATGTTAGTTTATTGGATTTGGGTTATTATGACAAAACTAACAATAAAATCAATAACACTTATTGAAATTATAATAATAACACTTTATTAATAATGGTCAATGGATTATATTTACTATCTATGAGTTTTAGGATATAAAACCTAACAGTCAGGAAGTGGAGTGGAACAAAAGCCTCTTAAAAAAAGAGAAGAATATGAAAGCCGGAGGTAGAGAGCCCTCTTCCCTTATTTCATTTCATTAGTATGGGCCTTGAACGAGATCTCTTGAGCCTCTACCAAGGTTGATTTCTTTCTCTTAATTCTTTGATTTCAATCACCTTATTTGGCTTGAATATCATCTTACCAGCGTTGATGACGAAGACCTCCCTCAGTCAAGCAGACGCTTCCTTTTACCTCGACTTCTCCTTAACCCGAACTGCAGATCTTATATGTGCCTCCCTTATGACCAAGAAGATGGAGTTTGCTATTGAGGTTGGTCCTTGAATCTTAGTCAAATCAAATTCTTCCATGGAGAGCATGAAAGTCTTTCTAATTTTTATAGTTTCTAGATAGGACTTTCACCAGCCAGATGCCTTGGTAGGGGCTTCCTCTTCTTCGTAACCGCTCTATGGGGTTTTGGCCACCTCAATGAACAAGGGCTGTTTATAGTCCAAAAGGCATTAGTTACATAAGCAAGAGAGGGAGCTCAACCTATAAAAGCATAAAGACTAAAATCGGATCGCTCGTGAAGACAATGTCTGGAGGAGGATTTCTGTAGTTTATTTGAGTGTGAAATTGAGGCCTTGGTTCGATCAGGTGGAGGGCTAGGAGTTGCGTAAAGAGACGAACCCGATCTCCTATCATTCACCATCTTCTGGCGAGTCTCAATTGAGTATTTGTACGAATGTCTTTTTCATATGCAAGCATCCTCTTTCTATCCTTGTTTTCATTCCATTAACCCCCCTTCTTTGTTCTAGTGGAATGAATGAGTTTGGAGGACTCGACCTATATACTTTGGAAGGATGTCCTCAGTCTTTGTTAATTCCACTAATATATAGAAGGACTTTTTAATTGTACCATATGAATCTTGTTGCGGAACTTGTTACTATGAATATGGTAGATTTCAGACATAGAAGCAAAAACAAAGGTCCACTGACTTATCCATTAAATAGGTTTTCCATTTTATCCACTAAATAGGCTTTCCATTTTATCCACTAAATCAAAGATGAAACTATTCATCTAGCCAATCTAAAGTAGCATTCATATCAAAACTTAGAAATTGAGTCCATTTTCACATTCATCAACGAGTGCCCTCTTTCATGATCTCTTTGGATCATCAGTTAAAAGCTTACATGAACTCAAAATCGGTGCGTAGGGAAAAGGAGAAGAGTGTGATCATTCCCAGACAATATTACTTGTTGAGGAACAAGGTGAGAGAAGCGCAGGAGAGGAAAGAAGAGGTAGCATAAGTTCTTTTTATTTCATTCTTTAGCTTTACCATTAAAATAGAGATCCATCAATCGTACGCGCTCACCATCAATGAAAGGTAACCTACTATGTGGGTAATTGAAGCAAGACTTCTTTGGCGATAAAAGCAGCTCGACAAGACTTGTTCGAATTGGGGCAAGGGAATAATAGTCCTAAACAGTTACGACTTAGGCATAAAAAAGGGCGGGGGTCAACTTATTCTCTTTTGTCTGTCGAACATGAATCCAGAGGGGAGTCAGCTTCAATCGGGTATTTGTCCTCAACTCATATCTTAAGAAAATGCTAACTTCTCCTAACATTGACCTTCAAAGATTTTAGAATTCTGAGATTCCAAGGTTGGTCGATCAAACAGGTGCTCAGCTGCTTTTTCTACTAAAGGGAGAGGTCTGAAGCCAGATCATTCACATTCGGTGCATCCTTTTTTTATGGCCTTATACCTTAGACAATGTAATGTCTTACTAGTTGAATTTTTGGCCAATAGTAATACACACTTAAAGGTATAGGTACCTTTTGTTGCAAGGAGCTGCCCACTTTACAGTATACCGATATTCCTCAAAAGTGAGAGAAAGAAGCTTTTTTTCAGAGATAAGAGGGCATATAGGTCGGTTGATCTTGTCATGGTTTATATTGGGAAGGCTCTTTGGCCAAATCAATTAGTCAGAAAAGAATTACTACTTTTAGTGGATAGTCGGACTTGTTCATAAAATTGAAACTGCCACTTCGCTTCTTTATACGCCTTGTGAAATGGACATATATGTCTTTTATCTAAAAAAGGTCTTCCACTAGTTTGAAAGATCCCTTTGGCACTTGGACTAAATTGGGTGCCCTCGTTTAAGGCAATGAAAAATAACCCTGATCTTGTTAAGAAGGAACTGGGTAAAGGCGTCTAGTTCATTCTATTCAAATTCTGTTGGCTTGGTAAGAAGATCCACTCCCTACTTAAATAAAAGGAAGAAAGAGAAAGCCTAGGCTTGATGAAATTGAGTGCCTGTAAAGGCTAGATTTTGTATGGCTTTTTTAAAAGGTATCTTATTGAATATGCAAATAATGCCTTATCATGTTGTGGAATGGGTTCACTCTTTTTGTCCGTCCTTGGTGCCTTTGATCCACAGCCCCACTGACGATGCCGTAGATTAGGTTAGTCCATTGAAGACAGGGGAAAGAGAGGGATATTTGCTATAGGAAACTATATGGGTCCTATCAAGAAATTGATTGATATTCCTTCGATCATTCTTTGAGCCTTCGATTTTCAGATTGCAATTGTGCCCACTTTCACAACACATACAGAATTAAGATACATAAAGAAGATTTAGTCCTGCCTTCTTCAATCATCAATGACACATTAGGACTGAGTATCTTTTTGGTAAGATCTTTTATGGTCAAGCAGGAGAAAATTCTATCGTTTATGCATGGACAACCCCCACTTTGTGGTTATTATGCCCTCTTTTCTGATTTGAGCACTATCACACCATTTCTTGGTAATCTTTACGTCTCGGTTAAAAGTTGACTTTGTGATACTATACTTGGTGCTTCAAATTTGCTAGGTTCTATGTTACATGTGAAGGGGAAAAATTGAACCTTGGACCTCTATCATCGGTGGATCTACTTTCGCCTCGATCCATCCAAGGTACTTGTCAACTAAGTCACCGATACTTAATCACTAATCCTTCCATAGTCTTTCGGCAGTATAGGGTAGAGTCCCTTCCTCACTTTATTCCTCACTGATTATTTATGAAGGCTTAGAACTTTCCTTGTTCATTGATCATTCATCATATACCATAGTAATCTTCATAATAGCTTTTTAAGCGACTTATCAAGCAAAAGAAGAGCTGAAAGGACTGCTTCCCTTGAAAGCGCACCAAGGGCAACTTTTAATGGGTTTAGGGTGGAGTTCATTCCTAGTTGCGAAAGGAAAGTCTCACTAAGACTCCGTATCTACAACTCTCTATCTCCTTCTTTGTGTTCTGCCTACCATCCCGTGGGAAACCTACTAAAAAGAAGAAAGCCTACCGTCAACCTCCCTATGGAATTTTATTTTTGTGGGACCTCTCTATGGAATTTCATTTGTTGTGGGATAGGCTTTCCCTTTGTATAACTTAAATGTTGAAGAAGAATTCACCCAAACCACTCTGTGGGCCCATTGTTAATGAAAATCAGAAATTTCATGAGTTTGGATATAGAGGAGATAGAACTTTCAAAGAATTTGAAACCTAACTCCCTTAATAAAGTCAGAAAGAGATCATATTCTATTTTGATGAGTTAAAAAACCAATATTAGAATAATCTATGTAGTTCCATAAAAAGAGAATTTTGAAGCAAGTCAATGAACAAGGGCTCGACTGAAAGGAAAGGAGACCCATAAGTCAATGAGAAGATCAAGCCAAAGGCTCCAAGAATTTGAGGAGAGACTAAAAGGCTTAAAGTATGATCGAAGGAGCGCAATCAATGAACAAGGGCTTGATTTCGGGGATTGGACATGGTGAAGGCCCTTCTCAACCCATCTAAGTACGAGAATACAAAAGAAAGAAGTATATGATCATTCCTCATAATTCACTCAATTGCCCAAAAGAGGAACAAGAAAAGCTGGCAGTTTTCGCAGAAAAGTAAGCCCACAAAGCATCCCTTGCTGTAGGTGCAGATTGAATAATATATTAGTCTAAGGCTAAGAATAAGTTCTTTGAGAATTAATGAATTAACTCGAGATGAAAGAAAAAGAAAAATCATAAGTGAATGAATGAATTTTTTTAGTAGTTCTAGGTCTATCGATCGGATTGTGATCTTTTTCTTTCGAAAAACTAGTGCCCAATACTTCTTCCCAGTAGTACCCTGCGTACGGGGTCGAATAAGCTGGTAAAGGTCTGGTAGAGTAGAAGGAAAGGGATGAAGATGAGACTTTCCATCTTCTATCCTCACCCTCACGGAAGGGTATAAGATCCGAATTCAAGAGAAGACTTCCAGTGCTCATTCTCTTTTTCACTAGGTTTTGATTCAATTTCAAACTGCTATCCTTTCTTTCAAACTACTAAGAAAAAAGGAGACGACTTTCACAAGTTATATGGATATAAACAAGTCGGGAAGTCTTCAGACTCCTAACTATGGCTCTAGAGGAGAAACAGATGAATATGAATATGGACAAGTCCTTCGAACCACTAAAAAACTAAAAGGAGGAGGCTTAAAGAATTTGAGGAGAGACATATAGGGAGAGAGATTCAGTACAAGAAGAGCATTATGTACAAAGACCCCAACCAAAGGGAAGAGCTCGTACAAAGGAAAAGGGGACTAATGCTCCTTAATTTTCATCTTCCTTGGTTTGTCTTGAAGAATGTGGAAAATGGTCTTCGCCATGGAATCTCGAGAATGAACCCCTCTTTTATCTGAGAGATGTAAACATCAAAGCCATAAATCATGCTTTAGAAGCACCACTTTGATGGATTGCATAAAGAGAGGTGTATGACTTGGCACTCGGTACGTCTAATTTCTTCATTTTTTGATTTTTAAGATCTCCCAGTCTGTTAAGGGCTAAAATAAAGCTAGGGGCGCAACAGCTCAAGACCCATCTGAAGGACTTATTTTTTATGGAATTGAATTGCTCTGTTTTATTGACTCTCATAAATCAGAGATTAGAATAGGCTTTACTTCCAAATCTACTAGTCAAATTCAAGTCTACCGTCGCTAAGAAAAAATGAGGAGGATCAAAAAATTTGAGTCCTTATAACTAGAGGAGATGGTGTAAGAGGCCATAAATCAGACCTTGTTCATTAATTGTGCTCCATGTAGTGGGCATTCGTCAACATTCTTTTCACCTCTCATTTTATGGATTGGTCGAGTCTGATTATTTTTATTGCCTCCAGTTGTGATTGGCCAAGGCAATGAACCTACTAACAGCCAATCTGCGACAAGCTAGTTAAGAGTGGTAGTCCCTCTTTCCTTATTAATGGTCTTTATTGAAGCACCAGACGGTTCATCAATGCTCTAAAATTGCTATGTGGGATCGCTATCAACTTTTAAGTGGCAGATGCACTCTTAATAGAGACTCTTCTGCTTTCGTGAATCTAGAGCCATTACTATAAAAAAAATGATGGGTAAACAATAAGGGAGTGCATAGAATTGGAAAGAATCCTTTTCAGCAATAGTAGCTAGAGATGACTCCTTTATAAAAAAAGGAAGAAATTCCCCCCGCTCCGCGACAAGAACTAGAACTCGTTGACGTCTTTTTCTGACTACTAGTTAGACCCTTTCCTATTCTTATTATTGACCTTTCGAGCTGTCTAAATGCTAAAAACTTTGGATTGGTATCTAAAGTGAGAGTCAAAAGTGATAGAGTTTGCATTCGATGTGGCTTGCGGCAATAATTCATTAATATTATTGGTATCTACTGCCAGCAATAAAGTTCAATGTGGCAACAAGCCATTGAAGCTTAAACATATTTGATCCCACAACTTATGTCTTTGGTTTATTTATGTTTCCTGAATCGATGTGTTTATTTATATAGAATACATATAGTGATAAGGTGAGAGTTCTTTCCTATCTATATTTGTGTTCAAGGTTGTTGATCAATTCTAAACATAGAAAAGCGACTGACAAAAGTTTTTCGATATGAGTTGCATCCTCTGAAATTGAAGAATTCTAGTTGACCTTATCCCTCAAATAACCTTTTACCGAATTACAACTATTGTACGCAATTCAAAAAATTGTCTTCTTTTCCCCAGGACAACTTAGGATTCTATTTTCCATTTTTCACATTTGGCCTCATGTTGTAAGCCATCAACTTTAATGTTAAGCTATTATACTATGAGCAATTGAATGTAAATAGATAGATAGATATTATATTTGCACCAAACGTAAAGATGACATATCAAGATATTTATTTAACAACCCTCTAAAAATGTGGATTTTAATCCTTCTCATTACACTCAATTAGCATGAAAAAAACTAATTAATTAAAGTTCATGTTCCAATTAATTAAAGATGTTAGTTGTTTAGTGAAAATATTGTTTCATTATTTAAAATACTCCTTTAATTTACATATCATGATGTGTGATGTGTGATGTGTGATGAGTGATGTGTGATGGTTGAAACATTGAAGGTAAATAAATCCAAGTGACCCTAGAGGAAACAAAAAAAGAGATGATCAACCAAATAATAGGAAGTAAAAGACTTCAGGGAGCAAACAAAATTACAAAAAGATAAACGGTTGAAAATTTAATTTATGTCAATATCGAGAAATCCTCTTCAATTACCATCAAAACCATAATACAGTAAAACCAAAAATAATAGGGTTCAGTTGTAACAGGATAGTTTGTCGTCATCATTTTGTCAGTTTAAAATTTTACTTCTGGATAACCTTTTCTCCATAAGTTTTGCAAGCATGATGCATCTCCCTTTTTTCACCTTTAATGGCAACCATAGAGGGAAATAATAAAGCTGCTAAATCCAAGTGATGATTCAAGAGTTTATCTTAAACCACGTTGGTGCAAGTTGGCAATATCTTTCAAGAGAAGGGAGAACAAAGGGTACACTTTCCATAATATTTCAAAAGCAGAATATCATTCTAAACTTATTGCCTACTCTTCAATAATGAGCCCACTAGAAGATATAATCAAGTAGATAGAAAACAACAAAGACAAACTACAAAATTCGAAGGAGCCGACATAACATTAAATTACACCTAGTTTCACATCGCCTTCTTTGCAAGTTAGAGATATCAATACAATTAGGAACTAAATATCTTTCATGTAACAACCCGGTTCTTTAAGGTCCTTAACCAGGGTCATTACTACTATGCATGCAATTTTAAAACCAAAACTGGTTGGCCATTAGGCACACAAATCTAGCTGACCTGAAAGTACACATATCTAGTGTGTACATAGCGATGAGTAGAAGGGTAGTTGCCACTGAGTTATACACGCAACGTGCAACAAGGGGTCTCACATTATATAATCATATCATAGTAACTTATAACTTTATAGCACGTTCTTATAAATTGTCAGTCATAAACCACACATACCATCGCATAAAGTTTCTCAGCATGCCTTAAAATTTAATTACATTACATTTTTCCTATCTCAAAGGCATTCTAGGAGGTTGAAACTTAATATATATCTAGATAATCTTTCCTTTGGCTTACCGAACCCTTTTGAAATTCTAAAATATGGACCCAAAACAAATTTCAACTTTCATACCCCTTGATCAAAGCTGTAAATTCATTATAAAAAAAAGTTTTTGAATGTTTTACCCAAGCTGTCCTTTGTCAAGAAATTGTCTCGGAACCATTAATAATGGCAACACAAATTATAGCATCAAAATTGAGCTCAAAAGTGACTTGGAGCAACACCACCAAAGAAACTCATATAGAACGGCACAACCTTGCTAAATAAGGTTCGAAATGTTTCCTACCTTTCAATTCCAACACTGAAACGAAGTGGATTACTCAAATCAAATCCGTTGGAACTGTGGGTCATGGTAGCTGGATGCAGATCGGCGTAAGATTGCGGTAGAAACTTCGTGGGTTTCTCTTCTGCACACGTGAGAGAAAGAAACTCCCAAAGGGAGAGAATGGGCGACCGGCAGTGATCCGATCGGTGACTGGTAAAAGAAAACGATGGTTGGAGGCGATTGTTGGCTGATTATGGCGTGCGGATGTGGCGAGGTCTCGAGTGAGAGAGAAAAAACTAACGGTGGTCTGGCCATACCGACAGTAGAGCAACGTTTCGATGTGGCTTGCGGCAATAAAGTTTGCGTTCGGTGGTTGGCCGTCAAGAGGGTTAGATAGAGTAAGCTAGATGATGTCACGATTGGGGGTTTCACGCTACAGCCCAAGATTCATAATTTATTCCTCTATTTCCCTTTCGGGGGGAGGGGGGAGGGGTTTGGCATGTATGGCTATATTTCTTTTAATTAAAAATAAAAATTAAATACATAAAAACGTTTTAATAAAGTTTCGAATGTAGCAAAGTTTAATGATAGACTCCAATCGAGACTTTTATGGGCTATCAGTGATAGACCAATATTTTTCAGTACGGTCTATCATTAATAGACCGCAAGGTGTTTATAGTTTCTTATACGTTTGTGATTAAGAAACCATGTTCTATGAAAAAGAAGGAAATAAAGGTACATAGTTGGTTAAAAAATTAATATTTATTCACATATATTACACTATTATTCATCAATTCTGTGCACATAGTGCTTGAACTGCCAATCTTGCAGATAAATTTGTAGCATTGCCTAATCCAAATGACTTCGCGGATACATCAATTGAACAACTTTCCATGCCAATGCAAGCTTTTTCCACAAAAAGAGCACTATTTTTCACATCCCATGAACCTTGCTTAAACGAACCACATTTTCCCTCTGGATTTCCATAGCTAGCAAATTGGATTTCAGAGATGACATGTCCTCCCTGACAAGACAACTCTAAGGTGCTTCCTTCATTAGCATTTGCACATATAGTTCCTATTGTGATTGTTTGAACCGACACGTGTTGTGGATTTCCACCAATTTCTTCAAATAAAATCAATGTGTTTGTGTTGCTCGAAAGAAATGATCTTGGAACATGATACCATCTTTGAGAAGGATTTCCACAATTTCCCACACATTTGGTAGGGTTGTATGCACCTCTGTAGTCACATGTTGCGCTGCAACTATCATTGCCAGCAATGAAAGATGGCCAAAATCGGCCTATGCTTTGCCCATTTACCCAAGCTTGGCCTTTTCCCATTCCTTGCATGTCCAAGACTACTGGGTCAATTCCGGCAGGTGTCTTAAAGCTAGTCTTGTACCATGTCATTCGCCTTCCAATAGATTTTTTATTTACTGCAATCCAATTTGTTCTCTGTGAGAACATTGGGTTGTAAATTTGCTTCATTTCTCCATTTAATCCAACCTTATAAGACCATAAGTTTGATGACAAATCAGTTTTCACGTTTCCATCTCCAATTAGATAGATGGGACCTCCATCGATTCCCGTTGGCACCATATCATAAAATGCATCGTAATTCTTCAACCCAACGGTGGCACTCAAAAGAGTTATTGTGTTGGTTCCTGATTTTAGTAGAACCGGTTTCTCAAACACAAAACTCTGGCCATTACTCCCCCACTGCGACCCAATGTATCTTTTATTAACGAAAGCATGAAGCACATGACCCTTTGTATTCACTTGGAGAGTCGCATTTTGAAGTGAAGATGTTTCGTTAGTGTCAACGCTCGTCATGTACCAAAAGTAGTCGCTGAAATCAACCGTGACCCTTTTTTGTTCCAAAAGAAGGTTTGCCGCAAATTTACCGTTTCCTTGTAGTGTGTCTTTCATAGGTTCTGGAGCCCAAGCCCACGAGAGTTGTGCATTTTCCTTCTCATTTTGCTCCTTCACGAACATAGATGTTTGAGAATTTACTTTTGCAGTGTTGTAAACCTCCTTGTTGCAACCATCAAGAATGCTCACAGACCAAGCTGGTACAAAATATTTTCCATCTGCTTGTAGATCTATGGTGGCATCATTTTTTCCATCTGTGTTGCTTAAAAAGCAGAACCTCTCCCCTGTTGTTGGGTTAAAGAATTTCGTTAAAGTTACAGAGCTACCAAAGTTTTGGTCTGAGCGTGTGCCGTTAGTGAGAATCTTCTCTCCTAACTTGATTGATGCATGGAGTTGTTTGAGATGCCCCCATTTAGGTTGATTCAAGTTCCCATATTCATCAAGTGGGGCGTTGTAATCGTAAGATGTAGTGATGAATGGACCTCCCGATGTTCTTCCAAAGTTGGTGCCTCCATGATACATGTAATAATTGTTGAAGACGCCGCCAGATTGAAAAAATCTTGCCACAGAAAATGCTACATCTTCTGCAGTTCTGTAAGGGTCTTTGTCGCCCCATTTCTTAAACCATCCCACCCAATTTTCAGTGAACATCTTTGGGCTCTTACGATTGTTTGGAGTAAAGTTATCACAGTAGAATCCATTGCATGTATTAATGATAGGTTGTGGGGCATCACTTTGTTGGCACATGATCCATGGAACGCCAATATTGAGAGACTCAGCCATTTGAGCACACCAATTGATATATGCTTTTCCTGCATCTCCATAAGCTGGTGTCATCACATTTCCATACTCATTCTCGATTTGAGCTAATATTATTGGCCCTCCTTGTGAAGCAAAGAGATTGGCTTGTTTACACATATTCACTATCTTTGTCGTGAAAGTTTGCATTTCATTCTTGTAGACTTGATTGTTAGTTCGGAGTTGGATTCCTGGCATATTGTGCAACCACACTGGAAAGCCTCCGTAGTTCCACTTGGCACACACGTAAGGACCAATCCTCATGACAACATAAAGTCCAGCATCTTGGATGAGCTGGAAGAATTTAATAAAATCTAAACGTCCAGAGAAATCATATTTTCGTCGTTGTGGCTCGTGACGATCCCAAAAAATGTATGTCTCAATTGCATCAAGTCCGCCATCTTTAGCTTTTTGAATAAGATCAGGCCACATTGCTTCAGTGCTGCGTGGATAATGAATTGAGCCTGAGAAGATAATACGTCGTTCTCCGTTGATAATTATCGCATTTGAATCATATGAAACATTATCCCCTATGCAAAAAGTCAAGCAAGCTAGAGTTGCAACAAGCCATTGAAGCTTAAACATATTTGATCCCACAACTTATGTCTTTGGTTTATTTATGTTTCCTGAATCGATGTGTTTATTTATATAGAATACATATAGTGATAAGGTGAGAGTTCTTTCCTATCTATATTTGTGTTCAAGGTTGTTGATCAATTCTAAACATAGAAAAGCGACTGACAAAAGTTTTTCGATATGAGTTGCATCCTCTGAAATTGAAGAATTCTAGTTGACCTTATCCCTCAAATAACCTTTTACCGAATTACAACTATTGTACGCAATTCAAAAAATTGTCTTCTTTTCCCCAGGACAACTTAGGATTCTATTTTCCATTTTTCACATTTGGCCTCATGTTGTAAGCCATCAACTATAATGTTAAGCTATTATACTATGAGCAATTGAATGTAAATAGATAGATAGATATTATATTTGCACCAAACGTAAAGATGACATATCAAGATATTTATTTAACAACCCTCTAAAAATGTGGATTTTAATCCTTCTCATTACACTCAATTAGCATGAAAAAAACTAATTAATTAAAGTTCATGTTCCAATTAATTAAAGATGTTAGTTGTTTAGTGAAAATATTGTTTCATTATTTAAAATACTCCTTTAATTTACATATCATGATGTGTGATGTGTGATGTGTGATGTGTGATGTGTGATGGTTGAAACATTGAAGGTAAATAAATCCAAGTGACCCTAGAGGAAACAAAAAAAGAGATGATCAACCAAATAATAGGAAGTAAAAGACTTCAGGGAGCAAACAAAATTACAAAAAGATAAACGGTTGAAAATTTAATTTATGTCAATATCGAGAA